>NC_060139.1:1135636007-1135973299 GCF_021461385.2 Schistocerca piceifrons | reverse complement strand
AAATACAAAAGGCACTATGCCAACTTAAGTACAAGAAGACTGACTCTTCCTACTGTCTATGTTTTGAACCATTCCTGTGACACTACTTATAGAGTCCGAAGCTTCACTTCAGGTTTACTGTATCCCTATTACCTTCTTATTGACGATGAAACACAGAAATTGCATGGGAATTAAATAGAAAATGCTCAATGCCGTCTTAAGTACAAGCAGACTGACTCTTCTTAGTGTCTATGGTTTGAACCACTCCTGTGACGCTAGTTACACATTCCGATGCTTCACTTCAGGTTTACTGTATCTCTTATACCTTGTTGTTGACGATGAAACACAGAAATTGCATCGGAATTAAATACAAAAGGCACAATGCAACCTTAAGTACAAGAAGACTGACTCTTCTTACTGACTATGTGTTGAACCATTCCTGTGACACTAGTTAGAGATTCCGATGCTTCACTTCAGGTTTACTGTATCCCTCTGACCTTCTTGTTGACGATAAAACACAGAAATTGCATCGGATATAAATACAAAAGGCACAATGCCGACTTAAGTACATGTAGACTGACTCTTCCTACTGTCTATGTTTCGAACCATTCCTGTGACACTAGTTATAGATTCCGATGTTTCACTTCAGGTTTATTGTATCCCTCTGACCTTCTTTTTGACGAAGAAACACAGAAATTGCATCGCAATAAAATGGAAAAGCACAATGCCGACTTAAGTACAAGAAAACTGACTCTTCTTACTGACTATATCTTGATCCATTCCTGATACACTAGTTATAGATTCCGATGCTTCACTTCAGGTTTACTGTATCCCTTGGACCTTCTTATTGACGATGAAACACAGAAATTGCATCGGAATTAAATACAAAAGGCACAATGCCGACTTAAGTGCAAAAAGACTGACTCTTCTTACTGACTGTTTTCAAACATTCCTGTGACACTAGTTATACATTCTGATGCTTCACCTCAGGTTTACTGTATCCCTTGGACCTTCTTATTGACGATGAAACACAGTAATGGCATCGGAATTAAATACAAAAGGCACAATGCCGACTTAAGTACAACAAGGCTGACCCGTCTTACTGTCTTTGTTTTGAACCATTCCTGCGACACTAGTTATAGATTCCGATGCTTCACTTCAGGTTTACAGTATCCCTCTGAATTTCTTACTGACGTTGAAACACAGAAATTGCATCGGAACTAAATACAAAAGGCACAATGCCGACTTAAGTACAAGAAGACTGACTCTTCCTACTGTCTATGTTTTGACCCATTAATGTAACACTAGTTATAGATTCCGATGCTTCACTTAGGGTTTACTGTATCCCTTGGACCTTCCTATTGACGATGAAACCCAGAAATTGCATCGGAATTAAATAGAAAAGGCACAATGCCGACTTAAGTACAAGAAGACTGACTTTTCCTACTATCTATGTTTTGAACCATTCCTGTGACTGTAGTTATAGATTCCGATGCTTCACTTCAGATTTACTGTAGCCCTCTGGCCTTCTTTTTGTCGATGAAACACAGAAATTACATCGAAAATAAATAGAAAAGGCACAATGCCGACTTAAGTACAAGAAGGTTGACTCTTCCTGCTGTCTATGCTTTGAACCATTCCTGTGAAACTAGTTATAGATTCCGATGCTTAACTTCAGGTTTACTGTATCCCTTGGACCTTCTTATTGACGATGAAACGCAGAAAATGCATCGGAATTAAATACAAAATGCACAATGCCGACTTAAGTACAAGAAGTCTGACTCTTCTTACTGACTGCTTTAAACCATTCCTGTGACACTATTTATAGATTCCGATGCATCACTTAAGGTTTAGTGTATCCCTCTGACCTTCTTATTGACGATGGAACACAGAAATTGCATCGGAATTAAATACAAAAGGCACAATCCTGCCTTAAGTACAAGAAGACTGACTCTTCTTACTGTCTATGTTTTGAACCATTCCTGTGACACTAGTTACAGATTCCGATGCTTCACTTCAGCTTTACTGTATCCCTTGGACCTTCGTATTGACGATTAAACACAGATATTGCATCCGAATTAAATACAAAATGCACAATGCCGACTTAAGTACAAGAAGATTGACTCTTCTTACTGACTGTTTTGAACCATTCCTGTGACACTAGTTATAGATTCCGATGCTTAGCTTCAGGTTTACTGTATCCCTTGGACCTTTGTATTGACGATGAAACACAGAAATTGCATCGGAATTAAATACAATAGCCACAATGCCGACTTAAGTACAAGAAGACTGACTCTTCTTACTGACTATGTTTTGAACCATTCCTGTGACACTAGTTACAGATTCCGATGCCTCACTTCAGGCTTACTCTATCCCAAGGACATTGTTATTGACGATGAAACACAGATATTGCATCGGAATTAAATAGAAAAGGCACAATGCAGACTTAAGTACAAGAAGACTGACTCTTCTTACTGAGTATGTTTTGAACCATTCCTGTGACACTAGTTATAGATTCCGATGCTTCACTTCAGGTTTGCGGTATTCCTTGGACCTTCTTATTGACGATGAAACACAGAAATTGCATCGGAATAAAATAGAAAAGGCACAATGCCGACTTAAGTACAAGAAGACTGACTCTTCTTACTGTCTATGTTTTGAACCATTCCTGTGACGCTAGTTACAGATTCCGATGCTTCACTTCAGGGTTACTGTATCCCTCTGACTTTCTTATTGACGATGAAACACAGAAATTGCATCGGAATTAAATAGAAAAGGCACAATGCCAAATTAAGTACAACAAGACTGACTCTTTCTACTGTCTATGTTTTGAACCATTCCTGTGACACTAGTTATAGATTACGATGCTTCACGTCAGGTTTACTGTATCCCTTGGACCTTCCTATTGACGGTGAAACAAAGAAATTGCATCGGAATTAAATAGAGAAGGCCCAATGCCAACTCAAGTACAAGAGGACTGAGTCTTCCTACAGTCTATGGTTTGAACCATTCCTGTGACACTAGTTATAGATTCCGGTGCTTCAGTTCAGGTTTACTGTATCCCTTGGACTTTTGTATTGACGATGAAACACAGTAATTGCGTCGGAATTAATACAAAAGGCACAATGCCGACTTAAGTACAAGAAGACTGACTCTTCTTACTGACTATGTTTTGAACCATTCCTGTGACACTAGTTATAGATTCCGATGCTTCACTTCTGGTTTACTCTGTCCCTAGGACCTTCTTATTGACGATGAAACACAGAAATTGTATAGGAACTAAATACAAAAGGCACAATGCCGACTTAAGTACAAGAAGACTGACTCTTCCTACTGTCTATGTTTTGAACCATTCCTGTGACACTAGCTATAGATTCCGATGCTTCGTTTCAGGTTGACTGTATCTCTTGGGTCTTCTTATTGACGATGAAACACAGATAGTGCATCGGAGTTAAATACAAAAGGCACAATGCCGACATAAGTACAAGAAGACTGACCCTTCTTACCGACTGCTTTGAACCATTCCTGTGACACTAGTTATAGATTCCGATACTTCACTTCAGGTTTACTGTATCCCTCTGACCTTCTTATTGACGATGAGACACAGAAATTGCATCGGCATTAAATACAAAAGGCACAATGCCGACTTTAGTACAAGAAGACTGACCCATCTTACTGTCTACGTTTTGAACAATTCCTGTGACACTAAATATAGATTCCGATGCTTCACTTCACGTTTACTGTATCCCTCTGACCTTCTTATTGACGATGAAACACAGAAATTGCATCGGAATTAAATAGAAAAGGCACAATGCCGACTTAAGTACAAGAAGACTGACTCTTTCTACTGTCTATGTTTTGAACCATTCCTGTGACACTAGTTATAGATTCCGATGCTTCACTTCAGGCTTACTGTATACCTTGGACCTTCTTATTGACAATGAAACAAAGAAATTGCATCGGAATTAAATAGAAAAGGCACAATGCCGACTTAAGTACAAGAGGACTGCTCTTCCTACTGTCTATGTTTTGAACCATTCCTGTGACACTAGTTATAGATTCCGATGCTTCATTTCAGGTTTACTATATCGCTTGGACCTACTTATTGACGATGAAACACAGATAGTGCATCGGAGTTACATTCAAAAGGCACAATGCCGACTTAAGTACAAGAAGACTGACTCTTCCTACTGTCTATGTTATGAACCATTCCTGTCACACTAGTTATAGATTCCGATGCTTCACTCCAGGTTTACTGTATCCCTTGGACGTTCTTATTGACGATGAAACAGAGAAATTACATCGGAAATAAATAGAAAAGGCACGTTGCCGACTTAAGTACACGAAGACTGACTCTTCTTTTTGACTAAGTTTGGAACCATTCCTCTGACACTAGTTATAGATTCCGATGCTTCACTTCAGGTTTGCTGTAACCCTCTGAGTTTCTTATTGACGATGAAACACGGATATTGCATCGTAATAAAATAGAAATGGCACAATGCCGATTTAAGTACAAGAAGACTGACTCTTCTTACTGTCTATGTTTTGAACCATTCCTGTTACACTAGTTATAGATTCCGATGCTTCACTCCAGGTTTACTGTATCCCATGGACCTTATTATTGACGATGAAACACAGAAATTGCATCGGAATTAAATGGAAAAGGCACAATGCCGACTTAAGAACAAGAAGACTGACTCTTCTTACTGTCTATGTTTGAACCGTTCCTGTGACACTAGTTATAGATTCCGATGCTTCACTTCAGGTTTACTGTATCCCTCTGACCTTTTTATTGACGATGAAACACAGAAATTGCTTCGGAATTATATACAAAAGGCACAATGCCGACTTAAGCACAAGAAGACTGACTCTTCGTACTGACTATGTTTCGAACCATTCCTGTGACACTAGTTATAGACTCCGATGATTCACGTCAGGTTTACTGTATCCCATGGACCTTCTTATTGACGATGAAACACAGAAATTGCATCCGAATTAAATAGAAAAGGCACATGCCGGCTTAAGTACATGTAGACTGACTCTTCCTGCTGACTATGTTTGGAACCATTCCTGTGACACTAGTTATAGATTCCGATGCTTCACTTCAGGTTTTCTGTATCCCTCTGACATTCTTATTGACAATGAAACACAGATGTTGCATCGGAATGAAATAGAAAAGGCACAATGCCGACTTAAGTACAAGAAGACTAACTCTCCTTGCTGACTAAGTTTTGAACCATTCCTGTGACACTGGTTATAGATACCGATGTTTCTCTTCAGGTTTACTGTATCCCTCTGACCATCTTATTGACGATGAAACACAGAAATTGCATCGGAATTAAATTGAAAAGGAACAATGCCGACTGAAGTAGAAGAAGACTGACTCTTCCTACTGCCTATATTTGAACCAATCCTGTGACACTAGTTATAGATTCCGACGCTTCACTTCAGGTTTACTGTATCCCTCTGACCTTCTTATTGACCATAAAACACAGAAATTTAATTCCCATGCAATTTCTGTGTTTCATCGTCAATAAGAAGGTCAGAGGGATACAGAAAACCTGAAGAGAGGCATCGGAATCTATAACTAGTGTCACAGGAATGGTTCAAAACATAGACATTAAGAAGGGTCAGTCTTGTTGTACTTAAGACAGCATTGTGCATTTTCTATTTAATTCCGATGCAATTTCTATGTTTCGTCGCCAATAAGAAGGTCCAAAGGATACAGCAAAACCTGAAGTGAAGCATTGGAATCCATAACTAGTGTCACAGGAATCGTTCATGACATAGACAGTAGGAAGAGTCAGTCATCTTGTACTTAAGTTGGCATTGTGCCTTTTGTATTTAGTTCCGATGCAATTCCTGTGTTTCATCGTCAATAAGAAGGTAATAGGGATACAGTAAACCTGAAGTGAAGCTTCGGACTCTATAAGTAGTGTCACAGGAATGGTTCAAAACATAGACAGTAGGAAGAGTCAGTCTTCTTGTACTTAAGTTGGCATAGTGCCTTTTGTATTTAATTCCGATGCACTATCATTGTTTCATCGTCAATAAGAAGGTGCAAGGGATACAGTAAACCTGAAATGAAGCATCTGAATCTATAACTAGTGTCACAGGAATGGTTCAAAACATTGACAGTAAGAAGAGTCAGTCTTCTTGTACTTAAGTCGGCATTGTGCCCTTTTCAATTTAATTCCGATGCAATTGCTGTGTTTCATCGCCATTAAGAAGGTCAGAGGGATACAGTAAACCTGAAGTGAAGCATCGGAATCTCTAACTAGTGTCACAGGAATGGTTCAACACATAGTCAGTAAAAAGAGTCAGTCTTCTTGTACTTAAGTCGGCATTGTGCCTTTTGTATTTAATTCCGATGCAATTTCTGTGTTTCATCGTCAATAACAAGGTATAAGGGATACAGTAAACCTGAAGTGAAGCATCGGAATGTGTAACTAGCGTCACAGGAGTGGTTCAAAACATAGACACTAAGAAGAGTCAGTCTGCTTGTACTAAAGACGGCATCGAGCATTTTCTATTTAGTTCCGATGCAATTTCTGTGTTTCATCGTCAATAAGAAGGTCAGAGGGATACAGTGAAACTGAGGTAAAGCATCGGAAACTATAACTAGTGTCACAGGAATGGTTCATAACATAGATAGTAGGAAGAGTCAGTCTTCTTGTACTTAAGTCGGCATTGTGCGTTTTGCATTTAATTCCGATGCAATTTAAATAGAAAAGGCACAAAGCCGGCTTAAGTACATGTAGACGGACTCTTCTTGCTGACTATGTTTGGAACCATTCCTGTGACACTAGTTATGGATTCCGATGCTTCACTTCAGGTTTACTGTATCCCTCTGACCTTCTTAATGACGATGAAACTTAGAAATTGCATCGGAATTAATTTGAAAAGGCACAATGCTGACTTAAGTACAAGAATACTGACTCTTCCTACTGTCTATGTTATGAACCATTCCTGTGACACTAGTTATAGATTCCGATGCTTCACTCCAGGTTTACTGTATCCCTTTGACGTTCTTATTGACGATGAAACAGAGAAATTACATCGGAAGTAAATAGAAAAGGCACATTGCCGACTTAAGTACAAGAAGACTGACTCTTCCTTTTGACTATGTTTGGAACCGTTCCTGTGACACTAGTTATAGATTCCGATGCTTCACTTCAGGTTTACTGTATCCCTCTGAGTTTCTTATTGACGATGAAACACAGAAATTGCATCGGATTTAAATAGAAAAGGCACAATGCCGACTTAAGTACAAGAAGACTGACTCTTCTTACTGTCTATGTTTTGAACCATTCCTGTGACGCTAGTTACAGATTCCGATGCTTCACTTAAGGTTTACTGTATCCCTCTGACCTTCTTGTTGGCGCTGAAACACAGAAATTGAATCGGAATCAAATAGAAATGGCACAATGCCGACTTAAGTACAAGAAGACTGACTCTTCCTACTGCCTATATTTGAACCATTCCTGTGACACTAGTTATAGATTCCGACGCTTCACATCAGGTTTACTGTATCCCTGTGACCTTCTTATTGACCGTAAAACACAGTAATTTCATCGGAATTAAATGCAAAAGGCACAATGCCGACTTAAGTACAAGAAGACTGACTCTTCCTACTGACTATGATTTGAATCATTCCTGTGACACTAGTTATAGAATCCGATGCTTCACTTCAGATTTACTGTATCCCTTGGACCTTATTATTGACGATGTAACACAGAAGTTGCATCGGAATTAAATACAAAAGGCACAATGCCGACTTAAGAACAAGAAGACTGACCCTTCTTACTGTCTATGTTTGAACCGTTCCTGTGACACTAGTTATGGATACCGATGCTTCACTTCAGGTTTACTGTATCCCTCTGACCTTTTTATTGACGATGAAACACAGAAATTGCATCGGAATTATATACAAAAGGCACAATGTCGACTTAAGCACAAGAAGACTGACTCTTCGTACTGACTATGTTTCGAACCATTCCTGTGACACTAGTTATAGATTCCGATGATTCACGTCAGGTTTACTGTATCCCTTGGACCTTCTTATTGACGATGAAACACAGAAATTGCATCGGAATTAAATAGAAAAGGCACAAAGCCGGCTTAAGTACATGTAGACGGACTCTTCTTGCTGACTATGTTTGGAACCATTCCTGTGACACTAGTTATGTATTCCGATGCTTCACTTCAGGTTTACTGTATCCCTCTGACCTTCTTAATGACGATGAAACTTAGAAATTGCATCGGAATTAATTTGAAAAGGCACAATGCTGACTTAAGTACAAGAATACTGACTCTTCCTACTGTCTATGTTATGAACCATTCCTGTGACACTAGTTATAGATTCCGATGCTTCACTCCGGGTTTACTGTATCCCTTTGACGTTCTTATTGACGATGAAACAGAGAAATTACATCCGAAGTAAATAGAAAAGGCACATTGCCGACTTAAGTACAAGAAGACTGACTCTTCCTTTTGACTATGTTTGGAACCGTTCCTGTGACACTAGTTATAGATTCCGATGCTTCACTTCAGGTTTACTGTATCCCTCTGAGTTTCTTATTGACGATGAAACACAGAAATTGCATCGGATTTAAATAGAAAAGGCACAATGCCGACTTAAGTACAAGATGACTGACTCTTCTTACTGTCTATGTTTTGAACCATTCCTGTGACGCTAGTTACAGATTCCGATGCTTCACTTAAGGTTTACTGTATCCCTCTGACCTTCTTGTTGGCGCTGAAACACAGAAATTGAATCGGAATCAAATAGAAAAGGCACAATGCCGACTTAAGTACAAGAAGACTGACTCTTCCTACTGCCTATATTTGAACCATTCCTGTGACACTAGTTATAGATTCCGACGCTTCACATCAGGTTTACTGTATCCCTGTGACCTTCTTATTGACCGTAAAACACAGTAATTTCATCGGAATTAAATGCAAAAGGCACAATGCCGACTTAAGTACAAGAAGACTGACTCTTCGTACTGACTATGATTTGAATCATTCCTGTGACACTAGTTATAGAATCCGATGCTTCACTTCAGATTTACTGTATCCCTTGGACCTTATTATTGACGATGTAACACAGAAATTGCATCGGAATTAAATACAAAAGGCACAATGCCGACTTAACAACAAGAAGACTGACCCTTCTTACTGTCTATGTTTGAACCATTCCTGTGACACTAGTTATAGATTCCGATGCTTCACTTCAGGTTTAGTGTATCCCTCTGACCTTTTTATTGACGATGAAACACAGAAATTGCATCGGAATTATATACAAAAGGCACAATGCCGACTTAAGCACAAGAAGACTGACTCTTCGTACTGACTACGTTTCGAAGCATTCCTGTGACACTAGTTATAGATTCCGATGATTCACGTCAGGTTTACTGTATCCCTTGGACCTTCTTATTGACGATGAAACACAGAAATTGCATCGGAATTAAATAGAAAAGGCACAATGCCGGCTTAAGTACATGTAGACTGACTCTTCTTGCTGACTATGCTTGGAACCATTCCAGTGACACTAGTTATAGATTCCGATGCTTCACTTCAGGTTTTCTGTATCCCTCTGACATTCTTATTAACAATGAAAAACAGATATTGCATCGGAATGAAATAGAAAAGGCACAATGCCGACTTAAGCACAAGAAGACTAACTCTCCCTGCTGACTAAGTTTTGAACCATTCCTGTGACACTGGTTATAGATACCGATGCTTCACTTCAGGTTTACTGTATCCCTCTGACCATCTTATTGACGATGGAACACAGAAATTGCATCGGAATTAAATAGAAAAGGAACAATGCCGACTGAAGTACAAGAAGACTGACTCTTCCTACTGTCTATATTTGAACCAATCCTGTGACACTAGTTATAGATTCCGACGCTTCACTTCAGGTTTACTGTATCCCTCTGACCTTCTTATTGACCATAAAACACAGAAATTGCATCGGAATTAAATGCAAAAGGCACAATGCCGACTTAAGTACAAGAAGACTGACTCTTCGTACTGACTATGTTTTGAATCATTACTGTGACACTAGTTATAGAATCCGATGCTTCACTTCAGATTTACTGTATCCCTTGGACCTTATTATTGTCGATGTAACACAGAAATTTGCATCGGAATTAAATACAAAAGGCACAATGCCGACTTAAGAACAAGAAGACTCACCCTTCTTACAGTCTATGTTTGAACCGTTCCTGTGACACTAGTTATGGATACCGATGCTTCACTTCAGGTTTACTGTATCCCTCTGACCTTTTTATTAACGATGAAACATAGAAATTGCATCGGAATTATATACAAAAGGCACAATGTCGACTTAAGCACAAGAAGACTGACTCTTCGTGTTGACTATGTTTCGAACCATTCCTGTGACACTAGTTATAGATTCCGATGATTCACGTCAGGTTTACTGTATCCCTTGGACCTTCTTGTTGACGATGAAACACAGAAATTGCATCGGAATTAAATAGAAAAGTCACAAAGCCGGCTTTAGTACATGTATACGGACTCTTCTTGCTGACTATGTTTGGAACCATTCCTGTGACACTAGTTATAGATTCCGATGCTTCACTTCAGGTTTACTGTATCCCTCTGACCATCTTATTGACGATGAAACACAGAAATTGCATCGGAATTAAATGCAAAACGCACAATGCCGACTTAAGTACAAGAAAACTGACTCTTCGTACTGACTATGTTTTGAATCATTCCTGTGACACTAGTTATGGAATCCGATGCTTCACTTCAGACTTACTGTATCCCTTGGACCTTATTATTGACGATGTAACACAGAAATTGCATCGGAATTAAATACAAAAGGCACAATTCCGACTTAAGAACAAGAAGACTAACCCTTCTTACTGTCTATGTTTGAACCCTTCCTGTGACACTAGTTATAGATTCCGATGCTCACTTCAGGTTTACTGTATCCCTCTGACCTTTTTATTGACGATGAAACACAGAAATTGCATCGGAATTAAATGAAAAGGCACAATGCCGGCTTAAGTACATGAAGACTGACTCTTCTTACTGACTATGTTTGGAACCATTCCTGTGACACTAGTTACAGATTCCGATGCTTCACTTCAGGTTTACTGTATCCCTCTGACATTCTTATTGACGATCAAACACAGATATTGCATCGGAATGGAATAGAAAAGGCACAATGTTCACTTAACTACAAGAAGACTGACTCTCCTTGCTGACTATGTTTTGAACCATTCCTGTGACATTAGTTATTGATTCCGATGCTTCCCTTCAGGTTTACTGTATCCCTCTGACCTTCTTAATGACGATGAAACTTAGAAATTGCATCGGAATTAAATAGAAATGGCACAATGCCGACTTAAGTACAAGAAGACTGACTCTTCTTACTGTCTATGTTTTGAACCATTCCTGTTACACTAGTTACAGATTCCGATACTTCACTCCAGGTTTACTGTATCCCATGGACCCTCTTATTGACGATGAAACACAGAAATTGCATCGGAATTAAATAGAAAAGGCACAATGCCGACTTAAGTACAAGAAGTCTGACTCTTCTTACTGTCTATGATTTGAACCATTCCTGTGACACTAGTTATATATTCCGATGCTTCACTTCAGGTTTACTGTATCCCTCTGACAATCTCATTGACGATGAAACACAGAAATTGCATCGGAATTAAATAGAAAAGGCACAATGCCGACTTAAGTACAAGAAGACTGACTCTTCTTCCTGTCTATGTTTGAACCATTCCTGTGACACTAGTTACAGATTCCGATGCTTCACTTAAGGTTTACTGTATCCCTCTGACCTTCTTATTGGCGCTGAAACACAGAAATTGCATCGGAATCAAATAGAAAAGGCACAATGCCGACTTAAGTACAAGAAGACTGACTCTTCCTACTGCCTATATTTCAACCATTCCTGTGACACTAGTTATAGATTCCGACGCTTCACTTCAGGTTTACTGTATCCCTCTGACCTTCTTATTGACCATAAAACACAGTAATTTCATCGGAATTAAATGCAAACGGCACAATGCCGACTCAAGTACAAGAAGACTGACTCTTCGTACTGACTATGATTTGAATCATTCCTGTGACACTAGTTATAGAATCCGATGCTTCACTTCAGATTTACTGTATCCCTTGGACCTTATTATTGACGATGAAACACAGAAATTGCATCGGAAGTAAATACAAAACTCACAATGCCGACTTAAGAACAAGAAGACTGACCTTTCTTACTGTCTATGTTTGAACCGTTCCTGTGACACTAGTTATAGATTCCGATGCTTCACTTCAGGTTTACTGTATCCCTCTGACATTTTTATTGATGATGAAACACAGAAACTGCATCGGAATTATATACAAAAGGCACAATGCCGACTTAAGCACAAGAAGACTGACTCTTCGTACTGACTATGTTTCGAAGCATTCCTGTGACACTAGTTATAGATTCCGATGATTCACGTCAGGTTTACTGTATCCCTTGGACCTTCTTATTGACGATGAAACACAGAAATTGCATCGGAATTAAATAGAAAAGGCACAATGCCGGCTTAAGTACATGTAGACTGACTCTTCTTGCTGACTATGTTTGGAACCATTCCTGTGACACTAGTTATAGATTCCGATGCTTCACTTCAGGTTTACTGTATCCCTCTGACCATCTTATTGACGATGAAACACAGAAATTGCATCGGAATTAAATAGAAAAGGCACAATGCCGACTTAAGTACAAGAAGACTGACTCTTCTTACTGTCTATGTTTTGAACCATTCCTGTGACGCTAGTTACAGATTCCAAAGCTTCACTTAAGGTTTACTGTATCCCTCTGACCTTCTTATTGGCACTGAAACACAGAAATTGCATCGGAATCAAATAGAAAAGGCACAATGCCGACTTAAGTACATGAAGACTGACTCTTCCTACTGCCTATATTTGAACCATTCCTGTGACACTAGTTATAGATTCCGACGCTTCACTTCAGGTTTACTGTATCCCTCTGACCTTCTTATTGGCCATAAAATACAGTAATTTCATCGGAATTAAATGCAAAAGGCACAATGCCGACTTAAGTACAAGAAGACTGACTCTTCGTACTGACGATGATTTGAATCATTCCTGTGACACTAGTTATAGAATCCAATGCTTCACTTCAGATTTACTGTATCCCTTGGACCTTATAATTGACGATGTAACACAGAAATTGCATCGGAATTAAATACAAAAGGCACAATGCCGACTTAAGAACAAGAAGACTGACCCTTCTTACTGTCTATGTTTGAACCGTTCCTGTGACACTAGTTATAGATTCCGATGCTTCACTTCAGGTTTACTGTATCCCTCTGACCTTTTTATTGATGATGAAACACAGAAACTGCATCGGAATTATATACAAAAGGTACAATGCCGACTTAAGCACAAGAAGACTGACTCTTCGTACTGACTATGTTTCGAAGCATTCCTGTGACACTAGTTATAGATTCCGATGATTCACGTCAGGTTTACTGTATCCCTTGGACCTTCTTATTGACGATGAAACACAGAAATTGCATCGGAATTAAATAGAAAAGGCACAATGCCGGCTTAAGTACATGTAGACTGACTCTTCTTGCTGACAATGTTTGGAACCATTCCAGTGACACTAGTTATAGATTCCGATGCTTCACTTCAGGTTTTCTGTATCCCTCTGACATTCTTATTAACAATGAAACACAGATATTGCATCGGAAAGAAATAGAAAAGGCACAATGCCGACTTAAGTACAAGAAGACTAACTCTCCTTGCTGACTAAGTTTTGAACCATTCCTGTGACACTGGTTATAGATACCGATGCTTCACTTCAGGTTTACTGTATCCCTCTGACCATCTTATTGACGATGAAACACAGACTTTGGATCGGAATCAAATTGAAAAGGAACAATGCCGACTGAAGTACAAGAAGACTGACTCTTCATACTGCCTATATTTGAACCAATCCTGTGACACTAGTTATAGATTCCGACGCTTCACTTCAGGTTTACTGTATCCCTCTGACCTTCTTATTGACCATAAAACACAGAAATTGCATCGGAATTAAATGCAAAAGGCACAATGCCGACTTAAGTACAAGAAGACTGACTCTTCGTACTGACTATGTTTTGAATCATTACTGTGACACTAGTTATAGAATCCGATGCTTCACTTCACATTTACTGTATCCCTTGGACCTTCTTATTGACCATAAAACACAGAAATTGCATCGGAATTAAATACAAAAGGCACAATGCCGACTTAAGAACAAGAAGACTGACCCTTCTTACTGTCTATGTTTGAACCGTTCCTGTGACACTAGTTATGGATACCGATGCTTCACTTCAGGTTTACTGTATCCCTCTGACCTTTTTATTGACTATGAAACACAGAAATTGCATCGGAATTATATACAAATGGCACAATGTCGACTTAAGCACAAGAAGACTGACTCTTCGTGTTGACTATGTTTCGAACCATTCCTGTGTCACTAGTTATAGATTCCGATGATTCACGTCAGGTTTACTGTATCCCTTGGACCTTATTATTGACGATGTAACACAGAAATTGCATCGGAATTAAATACAAAAGGCACAATGCCGACTTAAGAACAAGAAGACTGACCCTTCTTACTGTCTATGTTTGAACCGTTCCTGTGACACTAGTTATAGATTCCGATGCTTCACTTCAGGTTTACTGTATCCCTCTGACCTTCTTAATGACGATGAAACTTAGAAAAAATGTATCGGAATTAAAGTGAAAAGGCACAATGCCCACTTAAGTACAAGAAGACTGACTCTTCCTACTGTCTATGTTATGAACCATTCCTGTGACACTAGTTATAAATTCCGATGCTTCACTCCAGGTTTACTGTATCCCTTGGACGTTCTTATTGACGATGAAACAGAGAAATTGCATCGGAAATAAATAGAAAAGGCACATTGCCGACTTAAGTGCAAGAAGACTGACACTTCGTACTGACTATGTTTGAACCATTCCTGTGACACTAGTTATAGATTCCGATGATTCACGTCAGGTTTACTGTATCCCTTGGACCTTCTTATTGACGATGAAACACAGAAATTGCATCGGAATTAAATAGAAAAGGCACAATGCCGGCTTAAGTACATGAAGACTGACTCTTCTTACTGACAATGTTTGGAACCATTCCTGTGACACTAGTTACAGATTCCGATGCTTCACTTCAGGTTTACTGTATCCATCTGACATTCTTATTGACGATCAAACACAGATATTGCATCGGAATGGAATAGAAAAGGCACAATGTTGACTTAACTACAAGAAGACTGACTCTCCTTTCTGACTATGATTTGAACCATTCCTGTGACACTAGTTATAGATTCCGATGCTTCACTTCAGGTTTACTGTATCCCTCTGACCTTCTTAATGACGATGAAACTTAGAAATTGCATCGGAATTAAATAGAAATGGCACAATGCCGACTTAAGTACAAGAAGACTGACTCTTCTTACTGTCTATGTTTTGAATCATTCCTGTTACACTAGTTATAGATTCCGATACTTCACTCCAGGTTTACTGTATCCCATGGGCCCTCTTATTGACGATGAAACACAGAAATTGCATCGGAATTAAATAGAAAAGGCACAATGCCGACTTAAGTACAAGAAGTCTGACTCTTCTTACTGTCTATGTTTTGAACCATTCCTGTGACGCTAGTTACATATTCCGATGCTTCACTTAAAGTTTACTGTATCCCTCTGACCTTCTTATTGGAGCTGAAACACAGAAATTGCATCGGAATCAAATAGAAAAGGCACAATGCCGACTAAAGTACAAGAAGACTGACTCTTCCTACTGCCTATATTTGATCCATTCCTGTGACACTCGTTATAGATTCCGACGCTTCATTTCAGGTTTACTGTATCCCTCTGACCTTAGTATTGACCATAAAACACAGAAATTGCATCGGAATTAAATGCAAAAGGCACAATGCCGACTTAAGTACAAGAAGACTGACTCTTCGTACTGACTATGTTTTGAATCATTCCTGTGACACTAGTTATAGAATCCGATGCTTCACTTCAGATTTACTGTATCCCTTGGACCTTATTATTGACTATGTAACACAGAAATTGCATCGGAATTAAATACAAAATGCACAATGCCGACTTAAGAACAAGAAGACTGACCCTTCTTTCTGTCTATGTTTGAACCGTTCCTGTGACACTAGTTATAGATTCCGATGCTTCACTTCAGGTTTACTGTATCCCTCTCACCTTTTTATTGACGATGAAACACAGAAAATGAATCCGAATTATATACAAAAGGCACAATGCCGACTTAAGCACAAGAAGACTGACTCTTCGTACTGAATATGTTTCGAACCATTCCTGTGACACTAGTTATAGATTCCGACGATTCACGTCAGGTTTACTATATCCCTTGGACCTTCTTATTGAGATGAAACACAGAAATTGCATCGGAATTAAATAGAAAAGGCACAATGCCGGCTTAAGTACATGTAGACTGACTCTTCTTGCTGACTATGTTTTGAACCATTCCTGTTACACTAGTTATAGATTCCGATACTTCACTCCAGGTTTACTGTATCCCATGGACCCTCTTATTGACGATGAAACACAGAAATTGCATCGGAATTAAATAGAAAAGGCACAATGCCGACTTAAGTACAAGAAGTCTGACTCTTCTTACTGTCTATGTTTTGAACCATTCCTGTGACGCTAGTTACAGATTCCGATGCTTCACTTAAAGTTTTCTGTATCCCTCTGACATTCTTATTGACAATGAAACACAGATATTGCATCGGAATGAAATAGAAAAGGCACAATGCCGACTTAAGTACAAGAAGACTAACTCTCCTTGCTGACTAAGTTTTGAACCATTCCTGTGACACTAGTTATAGATTCCGATGCTTCACTTCAGGTTTACTGTATCCCTCTGACCTTCTTAATGACGATGAAACTTAGAAAAAATGCATCGGAATTAAATTGAAAAGGCACAATCCCGACTTAAGTACAAGAAGACTGACTCTTCCTACTGTCTATGTTATGAACCATTCCTGTGACACTAGTTATAGATTCCGATGCTTCACTCCAGGTTTACTGTATCCCTTGGACGTTCTTATTGACGATGAAACACAGAAATTGCATCGGAAATAAACAGAAAAGGCACATTGCCGACTTAAGTGCAAGAAGACTGACACTTCGTACTGACTATGTTCTGAACCATTCCTGTGACACTAGTTATAGATTCCGATGATTCACGTCAGGTTTACTGTATCCCTTGGACCTTCGTATTGACGATGAAACACAGAAATTGCATCGGAATTAAATAGAAAAGGTACAATGCCGGCTTAAGTACATGAAGACTGACTCTTCTTACTGACTATGTTTGGAACCATTCCTGTGACACTAGTTATAGATTCCGATGCTTCACTTCAGGTTTACTGTATCCCTCTGACATTCTTATTGATGATCAAACACAGATATTGCAGCGAAATGGAGTAGAAGAGGCACAATGTGGACTTAACTACAAGAAGACTGACTCTCCTTGCTGACTATGATTTTAACCATTCCTGTGACACTAGTTATAGATTCCGATGCTTCACTTCAGGTTTACTGTATCCCTCTGACCTTCTTAATGACGATGAAACTTAGAAATTGCATCGGAATTAAATAGAAATGGCACAATGCCGACTTGAGTACAAGAAGACTGACTCTTCTTACTGTCTATGTTTTGAACCATTCCTGTTACACTAGTTATAGATTCCGATGCTTCACTTCACGTTTACTGTATCCCTCTGAGTTTCTTATTGACGATGAAACACAGAAATTGCATCGGAATGAAATAGAAAAGGCACAATGCCGATTTAAGTACAAGAAGTCTGACTCTTCTTACTGTCTATGTTTTCAACCATTCCTGTGACGCTAGTTACAGATTCCGATGCTTCACTTAAGGTTTACTGTATCCCTCTGACCTTCTTATTGGCGCTGAAACACAGAAATTGCATCGGAATCAAATAGAAAAGGCACAATGTCGACTTAAGTACAAGAAGACTGACTCTTCCTACTGCCTATATTTGAACCATTCCTGTGACACTAGTTATAGATTCCGACGCTTCAATTCAGGTTTACTGTATCCCTCTGACCTTCTTATTGACCATAAAACACAGAAATTGCATCGGAATTAAATGCAAAAGGCACAATGCCGACTTATGTACAAGAAGACTGACTCTTCGTACTGACTATGTTTTGAATCGTTCCTGTGACACTAGTTATAGAATCCGATGCTTCACTTCAGATTTACTGTATCCCTTGGACCTTATTATTGACGATGTAACACAGAAATTGCATCGGAATTAAATACAAAAGGCACAATGCCGACTTCAGAACAAGAAGACTGACCCTTCTTACTGTCTATGTTTGAACCATTCCTGTGACACTAGTTATAGATTCCGATGCTTAACTTCAGGTTTACTGTATCCCTCTGACCTTTTTATTGACGATGAAACACAGAAATTGCATCGGAATTATATACAAAAGGCACAATGCCGACTTAAGCACAAGAAGACTGACTCTTCGTACTGACTATGTTTCGAACCATTCCTGTGGCACTAGTTATAGATTCCGATGATTCACGTCAGGTTTACTGTATCCCTTGGACCTTCTTATTGACGATGAAACACAGAAATTGCATCGGAATTAAATAGAAAAAGCACAATGCCGGCTTAAGTACATGTAGACTGACTCTTCTTGCTGACTATGTTTGGAACCATTCCTGTGACACTAGTTATAGATTCCGATGCTTCACTTCAGGTTTTCTGTATCCCTCTGACATTCGTATTGACAATGAAACACTGATATTGCATCGGAATGAAATAGAAAAGGCACAATGCCGACTTAAGTACAAGAAGACTAACTCTCCTAGCTGACTAAGTTTTGAACCATTCCTGTGACACTAGTTATAGATACCGATGCTTCACTTCAGGTTTACTGTATCCCTCTGACCATCTTATTGACGATGGAACACAGAAATTGCATCGGAATTAAATTGAAAAGGAACAATGCCGACTGAAGTACAAGAAGACTGACTCGTCCTACTGCCTATATTTGAACCAATCCTGTGACACTAGTTATAGATTCCGACGCTTCACTTCAGGTTTACTGTATCCCTCTGCCCCTCGTATTGACCATAAAACACAGAAATTGCATTGGAATTAAATGCAAAAGGCACAATGCCGACTTAAATACAAGAAGACTGACTCTTTGTACTGACTATGTTTTGAATCATTACTGTGACACTATTTATAGAATCCGATGCTTCACTTCAGATTTACTGTATCCCTTGGACCTTCTTATTGACGATGAAACACAGAAATTGCATCGGAATTAAATTGAAAAGGCACAATGCCGACTTAAGTACAAGAAGACTGACTCTTCCTACTGTCTATGTTATGAACCATTCCTGTGACACTAGTTATAGATTCCGATGCTTCACTCCAGGTTTACTGTATCCCTTGGACGTTCTTATTGACGATGAAACAGAGGAATTGCATCGGAAATCAATAGAAAAGGCACATTGCCGACTTAAGTGCAAGAAGACTGACTCTTCTTTTTGACTATGTTTGGAACCATTCCTGTGACACTAGTTATAGATTCCGATGCTTCACTTCAGGTTTACTGTATCCCTCTGACCTTCTTGTTGACGATGAAAGACAGAAATTGCATCGGAATTAAATACAAAAGGCACAATGCCGACTTAAGTACATGAAGACTGACTCTTCTTACTGACTATGTTTGGAACCATTCCTCTGACACTAGTTATAGATTCCGATGCTTCACTTCAGGTTTACTGTATCCCTTGGACCTTCTTATTGACGATGAAACACAGAAATTGCATCGGAATTAAATAGAAAAGGCACAATGCCCACTTAAGTACATGAAGACTGACTCTTCTTAGTGACTATGTTTGGAACCATTCCTGTGACACTAGTTATGGATTCCGATGCTTCACTTCAGGTTTACTGTATCCCTCCGACCTTCTTATTGTCGATGAAACACTGATATTGCATCGGAATGAAATAGAAAAGGCACAATGCTGACTTAAGTGCAAGAAACTGACTCTTCTTGCTGAATATGTTTGAACCATTCCTGTGACACTAGTTATAGATTCCGATGCTTCACTTCAGGTTTACTGTATCCCTCTGACCTTGTTATTGACGATGAAACACAGAAATTGCATCGGAATTAGATACAAAAGGCTCAATGCCGACTTAAGTACAAGAAGACTGACTCTTCGTACTGACTATGTTTTGAACTATTCCTGTGACACTAGTTATAGATTCCGACGCTTCACTTCAGGTTTACTGTATCCCTTGGACCTTCTTATTGACAATGAAACACAGAAATTGAATCGGAATTAAATACAAAAGGCACAATGCCGACTTAAGTACAACAAGACTGACTCTGCTTACTGACTATGATTTGAACCATTCCTGTGACACTAGTTATAGATTCCGATGCTTCACTTCAGATTAACTGTATCCCTCTGACCTACTTATTGACGAGGAAACACAGAAATTGCATCGGAAATAAATACAAAAGGCACGATGCCGACTTAAGTACATGTAGAATGAATCTTCCTACTGTCTATGTTTTGAACCATTCCTGTGACACATGTTATAGATTCCGGTGCTTCATTTCAGGTTTACTGTAACCCTTGGATCTTCTTATTGACGATTCAACACAGATAGTGCATCGGAGTTAAATACAAAAGGCACAATGCCGACTTAAGTACAAGAAGACTGACTCTTCTTACTGACTGTTTTGAACCATTCCTGTGACACTAGTTAGAGATTCCGATGCTTCACTTCAGGTTTGCTGTATCCCTCTGACCTTCTTATCGACGATAAAACTCAGAAATTGCATCGGAATTAAATACAAAAATCACAATGCCGACTTAAGTACAAGAGGACTGATTCTTCTTTTTGTCTATGTTTTGAACTATTCCTGTGACTCTAGTTATAGATTCCGATGCTTTACTTCAGGTTTACTGTATCCCATGGACCTTCTTATTGACGATGAAACACAGAAATTGCATCGGAATTAAATACAAAAGGCACAATGCCGACTTAAGAACAAGAAGACTGACCCTTCTTAATGTCTATGTTTGAACCGTTCCTGTGACACTAGTTATGGATACCGATGCCACACTTCAGGTTTACTGTATTCCTCTGACCATCTTATTGACGATGGAACACAGAAATTGCATCGGAATTAAATTGAAAAGTAACAATGCCGACTGAAGTACAAGAAGACTGACTCTTTTTACTGCCTATATTTGAACCAATCCTGTGACACTAGTTATAGATTCCGATGATTCACGTCAGGTTTACTGTATCCCTTGGACCTTCTTATTGACGATGAAACACAGAAATTGCATCGGAATTAAATAGAAAAGGCACAATGCCGGCTTAAGTACATGAAGACTGACTCTTCTTACTGACTATGTTTGGAACCATTCCTGTGACACTAGTTACAGATTCCGATGCTTCACTTCAGGTTTACTGTATCCATCTGACATTCTTATTGACGATCAAACACAGATATTGCATCGGAATGGAATAGAAAAGGCACAATGTTGACTTAACTACAAGAAGACTGACCCTTCTTTCTGTCTATGTTTGAACCGTTCCTGTGACACTAGTTATAGATTCCGATGCTTCACTTCAGGTTTACTGTATCCCTCTCACCTTTTTATTGACGATGAAACACAGAAAATGAATCCGAATTATATACAAAAGGCACAATGCCGACTTAAGCACAAGAAGACTGACTCTTCGTACTGAATATGTTTCGAACCATTCCTGTGACACTAGTTATAGATTCCGACGATTCACGTCAGGTTTACTGTATCCCTTGGACCTTCTTATTGAGATGAAACACAGAAATTGCATCGGAATTAAATAGAAAAGGCACAATGCCGGCTTAAGTACATGTAGACTGACTCTTCTTGCTGACTATGTTTTAAACCATTCCTGTTACACTAGTTATAGATTCCGATACTTCACTCCAGGTTTACTGTATCCCATGGACCCTCTTATTGACGATGAAACACAGAAATTGCATCGGAATTAAATAGAAAAGGCACAATGCCGACTTAAGTACAAGAAGTCTGACTCTTCTTACTGTCTATGTTCTGAACCATTCCTGTGACACTAGTTATAGATTCCGATGATTCACGTCAGGTTTACTGTATCCCTTGGACCTTCTTATTGACGATGAAACACAGAAATTGCATCGGAATTAAATAGAAAAGGTACAATGCCGGCTTAAGTACATGAAGACTGACTCTTCTTACTGACTATGTTTGGAACCATTCCTGTGACACTAGTTATAGATTCCGATGCTTCACTTCAGGTTTACTGTATCCCTCTGACATTCTTATTGATGATCAAACACAGATATTGCAGCGAAATGGAGTAGAAGAGGCACAATGTTGACTTAACTACAAGAAGACTGACTCTCCTTGCTGACTATGATTTTAACCATTCCTGTGACACTAGTTATAGATTCCGATGCTTCACTTCAGGTTTACTGTATCCCTCTGACCTTCTTAATGACGATGAAACTTAGAAATTGCATCGGAATTAAACAGAAATGGCACAATGCCGACTTGAGTACAAGAAGACTGACTCTTCTTACTGTCTATGTTTTGAACCATTCCTGTTACACTAGTTATAGATTCCGATGCTTCACTTCACGTTTACTGTATCCCTCTGAGTTTCTTATTGACGATGAAACACAGAAATTGCATCGGAATGAAATAGAAAAGGCACAATGCCGATTTAAGTACAAGAAGTCTGACTCTTCTTACTGTCTATGTTTTCAACCATTCCTGTGACGCTAGTTACAGATTCCGATGCTTCACTTAAGGTTTACTGTATCCCTCTGACCTTCTTATTGGCGCTGAAACACAGAAATTGCATCGGAATCAAATAGAAAAGGCACAATGTCGACTTAAGTACAAGAAGACTGACTCTTCCTACTGCCTATATTTGAACCATTCCTGTGACACTAGTTATAGATTCCGACGCTTCAATTCAGGTTTACTGTATCCCTCTGACCTTCTTATTGACCATAAAACACAGAAATTGCATCGGAATTAAATGCAAAAGGCACAATGCCGACTTATGTACAAGAAGACTGACTCTTCGTACTGACTATGTTTTGAATCGTTCCTGTGACACTAGTTATAGAATCCGATGCTTCACTTCAGATTTACTGTATCCCTTGGACCTTATTATTGACGATGTAACACAGAAATTGCATCGGAATTAAATACAAAAGGCACAATGCCGACTTCAGAACAAGAAGACTGACCCTTCTTACTGTCTATGTTTGAACCATTCCTGTGACACTAGTTATAGATTCCGATGCTTAACTTCAGGTTTACTGTATCCTTCTGACCTTTTTATTGACGATGAAACACAGAAATTGCATCGGAATTATATACAAAAGGCACAATGCCGACTTAAGCACAAGAAGACTGACTCTTCGTACTGACTATGTTTCGAACCATTCCTGTGGCACTAGTTATAGATTCCGATGATTCACGTCAGGTTTACTGTATCCCTTGGACCTTCTTATTGACGATGAAACACAGAAATTGCATCGGAATTAAATAGAAAAAGCACAATGCCGGCTTAAGTACATGTAGACTGACTCTTCTTGCTGACTATGTTTGGAACCATTCCTGTGACACTAGTTATAGATTCCGATGCTTCACTTCAGGTTTTCTGTATCCCTCTGACATTCGTATTGACAATGAAACACTGATATTGCATCGGAATGAAATAGAAAAGGCACAATGCCGACTTAAGTACAAGAAGACTAACTCTCCTAGCTGACTAAGTTTTGAATCATTCCTGTGACACTAGTTATAGATACCGATGCTTCACTTCAGGTTTACTGTATCCCTCTGACCATCTTATTGACGATGGAACACAGAAATTGCATCGGAATTAAATTGAAAAGGAACAATGCCGACTGAAGTACAAGAAGACTGACTCGTCCTACTGCCTATATTTGAACCAATCCTGTGACACTAGTTATAGATTCCGACGCTTCACTTCAGGTTTACTGTATCCCTCTGACCCTCGTATTGACCATAAAACACAGAAATTGCATTGGAATTAAATGCAAAAGGCACAATGCCGACTTAAATACAAGAAGACTGACTCTTTGTACTGACTATGTTTTGAATCATTACTGTGACACTATTTATAGAATCCGATGCTTCACTTCAGATTTACTGTATCCCTTGGACCTTATTATTGACGATGTAACACAGAAATTGCATCGGAATTAAATACAAAAGGCACAATGATGACTTAAGAACAAGAAGACTGACCCTTCTTACTGTCTATGTTTGAACCGTTCCTGTGACACTAGTTATGGATTCCGGTGCTTCACTTCAGGTTTACTGTATCCCTCTGAGCTTTTTATTGACGATGAAACACAGAAATTGCATCGGAAGAATATACAAAAGGCACAATGCCGACTTAAGCACAAGAAGACTGACTCTTCGTACTGACTATGTTTCGAACCATTCCTGTGACACTAGTTATAGATTCCGATGATTCACGTCAGGTTTACTGTATCCCTTGGACCTTCTTATTGACGATGAAACACAGAAATTGCATCGGAATTAAATAGAAAAGGCACAATGCCGGCTTAAGTACATGTAGACGGACGCTCCTTGCTGACTATGTTTGGAACCATTCCTGTGACACTAGTTATAGATTCCGATGCTTCACTTCAGGTATTCTGTTTCCCTCTGACCTTCGTATTGACAATCAAACGCAGATATTGCATCGGAATGGAATAGAAAATGCACAATGTTGACTTAAGAACAAGAAGACTGACTCTCCTTGCTGACTATGTTTTGAACCATTCCTGTGACACCAGTTATAGATTACGATGCTTAACTTCAGGTTTACTGTATCCCTCCGACCTTCTTATTGTCGATGAAACACTGATATTGCATCGGAATGAAATAGAAAAGGCACAATGCTGACTTAAGTGCAAGAAACTGACTCTTCTTGCTGAATATGTTTGAACCATTCCTGTGACACTAGTTATAGATTCCGATGCTTCACTTCAGGTTTACTGTATCCCTCTGACCTTGTTATTGACGATGAAACACAGAAATTGCATCGGAATTAGATACAAAAGGCTCAATGCCGACTTAAGTACAAGAAGACTGACTCTTCGTACTGACTATGTTTTGAACTATTCCTGTGACACTAGTTATAGATTCCGACGCTTCACTTCAGGTTTACTGTATCCCTTGGACCTTCTTATTGACAATGAAACACAGAAATTGAATCAGAATTAAATACAAAAGGCACAATGCCGACTTAAGTACAAGAAGACTGACTCTGCTTGCTGACTATGATTTGAACCATTCCTGTGACACTAGTTATAGATTCCGATGCTTCACTTCAGATTAACTGTATCCCTCTGACCTACTTATTGACGATGAAACACAGAAATTGCATCGGAAATAAATACAAAAGGCACGATGCCGACTTAAGTACATGCAGAATGAATCTTCCTACTGTCTATGTTTTGAACCATTCCTGTGACACATGTTATACATTCCGATGCTTCATTTCAGGTTTACTGTAACCCTTGGATCTTCTTATTGACGATTCAACACAGATAGTGCATCGGAGTTAAATACAAAAGGCACAATGCCGACTTAAGTACAAGAAGACTGACTCTTCTTACTGACTGTTTTGAACCATTCCTGTGACACTAGTTAGAGATTCCGATGCTTCACTTCAGGTTTGCTGTATCCCTCTGACCTTCTTATCGACGATAAAACTCAGAAATTGCATCGGAATTAAATACAAAAATCACAATGCCGACTTAAGTACAAGAAGACTGATTCTTCTTTTTGTCTATGTTTTGAACTATTCCTGTGACTCTAGTTATAGATTCCGATGCTTTACTTCAGGTTTACTGTATCCCATGGACCTTCTTATTGACGATGAAACACAGAAATTGCATCGGAATTAAATACAAAAGGCACAATGCCGACTTAAGAACAAGAAGACTGACCCTTCTTAATGTCTATGTTTGAACCGTTCCTGTGACACTAGTTATGGATACCGATGCCACACTTCAGGTTTACTGTATCCCTCTGACCATCTTATTGACGATGGAACACAGAAATTGCATCGGAATTAAATTGAAAAGTAACAATGCCGACTGAAGTACAAGAAGACTGACTCTTTTTACTGCCTATATTTGAACCAATCCTGTGACACTAGTTATAGATTCCGACGCTTCACTTCAGGTTTACTGTATCCCTCTGACCTTCTTAATGACGATGAAACTTAGAAAAAATGCATCGGAATTAAATTGAAAAGGCACAATGCCGACTTAAGTACAAGAAGACTGACTCTTCCTACTGTCTATTTTATGAACCATTCCTGTGACACTAGTTATAGATTCCGATGCTTCACTCCAGGTTTACTGTATCCCTTGGACGTTCTTATTGACGATGAAACAGAGGAATTGCATCGGAAATAAATAGAAAAGGCACATTGCCGACTTAAGTGCAAGAAGACTGACTCTTCTTTTTGACTATGTTTGGAACCATTCCTGTGACACTAGTTATAGATTCCGATGCTTCACTTCAGGTTTACTGTATCCCTCTGACCTTCTTGTTGACGATGAAACACAGAAATTGCATCGGAATTAAATACAAAAGGCACAATGCCGACTTAAGTACATGAAGACTGACTCTTCTTACTGACTATGTTTGGAGCCATTCCTCTGACACTAGTTATAGATTCCGATGCTTCACTTCAGGTTTACTGTATCCCTTGGACCTTCTAATTGACGATGAAACACAGAAATTGCATCGGAATTAAATAGAAAAGGCACAATGCCGACTTAAGTACTAGAAGACTGACTCTTCTTACTGTCTATGTTTTGAACCATTCCTGTGACACCAGTTATAGATTCCGATGATTCACGTCTGGTTTACTTTATCCCTTGGACCTTCTTATTGACGATGAAACACAGAAATTGCATCGGAATTAAATAGAAAACGCACAATGCCGACTTAAGTACATGAAGACTGACTCTTCTTACTGACTATGTTTGGAACCATTCCTCTGACACTAGTTATGGATTCCGATGCTTCACTTCAGGTTTACTGTATCCCTCCGACCTTCTTATTGTCGATGAAACACTGATATTGCATCGGAATGAAATAGAAAAGGCACAATGCTGACTTAAGTGCAAGAAACTGACTCTTCTTGCTGACTATGGTTGAACCATTCCTGTGACACTAGTTATAGATTCCGATGCTTCAATTCAGGTTTACTGTATCCCTCTGACCTTGTTATTGACGATGAAACACAGAAATTGCATCGGAATTAGATACAAAAGGCTCAATGCCGACTTAAGTACAAGAAGACTGACTCTTCGTACTGACTATGTTTTGAACTATTGCTGTGACACTAGTTATAGATTCCGACGCTTCACTTCAGGTTTACTGTATCCCTTGGACCTTCTTATTGACAATGAAACACAGAAATTGAATCGGAATTAAATACAAAAGGCACAATGCCGACTTAAGTACAAGAAGACTGACTCTGCTTACTGACTATGATTTGAACCATTCCTGTGACACTAGTTATAGATTCCGATGCTTCACTTCAGATTAACTGTATCCCTCTGACCTACTTATTGGCGCTGAAACACAGAAATTGCATCGGAATCAAATAGAAAAGGCACAATGTCGACTTAAGTACAAGAAGACTGACTCTTCCTACTGCCTATATTTGAACCATTCCTGTGACACTAGTTATAGATTCCGACGCTTCAATTCAGGTTTACTGTATCCCTCTGACCTTCTTATTGACCATAAAACACAGAAATTGCATCGGAATTAAATGCAAAAGGCACAATGCCGACTTATGTACAAGAAGACTGACTCTTCGTACTGACTATGTTTTGAATCATTCCTGTGACACTAATTATAGAATCCGATGCTTCACTTCAGATTTACTGTATCCCTTGGACCTTATTATTGACGATGTAACACAGAAATTGCATCGGAATTAAATACAAAAGGCACAATGCCGACTTAAGAACAAGAAGACTGACCCTTCTTACTGTCTATGTTTGAACCGTTCCTGTGACACTAGTTATGGATACCGATGCTTCACTTCAGGTTTACTGTATCCCTCTGACCTTTTTATTGACTATGAAACACATAAATTGCATCGGAATTATATACAAAAGGTACAATGTCGACTTAAGCACAAGAAGACTGACTCTTCTTGCTGACTATGTTTGGAACCATTCCTGTGACACTAGTTATAGATTCCGATGCTTCACTTCAGGTTTTCTGTTTCCCTCTGACCTTCTTATTGACAATGAAACACAGATATTGCATCGGAATGAAATAGAAAAGGCACAATGCCGACTTAAAAACAAGAAGACTAACTCTCTTTGCTGACTATGTTTTGAACCATTCCTGTGACACTAGTTATAGATACCGATGCTTCACTTCAGGTTTACTGTATCCCTCTGACCATCTTATTGACGATGAAACACAGAAATTGCATCGGAATTAAATGCAAAAGCGCACAATGCCGACTTAAGTACAAGAAGACTGACTCTTCGTACTGACTATGTTTTGAATCATTCCTGTGACATTAGTTATAGAATCCGATGCTTCACTTCAGAGTTACTGTATCCCTTGGACCTTATTATTGACGATGTAAGACAGAAATTGCATCGGAATTAAATACAAAAGGCACAATGCCGACTTAAGAACAAGAAGACTGACCCTTCTTACTGTCTATGTTTGAACCGTTCCTGTGACACTAGTTATAGATTCCGATGCTTCACTTCAGGTTTACAGTATCCCTCTGACCTTCTTAATGACGATGAAACTTAGAAAAAATGCATCGGATTTAAAGTGAAAAGGCACAATGCCGACTTAAGTACAAGAAGACTGACTCTTCCTACTGTCTATGTTATGAACCATTCCTGTGACACTAGTTATAGATTCCGAAGCTTCACTCCAGGTTTACTGTATCCCTTGGACGTTCTTATTGACGATGAAACAGAGAAATTGCATCGGAAATAAATAGAAAAGGCACATTGCCGACTTAAGTGCATGAAGACTGACACTTTGTACTGACTATGTTTGAACCATTCCTGTGACACTAGTTATAGATTCCGATGATTCACGTCAGGTTTACTGTATCCCTTGGACCTTTTTATTGACGATGAAACACAGAAATTGCATCGGAATTAAATAGAAAAGGCACAATGCCGGCTTAAGTACATGAAGACTGACTCTTCTTACTGACTATGTTTGGAACCATTCCTGTGACACTAGTTACAGATTCCGATGCTTCACTTCAGGTTTACTGTATCCCTCTGACATTCTTATTGACGATCAAACACAGATAGTGCATCGGAATGGAATAGAAAAGGCACAATGTTGACTTAACTACAAGAAGACTGACTCTCCTTGCTGACTATGATTTGAACCATTCCTGTGACACTAGTTATAGATTCCGATGCTTCACTTCAGGTTTACTGTATCCCTCTGACCTTCGTAATGACGATGAAACTTAGATATTGCATCGGAATTAAATAGAAATGGCACAATGCTGACTTAAGTACAAGAAGACTGACTCTTCTTACTGTCTATGTTTTGAACCATTCCTGTTACACTAGTTATAGATTCCGATACTTCACTCCAGGTTTACTGTATCCCATGGACCCTCTTATGGACGATGAAACACAGAAATTGCATCGGAATTAAATAGAAAAGGCACAATGCCGACTTAAGTACAAGAAGTCTGACTCTTCTTACTGTCTATGTTTTGAACCATTCCTGTGACGCTAGTTACAGATTCCGATGCTTCACTTAACGTTTACTGTATCCCTCTGACCTTCTTATTGGCGCTGAAACACAGAAATTGCATCGGAATCAAATAGAAAACGCACAATGCCGACTAAAGTACAAGAAGACTGACTCTTCCTACTGCCTATATTTGAACCATTCCTGTGACACTAGTTATAGATTCCGACGCTTCACTTCAGGTTTACTGTATCCCTCTGACCTTCGTATTGACCATAAAACACAGAAATTGCATCGGAATTAAATGCAAAAGGCACAATGCCGACTTAAGTAAAAGAAGACTGACTCTTCGTACTGACTATGTTTTGAATCATTCCTGTGACACTAGTTATAGAATCCGATGCTTGACTTCAGATTTACTGTATCCCTTGGACCTTATTATTGACGATGTAACACAGAAATTGCATCGGAATTAAATACAAAATGCACAATGCCGACTTAAGAACAAGAAGACTGACCCTTCTTTCTGTCAATGTTTGAACCGTTCCTGTGACACTAGTTATAGATTCCGATGCTTCACTTCAGGTTTACTGTATCCCTCTCACCTTTTTATTGACGATGAAACACAGAAAATGAAACGGAATTATATACAAAAGGCACAATGCCGACTTAAGCACAAGAAGACTGACTCTTCGTACTGACTATGTTTCGAACCATTCCTGTGACACTAGTTATAGATTCCGACGATTCACGTCAGGTTTACTGTATCCCTTGGACCTTCATATTGACGATGAAACACAGAAATTGCATCGGAATTAAATAGAAAAGGCACAATGCCGGCTTAAGTACATGTAGACTGACTCTTCTTGCTGACTATGTTTGGAACCATTCCTGTGACACTAGTTATAGATTCCGATGCTTCACTTCAGGTTTTCTGTATCCCTCTGACATTCTTTTGGACAATGAAACACAGATATTGCATCGGAATGAAATAGAAAAGGCACAATGCCGACTTAAGTACAAGAAGACTAACTCTCCTTGCTGACTAAGTTTTGAACCATTCCTGTGACACTAGTTATAGATTCCGATGCTTCACTTCAGGTTTACTGTATCCCTCTGACCTTCTTAATGACGATGAAACTTCGAAAAAATGCATCGGAATTAAATTGAAAAGGCACAATGCCGACTAAAGTACAAGAAGACTGACTCTTCCTACTGTCTATGTTATGAACCATTCCTGTGACACTAGTTATAGATTCCGATGCTTCACTCCAGGTTTACTGTATCCCTTGGACGTTCTTATTGACGATGAAACAGAGAAATTGCATCGGAAATAAACAGAAAAGGCACATTGCCGACTTAAGTGCAAGAAGACTGACACTTCGTACTGACTATGTTCTGAACCATTCCTGTGACACTAGTTATAGATTCCGATGATTCACGTCAATTTTACTGTATCCCTCTGACATTCTTATTGACGATCAAACACAGATATTGCATCGAAATGGAATAGAAGAGGCACAATGTTGACTTAACTACAAGAAGACTGACTCTCCTTGCTGACTATGATTTTAACCATTCCTGTGACACTAGTTATAGATTCCGATGCTTCACTTCAGGTTTACTGTATCCCTCTGACCTTCTTAATGACGATGAAACTTAGAAATTGCATCGGAATTAAATAGAAATGGCACAATGCCGACTAGAGTACAAGAAGACTGACTCTTCTTACTGTCTATGTTTTGAACCATTCCTGTTACACTAGTTATAGATTCCGATGCTTCACTCCAGGTTTACTGTATCCCATGGACCTTCTTATTGACGATGAAACACAGAAATTGCATCGGAATGAAATAGAAAAGGCACAATGCCGATTTAAGTACAAGAAGTCTGACTCTTCTTACTGTCTATGTTTTCAACCATTCCTGTGACGCTAGTTACAGATTCCGATGCTTCACTTAAGGTTTACTGTATCCCTCTGACCTTCTTATTGGCGCTGAAACACAGAAATTGCATCGGAATCAAATAGAAAAGGCACAATGTCGACTTAAGTACAAGAAGACTGACTCTTCCTACTGCCTATATTTGAACCATTCCTGTGACACTAGTTATAGATTCCGACGCTTCAATTCAGGTTTACTGTATCCCTCTGACCTTCTTATTGACCATAAAACACAGAAATTGCATCGGAATTAAATGCAAAAGGCACAATGCCGACTTATGTACAAGAAGACAGACTCTTCGTACTGACTATGTTTTGAATCATTCCTGTGACACTAGTTATAGAATCCGATGCTTCACTTCAGATTTACTGTATCCCTTGGACCTTATTATTGACGATGTAACACAGAAATTGCATCGGAATTAAATACAAAAGGCACAATGCCTACTTAAGAACAAGAAGACTGACCCTTCTTACTGTCTATGTTTGAACCGTTCCTGTGACACTAGTTATAGATTCCGATGCTTAACTTCAGGTTTAGTGTATCCCTCTGACCTTTTTATTGACGATGAAACACAGAAATTGCATCGGAATTATATACAAAAGGCACAATGCCGACTTAAGCACAAGAAGACTGACTCTTCGTACTGACTATGTTTCGAACCATTCCTGTGACACTAGTTATAGATTCCGATGATTCACGTCAGGTTTACTGTATCCCTTGGACCTTCTTATTGACGATGAAACACGGAAATTGCATCGGAATTAAAAAGAAAAAGCACAATGCCGGCTTAAGTACATGTAGACTGACACTTCTTGCTGACTATGTTTGGAACCATTCCTGTGACACTAGTTATAGATTCCGATGCTTCACTTCAAGTTTTCTGTATCCCTCTGACATTCGTATTGACAATGAAACACTGATATTGCATCGGAATGAAATAGAAAAGGCACAATGCCGACTTAAGTACAAGAAGACTTACTCTCCTAGCTGACTAAGTTTTGAACCATTCCTGTGACACTAGTTATAGATACCGATGCTTCACTTCAGGTTTACTGTATCCCTCTGACCATCTTATTGACGATGGAACAAAGAAATTGCATCGGAATTAAATTGAAAAGGAACAATGCCAACTGAAGTACAAGAAGACTGACCCTTCTTACTGTCTATGTTTGAACCGTTCCTGTGACACTAGTTATGGATTCCGGTGCTTCACTTCAGGTTTACTGTATCCCTCTGACCTTTTTATTGACGATGAAACACAGAAATTGCATCGGAAGAATATACAAAAGGCACAATGCCGACTTAAGCACAAGAAGACTGACTCTTCGTGCTGACTATGTTTCGAACCATTCCTGTGACACTAGTTATACATTCCGATGATTCACGTCAGGTTTACTGTATCCCTTGGACCTTCTTATTGACGATGAAACACAGAAATTGCATCGGAATTAAATAGAAAAGGCACAATGCCGGCTTAAGTACATGTAGACGGACGCTTCTTGCTGACTATGTTTGGAACCATTCCTGTGACACTAGTTATAGATTCCGATGCTTCACTTCAGGTATTCTGTTTCCCTCTGACCTTCGTATAGACAATCAAACACAGATATTGCATCGGAATGGAATAGAAAAGGCACAATGTTGACTTAAGTACAAGAAGAGTGACTCTCCTTGCTGACTATGTTTTGAACCATTCCTGTGACACTAGTTATAGATTCCGATGCTTCACTTCAGGTTTACTGTATCCCTCTGACCTTCTTAATGACGATGAAACTTAGAAAAAATGCATCGGAATTAAATTGAAAAGGCACAATGCCGACTTAAGTACAAGAAGACTGACTCTTCCAACTGTCTATGTTATGAACCATTCCTGTGACACTAGTTATAGATTCCGATACTTCACTCCAGGTTTACTGTATCCCTTGGACGTTCTTATTGACGATGAAACAGAGGAATTGCATCGGAAATAAATAGAAAAGGCACATTGCCGACTTAAGTGCAAGAAGACTGACTCTTCTTTTTGACTATGTTTGCAACCATTCCTGTGACACTAGTTATAGATTCCGATGCTTCACTTCAGGTTTACTGTATCCCTCTGACCTTCTTGTTGACGATGAAACACAGAAATTGCATCGGAATTAAATACAAAAGGCACAATGCCGACTTAAGTACATGAAGACTAACTCTTCTTACTGACTATGTTTGGAACCATTCCTCTGACACTAGTTATAGATTCCGATGCTTCACTTCAGGTTTACTGTATCCCTTGGACCTTCTTATTGACGATGAAACACAGATATTGCATCGGAATTAAATAGAAAAGGCACAATGCCGACTTAAGTACTAGAAGACTGACTCTTCTTACTGTCTATGTTTTGAACCATTCCTGTGACGCTAGTTACAGATTCCGATGCTTCACTTAAGGTTTACTGTATCCCTCTGACCTTCTTGTTGACGATGAAACACAGAAATTGCATCGGAATGAAATAGAAACGGCACAATGCCAACTTAAGTACAAGAAAACTGACTCTTCCTACTGTCTATGTTTTGAACCATTCCTGTGACACTAGTTATAGATTCCGATGATTCACGTCTGGTTTACTTTATCCCTTGGACCTTCTTATTGACGATGAAACACAGAAATTGCATCGGAATTAAATAGAAAATGCACAATGCCCACTTAAGTACATGAAGACTGACTCTTCTTAGTGACTATGTTTGGAACCATTCCTGTGACACTAGTTATGGATTCCAATGCTTCACTTCAGGTTTACTGTATCCCTCCGACCTTCTTATTGTCGATGAAACACTGATATTGCATCGGAATGAAATAGAAAAGGCACAATGCTGACTTAAGTGCAAGAAACTGACTCTTCTTGCTGACTATGTTTGAACCATTCCTGTGACACTAGTTATAGATTCCGATGCTTCACTTCAGGTTTACTGTATCCCTCTGACCTTGTTATTGACGATGAAACACAGAAATTGCATCGGAATTAGATACAAAAGGCTCAATGCCGACTTAAGTACAAGAAGACTGACTCTTCGTACTGACTATGTTTTGAACTATTCCTGTGACACTAGTTATAGATTCCGACGCTTCACTTCAGGTTTACTGTATCCCTTGGACCTTCTTATTGACAATGAAACACAGAAATTGAATCGGAATTAAATACAAAAGGCACAATGCCGACTTAAGTACAAGAAGACTGACTCTGCTTACTGACTATGGTTTGAACCATTCCTGTGACACTAGTTATAGATTCCGATGCTTCACTTCAGATTAACTGTATCCCTCTGACCTACTTATTGACGATGAAACACAGAAATTCCATCGGAAATAAATACAAAAGGCACGATGCCGACTTAAGTACATGTAGAATGAATCTTCCTACTGTCTAAGTTTTGAACCATTCCTGTGACACTTGTTATACATTCCGAAGCTTCATTTCAGGTTTACTGTAACCCTTGGATCTTCTTATTGACGATTCAACACAGATAGTGCATCGGAGTTAAATACAAAAGGCACAATGCCGACTTAAGTACAAGAAGACTGACTCTTATTACTGACTGTTTTGAACCATTCCTGTGACACTAGTTAGAGATTCCGATGCTTCACTTCAGGTTTGCTGTATCCCTCTGACCTTCTTATCGACGATGAAACTCAGAAATTGCATCGGAATTAAATACAAAAATCACAATGCCGACTTAAGTACAAGAAGACTGATTCTTCTTTTTGTCTATGTTTTGAACTATTCCTGTGACTCTAGTTATAGATTCCGATGCTTTACTTCAGGTTTACTGTATCCCATGGACCTTCTTATTGACGATGAAACACAGAAATTGCATCGGAATGAAATAGAAGAGGCACAATGCCGATTTAAGTACAAGATGTCTGACTCTTCTTACTGTCTATGCTTTCAACCATTCCTGTGACGCTAGTTACAGATTCCGATGCTTCACTTAAGGTTTACTGTATCCCTCTGACCTTCTTATTGGCGCTGAAACACAGAAATTGCATCGGAATCAAATAGAAAAGGCACAATGTCGACTTAAGTACAAGAAGACTGACTCTTCCTACTGCCTATATTTGAACCATTCCTGTGACACTAGTTATAGATTCCGACGCTTCAATTCAGGTTTACTGTATCCCTGTGACCTTCTTATTGACCATAAAACACAGAAATTGCATCGGAATTAAATGCAAAAGGCACAATGCCGACTTATGTACAAGAAGACTGACTCTTCGTACTGACTATGTTTTGAATCATTCCTGTGACACTAGTTATAGAATCCGATGCTTCACTTCAGATTTACTGTATCCCTTGGACCTTATTATTGACGATGTAACACAGAAATTGCATCGGAATTAAATACAAAAGGCACAATGCCGACTTATAACAAGAAGACTGACCCTTCTTACTGTCTATGTTTGAACCGTTCCTGTGACACTAGTTATAGATTCCGATGCTTAACTTCAGGTTTACTGTATCCCTCTGACCTTTTTATTGACGATGAAACACAGAAATTGCATCGGAATTATATACAAAAGGCACAATGCCGACTTAAGCACAAGAAGACTGACTCTTCGTACTGACTATGTTTCGAACCATTCCTGTGACACTGGTTATAGATTCCGATGCTTCACTTCAGGTTTACTGTATCCCTTGGACCTTCTTATTGACGATGAAACACAGAAATTGCATCGGAATTAAATAGAAAAGGCACAATGCCGACTTAAGTACTAGAAGACTGACTCTTCTTACTGTCTATGTTTTGAACCATTCCTGTGACGCTAGTTACAGATTCCGATGCTTCACTTAAGGTTTACTGTATCCCTCTGACCTTCTTGTTGACGATGAAACACAGAAATTGCATCGGAATGAAATAGAAACGGCACAATGCCAACTTAAGTACAAGAAAACTGACTCTTCCTACTGTCTATGTTTTGAACCATTCCTGTGACACTAGTTATAGATTCTGATGATTCACGTCTGGTTTACTTTATGCCTTGGACCTTCTTATTGACGATGAAACACAGAAATTGCATCGGAATTAAATAGAAAAGGCACAACGCCCACTTAAGTACATGAAGACTGACTCTTCTTAGTGACTATGTTTGGAACCATTCCTGTGACACTAGTTATGGATTCCGATGCTTCACTTCAGGTTTACTGTATCCCTCTGACCTTGTTATTGACGATGAAACACAGAAATTGCATCGGAATTAGATACAAAAGGATCAATGCCGACTTAAGTACAAGAAGACTGACTCTTCGTACTGACTATGTTTTGAACTATTCCTGTGACACTAGTTATAGATTCCGACGCTTCACTTCAGGTTTACTGTATCCCTTGGACCTTCTTATTGACAATGAAACACAGAAATTGAATCGGAATTAAATACAAAAGGCACAATGCCGACTTAAGTACAAGAAGACTGACTCTGCTTACTGACTATGATTTGAACCATTCCTGTGACACTAGTTATAGATTCCGATGCTTCACTTCAGATTAACTGTATCCCTCTGACCTACTTATTGACGATGAAACACAGAAATTGCATCGGAAATAAATACAAAAGGCACGATGCCGACTTAAGTACATGTAGAATGAATCTTCCTACTGTCTATGTTTTGAACCATTCCTGTGACACTTGTTATACATTCCGATGCTTCATTTCAGGTTTACTGTAACCCTTGGATCTTCTTATTGACGATTCAACACAGATAGTGCATCGGAGTTAAATACAAAAGGCACAATGCCGACTTAAGTACAAGAAGACTGACTCTTCTTACTGACTGTTTTGAACCATTCCTGTGACACTAGTTAGAGATTCCGATGCTTCACTTCAGGTTTGCTGTATCCCTCTGACCTTCTTATCGACGATGAAACTCAGAAATTGCATCGGAATTAAATACAAAAATCACAATGCCGACTTAAGTACAAGAAGACTGATTCTTCTTTTTGTCTATGTTTTGAACAATTCCTGTGACTCTAGTTATAGATTCCGATGCTTAACTTCAGGTTTACTGTATCCCTCTGACCTTTTTATTGACGATGAAACACAGAAATTACATCGGAATTATATACAAAAGGCACAATGCCGACTTAAGCACAAGAAGACTGACTCTTCGTACTGACTATGTTTCGAACCATTCCTGTGACACTAGTTATAGATTCCGATGATTCACGTCAGGTTTACTGTATCCCTTGGACCTTCGTATTGACGATGAAACACAGAAATTGCATCGGAATGAAATAGAAAAGGCACAATGCCGACTTAAGTACAAGAAGACTAACTCTCCTAGCTGACTAAGATTTGAACCATTCCTGTGACACTAGTTATAGATACCGATGCTTCACTTCAGGTTTACTGTATCCCTCTGACCATCTTATTGACGATGGAACACAGACATTGCATCGGAATTAAATTGAAAAGGAACAATGCCGACTGAAGTACAAGAAGACTGACTCTTCCTACTGCCTATATTTGAACCAATCCTGTGACACTAGTTATAGATTCCGACGCTTCACTTCAGGTTTACTGTATCCCTCTGACCTTCTTATTGATCATAAAACACAGAAATTGCATCGGAATTAAATAGAAAAGGCACAATGCCGGCTTAAGTACATGTAGACGGACGCTTCTTGCTGACTATGTTTGGAACCATTCCTGTGACACTAGTTATAGATTCCGATGCTTCACTTCAGGTATTCTGTTTCCCTCTGACCTTCGTATTGACAATGAAACACAGATATTGCATCGGAATGAAATAGAAAAGGCACAATGCCGACTTAAGTACAAGAAGACTAACTCTCCTTGCTGACTATGTTTTGAACCATTCCTGTGAGACTAGTTATAGATTCCGATGATTCACGTCAGGTTTACTGTATCCCTCTGACCTTCGTATTGACAATCAAACACAGATATTGCATCGGAATGGAATAGAAAAGGCACAATGTTGACTTAAGTACAAGAAGACTGTCTCTCCTTGCTGACTATGTTTTGAACCATTCCTGTGACACTAGTTATAGATTCCGATGCTTCACTTCAAGTTTACTGTATCCCTCTGACCTTCTCAATGACGATGAAACTTAGAAAAAATGCATCGGAATTAAATTGAAAAGGCACAATGCCGACTTAAGTACAAGAAGACTGACTCTTCCTACTGTCTATGTTATGAACCATTCCTGTGACACTAGTTATAGATTCCGATGCTTCACTCCAGGTTTACTGTATCCCTTGGACGTTCTTATTGACGATGAAACAGAGGAATTGCATCGGAAATAAATAGAAAAGGCACATTGCCGACTTAAGTGCAAGAAGACTGTCTCTTCTCTTTGACTATGTTTGGAACCATTCCTGTGACACTAGTTATAGATTCCGATGCTTCACTTCAGGTTTACTGTATCCCTCTGAGTTTCTTATTGACGATGAAACACAGATATTGCATCGTAATTAAATAGAAGTGGCACAATGCCGACTTAAGTACAAGAAGACTGACTCTTCTTACTGTCTATGTTTTGAACCATTCCTGTTACACTAGTTAAAGATTCTGATGCTTGACTCCAGGTTTACTGTATCCTATGGACCTTCTTATTGACGATGAAACACAGAAATTGCATCGGAATTAAATAGAAAAGGCACAATGTCGACTTAAGTACAAGAAGACTGACTCTTCTCACTGTCTATGTTTTGAACCATTCCTGTGGTGCTAGTTACAGATTCCGATGCATCACTTAAGGTTTACTGTATCCCTCTGACCTTCTTATTGCCGCTGAAACACAGAAATTGCATCGGAAAAAAATAGAAAATGCACAATGCCGACTTAAGTACAAGAAGACTGACTCTTCCTACTGCCTATATTTGAACCATTCCTGTGACACTAGTTATAGATTCCGACGCTTCACTTCAGGTTTACTGTATCCCTCTGACCTTCTTATTGACCTTAAAACACAGAAATTGCATCGGAATTAATTGCAAAAGGCACAATGCTGACTTAAGTACAAGAAGACTGACTCTTCGTACTGACTATGTTTTGACTCATTCCTGTGACACTAGTTATAGAATCCGATGCTTCACTTCAGATTTACTGTATCCCTTGGACCATATTATTGACGATGTAACACAGAAATTGCATCGGAATTAAATACAAAAGGCACAATGCCGACTTAAGAACAAGAAGACTGACCCTTCTCACTGTCTATGTTTGAACCGTTCCTGTGACACTAGTTATAGATTCCGATGCTTCACTTCAGGTTTACTGTATCCCTCTGACCATTTTATTGACGATGAAACACAGAGATTGCATCGGAATTATATACAATAGCACAATGCCGACTTAAGCACAAGAAGACTGACACTTCGTACTGACTATGTTTTGAACCATTCCTGTGACACTAGTTATAGATTCCGATGATTCACGTCAGGTTTACTGTATCCCTTGGACCTTCTTATTGACGATGAAACACAGAAATTGCAACGGAATTAAATAGAAAAGGCACAATGCCGGCTTAAGTACATGTGGACTGACTCTTCTTACTGTCTATGTTTGGAACCATTCCTGTGACACTAGTTATAGATTCCGATGCTTCACTTCAGGTTTACTGTATCCCTCTGACATTCTTATTGACGATCAAACACAGATATTGCATCGGAATGGAATAGAAAAGGCACAATGTTGACTTAACTACAAGAAGACTGACTCTCCTTGGTGACTATGTTTTGAACCATTCCTGTGACACTAGTTATAGATTCCGATGCTTCACTCCAGGTTTACTGTATCTCATGGACCTTCTTATTGACGATGAAACACAGAAATTGCAGCGGAATTAAATAGAAAAGGCACAATGCCGGGTTAAGTACATGTAGACTGACTCTTCCTGCTGACTATGTTTGGAACCATTCCTGTGACACTAGTTATAGATTCCGATGCTTCACTTCAGGTTTTCTGTATCCCTCTGACCTTCGTATTGACGATGCAACACAGATATTGCATCGGAATGAAATAGAAAAGGCACAATGCTGACTTAAGCACAAGAAGACTGACTCTCCTTGCTGACTATGTTTTGAACCATTCCTTTGACACTAGTTATAGATTCTGATGCTTCACTTCAGGTTTACTGTATCCCTCTGACCTTCTTGTTGACGATGAAACACAGAAATTGCATCGGAATTAAATACAAAAGGCACAATGCCGACTTAAGTACATGAAGACTGACTCTTCTTACTGACTATGTTTGGAACCATTCCTCTGACACTAGTTATAGATTCCGATGCTTCACTTCAGGTTTACTGTATCCCTTGGACCTTCTTATTGACGATGAAACACAGAAATTGCATCGGAATTAAATAGAAAAGGCACAATGCCGACTTAAGTACTAGAAGACTGACTCTTCCTACTGTCTATGTTTTGAACCATTCCTGTGACACTAGTTATAGATTCCGATGATTCACGTCTGGTTTACTTTATCCCTTGGACCTTCTTATTGACGATGAAACACAGAAATTGCATCGGAATTAAATAGAAAAGGCACAATGCCGACTTAAGTACAAGAAGACGGACTCTGCTTACTGACTATGATTTGAACCATTCCTGTGACACTAGTTATAGATTCCGATGCTTCACTTCAGATTAACTGTATCTCTCTGACCTACTTATTGACGATGAAACACAGAAATTGCATCGGAAATAGATACAAAAGGCACGATGCCGACTTAAGTACATGTAGAATGAATCTTCCTACTGTCTATGTTTTGAACCATTCCTGTGACACTTGTTATAGATTCCGATGCTTCATTTCAGGTTTACTGTATCCCTTGGACCTTCTTATTGACAATGAAACACAGAAATTGAATCGGAATTAAATACAAAAGGCACAATGCCGACTTAAGTACAAGAAGACGGACTCTGCTTACTGACTATGATTTGAACCATTCCTGTGACACTAGTTATAGATTCCGATGCTTCACTTCAGATTAACTGTATCTCTCTGACCTACTTATTGACGATGAAACACAGAAATTGCATCGGAAATAAATACAAAAGGCACGATGCCGACTTAAGTACATGTAGAATGAATCTTCCTACTGTCTATGTTTTCAACCATTCCTGTGACACTTGTTATAGATTCCGATGCTTCATTTCAGGTTTACTGTAACCCTTGGATCTTCTTATTGACGATTAAACACAGATAGTGCATCGGAGTTAAATACAAAAGGCACAATGCCGACTTAAGTACAAGAAGACTGACTCTTCTTACTGACTGTTTTGAACCATTCCTGTGACACTAGTTAGAGATTCCGATGCTTCACTTCAGGTTTGCTGTATCCCTCTGACCTTCTCATCGACGATGAAACTCAGAAATTGCATCGGAATTAAATACAAAAGGCACAATGCCGACTTAAGTACAAGAAGACTAACTCTCCTAGCTGACTAAGTTTTGAACCATTCCTGTGACACTAGTTATAGATACCGATGCTTCACTTCAGGTTTACTGTATCCCTCTGACCATCTTATTGACGATGGAACACAGACATTGCATCGGAATTAAATTGAAAAGGAACAATGCCGACTGAAGTACAAGAAGACTGACTCTTCCTACTGCCTATATTTGAACCAATCCTGTGACACTAGTTATAGATTCCGACGCTTCACTTCAGGTTTACTGTATCCCTCTGACCTTCTTATTGACCATTAAACACAGAAATTGCATCGGAATTAAATGCAAAAGGCACAATGCCGACTTAAATACAAGAAGACTGACTCTTTGTACTGACTATGTTTTGAATCATTACTGTGACACTATTTATAGAATCCGATGCTTCACTTCAGATTTACTGTATCCCTTGGACCTTATTATTGACGATGTAACACAGAAACTGCATCGGAATTAAATACAAAAGGCACAATGATGACTTAAGAACAAGAAGACTGACCCTTCTTACTGTCTATGTTTGAACCGTTCCTGTGACACTAGTTATGGATTCCGATGCTTCACTTCAGGTTTACTGTATCCCTCTGACCTTTTTATTGACGATGAAACACAGAAATTGCATCGGAATAATATACAAAAGGCACAATGCCGACTTAAGCACAAGAAGACTGACTCTTCGTACTGACTATGTTTCGAACCATTCCTGTGACACTAGTTATAGATTCCGATGATTCACGTCAGGTTTACTGTATCCCTTGGACCTTCTTATTGACGATGAAAGACAGAAATTGCATCGGAATTAAATAGAAAAAGCACAATGCCGGCTTAAGTACATGTAGACGGACGCTTCTTGCTGACTATGTTTGGAACCATTCCTGTGACACTAGTTATGGATTCCGATGCTTCACTTCAGGTATTCTGTTTCCCTCTGACCTTCGTATTGACAATGAAACACAGATATTGCATCGGAATGAAATAGAAAAGGCACAATGCCGACTTAAGTACAAGAAGACTAACTCTCCTTGCTGACTATGTTTTGAACCATTCCTGTGAGACTAGTTATAGATTCCGATGCTTCACTCCAGGTTTACTGTATCTCATGGACCTTCTTATTGACGATGAAACACAGAAATTGCAGCGGAATTAAATAGAAAAGGCACAATGCCGGGTTAAGTACATGTAGACTGACTCTTCCTGCTGACTATGTTTGGAACCATTCCTGTGACACTAGTTATAGATTCCGATGCTTCACTTCAGGTTTTCTGTATCCCTCTGACCTTCGTATTGACGATGCAACACAGATATTGCATCGGAATGAAATAGAAAAGGCACAATGCTGACTTAAGCACAAGAAGACTGACTCTCCTTGCTGACTATGTTTTGAACCATTCCTTTGACACTAGTTATAGATTCTGATGCTTCACTTCAGGTTTACTGTATCCCTCTGACCTTCTTGTTGACGATGAAACACAGAAATTGAATCGGAATTAAATACAAAAGGCACAATGCCGACTTAAGTACATGAAGACTGACTCTTCTTACTGACTATGTTTGGAACCATTCCTCTGACACTAGTTATAGATTCCGATGCTTCACTTCAGGTTTACTGTATCCCTTGGACCTTCTTATTGACGATGAAACACAGAAATTGCATCGGAATTAAATAGAAAAGGCACAATGCCGACTTAAGTACTAGAAGACTGACTCTTCCTACTGTCTATGTTTTGAACCATTCCTGTGACACTAGTTATAGATTCCGATGATTCACGTCTGGTTTACTTTATCCTTTGGACCTTCTTATTGACGATGAAACACAGAAAATGCATCGGAATTAAATAGAAAAGGCACAATGCCGACTTAAGTACAAGAAGACGGACTCTGCTTACTGACTATGATTTGAACCATTCCTGTGAAACTAGTTATAGATTCCGATGCTTCACTTCAGATTAACTGTATCTCTCTGACCTACTTATTGACGATGAAACACAGAAATTGCATCGGAAATAAATACAAAAGGCACGATGCCGACTTAAGTACATGTAGAATGAATCTTCCTACTGTCTATGTTTTGAACCATTCCTGTGACACTTGTTATAGATTCCGATGCTTCATTTCAGGTTTACTGTATCCCTTGGACCTTCTTATTGACAATGAAACACAGAAATTGAATCGGAATTAAATACAAAAGGCACAATGCCGACTTAAGTACAAGAAGACGGTCTCTGCTTACTGACTATGATTTGAACCATTCCTGTGACACTAGTTATAGATTCCGATGCTTCACTTCAGATTAACTGTATCTCTCTGACCTACTTATTGACGATGAAACACAGAAATTGCATCGGAAATAAATCCAAAAGGCACGATGCCGACTTAAGTACACGTAGAATGAATCTTCCCACTGTCTATGTTTTGAACCATTCCTGTGACACTTGTTATAGATTCCGATGCTTCATTTCAGGTTTACTGTAACCCTTGGATCTTCTTATTGACGATTAAACACAGATAGTGCATCGGAGTTAAATACAAAAGGCACAATGCCGACTTAAGTACAAGAAGACTGACTCTTCTTACTGACTGTTTTGAACCATTCCTGTGACACTAGTTAGAGATTCCGATGCTTCACTTCAGGTTTGCTGTATCCCTCTGACCTTCTCAACGACGATGAAACTCAGAAATTGCATCGGAATTAAATACAAAAATCACAATGCCGACTTAAGTACAAGAAGACTGATTCTTCTTTTTGTCTATGTTTTGAACCATTCCTGTGACTCTAGTTATAGATTCCGATGCTTTACTTCAGGTTTACTGTATCCCTTGGACCTTCTTATTGACGACGAAACACAGAAATTGCATCGGAATTAAATACAAAAGGCACAATGCCGACTTAAGTACAAGAAGACTGACTCTTCTTACTGACTATGTTTGGAACCATTCCTGTGACACTAGTTATAGATTCCGATGCTTCACTTCAGGTATACTGTATCCCTTGGACCTTCTTATTGACGATGAAACACAGAAATTGCATCGGAATGAAATAGAAAAGGCACAATGCCGACTTAAGTACAAGAAGACTAACTCTCCTAGCTGACTAAGTTTTGAGCCATTCCTGTGACACTAGTTATAGATACCGATGCTTCACTTCAGGTTTACTGTATCCCTCTGACCATCTTATTGACGATGGAACACAGACATTGCATCGGAATTAAATTGAAAAGGAACAATGCCGACTGAAGTACAAGAAGACTGACTCTTCCTACTGCCTATATTTGAACCAATCCTGTGACACTAGTTATAGATTCCGACGCTTCACTTCAGGTTTACTGTATCCCTCTGACCTTCTTATTGACCATTAAACACAGAAATTGCATCGGAATTAAATGCAAAAGGCACAATGCCGACTTAAATACAAGAAGACTGACTCTTTGTACTGACTATGTTTTGAATCATTACTGTGACACTATTTATAGAATCCGATGCTTCACTTCAGATTTACTGTATCCCTTGGACCTTATTATTGACGATGTAACACAGAAACTGCATCGGAATTAAATACAAAAGGCACAATGATGACTTAAGAACAAGAAGACTGACCCTTCTTACTGTCTATGTTTGAACCGTTCCTGTGACACTAGTTATGGATTCCGATGCTTCACTTCAGGTTTACTGTATCCCTCTGACCTTTTTATTGACGATGAAACACAGAAATTGCATCGGAATAATATACAAAAGGCACAATGCCGACTTAAGCACAAGAAGACTGACTCTTCGTACTGACTATGTTTCGAACCATTCCTGTGACACTAGTTATAGATTCCGATGATTCACGTCAGGTTTACTGTATCCCTTGGACCTTCTTATTGACGATGAAAGACAGAAATTGCATCGGAATTAAATAGAAAAGGCACAATGCCGGCTTAAGTACATGTAGACGGACGCTTCTTGCTGACTATGTTTGGAACCATTCCTGTGACACTAGTTATGGATTCCGATGCTTCACTTCAGGTATTCTGTTTCCCTCTGACCTTCGTATTGACAATGAAACACAGATATTGCATCGGAATGAAATAGAAAAGGCACAATGCCGACTTAAGTACAAGAAGACTAACTCTCCTTGCTGACTATGTTTTGAACCATTCCTGTGAGACTAGTTATAGATTCCGATGATTCACGTCAGGTTTACTGTATCCCTCTGACCTTCGTTTTGACAATCAAATACAGATATTGCATCGGAATGGAATAGAAAAGGCACAATGTTGACTTAAGTACAAGAAGACTGTCTCTCCTTGCTGACTATGTTTTGAACCATTCCTGTGACACTAGTTATAGATTCCGATGCTTCACTTCAGGTTTACTGTATCCCTCTGACCTTCTCAATGACGATGAAACTTAGAAAAAATGCATCGGAATTAAATTGAAAAGGCAAATTGCCGACTTAAGTACAAGAAGACTGACTCTTCCTACTGTCTATGTTATGAACCATTCCTGTGACACTAGTTATAGATTCCGATGCTTCACTCCAGGTTTACTGTATCCCTTGGACGTTCTTATTGACGATGAAACAGAGGAATTGCATCGGAAATAAATAGAAAAGGCACATTGCCGACTTAAGTGCAAGAAGACTGTCTCTTCTCTTTGACTATGTTTGGAACCATTCCTGTGACACTAGTTAAAGATTCTGATGCTTGACTCCAGGTTTACTGTATCCTATGGACCTTCTTATTGACGATGAAACACAGAAATTGCATCGGAATTAAATAGAAAAGGCACAATGTCGACTTAAGTACAAGAAGACTGACTCTTCTTACTGTCTATGTTTTGAACCATTCCTGTGGTGCTAGTTACAGATTCCGATGCTTCACTTAAGGTTTACTGTATCCCTCTGACCTTCTTATTGCCGCTGAAACACAGAAATTGCATCGGAAAAAAATAGAAAATGCACAATGCCGACTTAAGCACAAGAAGACTGACTCTTCCTACTGCCTATATTTGAACCATTCCTGTGACACTAGTTATAGATTCCGACGCTTCACTTCAGGTTTACTGTATCCCTCTGACCTTCTTATTGACCATAAAACACAGAAATTGCATCGGAATTAAATGCAAAAGGCACAATGCCGACTTAAGTACAAGAAGACTGACTCTTCGTACTGACTATGTTTTGACTCATTCCTGTGACACTAGTTATAGAATCGGATGCTTCACTTCAGATTTACTGTATCCCTTGGACCATATTATTGACGATGTAACACAGAAATTGCATCGGAATTAAATACAAAAGGCACAATGCCGACTTAAGAACAAGAAGACTGACCCTTCTCACTGTCTATGTTTGAACCGTTCCTGTGACACTAGTTATAGATTCCGATGCTTCACTTCAGTTTTACTGTATCCCTCTGACCTTTTTATTGACGATGAAACACAGAGATTGCATCGGAATTATATACAATAGCACAATGCCGACTTAAGCACAAGAAGACTGACACTTCGCACTGACTATGTTTTGAACCATTCCTGTGACACTAGTTATAGATTCCGATGATTCACGTCAGGTTTACTGTATCCCTTGGACCTTCTTATTGACGATGAAACACAGAAATTGCATCGGAATTAAATAGAAAAGGCACAATGCCGGCTTAAGTACATGAGGACTGACTCTTCTTACTGTCTATGTTTGGAACCATTCCTGTGACACTAGTTATAGATTCCGATGCTTCACTTCAGGTTTACTGTATCCCTCTGACATTCTTATTGACGATCAAACACAGATATTGCATCGGAATGGAATAGAAAAGGCACAATGTTGACTTAACTACAAGAAGACTGACTCACCTTGCTGACTATGTTTTGAACCATTCCTGTGACACTAGTTATAGATTCCGATGCTTCACTTCAGGTTTACTGCATCCCTCTGACCTTCTTAATGACGATGAAACTTAGATATTGCATCGGAATTAAATAGAAATGGCACAAGGCCGACTTAAGTACAAGAAGACTGACTCTTCTTACTGTCTATGTTTTGAACCATTCCTGTTACACTAGTTATAGATTCCGATGCTTCACGCCAGGTTTACTGTATCTCATGGACCTTCTTATTGACGATGAAACACAGAAATTGCAGCGGAATTAAATAGAAAAGGCACAATGCCGGCTTAAGTACATGTAGACTGACTCTTCCTGCTGACTATGTTTGGAACCATTCCTGTGACACTAGTTATAGATTCCGATGCTTCACTTCAGGTTTTCTGTATCCCTCTGACCTTCTTATTGACGATGCAACACAGATATTGCATCGGAATGAAATAGAAAAGGCACAATGCCGACTTAAGTACTAGAAGACTGACTCTTCTTACTGTCTATGTTTTGAACCATTCCTGTGACGCTAGTTACAGATTCCGATGCTTCACTTAAGGTTTACTGTATCCGTCTGACCTTCTTGTTGACGATGAAACACAGAAATTGCATCGGAATTAAATACAAAAGGCACAATGCCGACTTAAGTACATGAAGACTGACTCTTCTTACTGACTTTGTTTGGAACCATTCCTCTGACACTAGTTATAGATTCCGATGCTTCACTTCAGGTTTACTGTATCCCTTGGACCTTCTTATTGACGATGAAACACAGAAATTGCATCGGAATTAAATAGAAAAGGCACAATGCCGACTTAAGTACTAGAAGACTGACTCTTCTTACTGTCTATGTTTTGAACCATTCCTGTGACGCTAGTTACAGATTCCGATGCTTCACTTAAGGTTTACTGTATCCCTCTGACCTTCTTGTTGACGATGAAACACAGAATTTGCATCGGAATGAAATAGAAACGGCACAATGCCAACTTAAGTACAAGAAAACTGACTCTTCCTACTGTCTATGTTTTGAACCATTCCTGTGACACTAGTTATAGATTCCGATGATTCACGTCTGGTTTACTTTATCCCTTGGACCTTCTTATTGACGATGAAACACAGAAATTGCATCGGAATTAAATAGAAAAGGCACAATGCCGACTTAAGTACATGAAGACTGACTCTTCTTACTGACTATGTTTGGAACCATTCCTGTGACACTAGTTATGGATTCCGATGCTTCACTTCAGGTTTACTGTATCCCTCCGACCTTCTTATTGTCGATGAAACACTGATATTGCATCGGAATGAAATAGAAAAGGCACAATGCTGACTTAAGTGCAAGAAACTGACTCTTCTTGCTGACTATGTTTGAACCATTCCTGTGACACTAGTTATAGATTCCGATGCTTCACTTCAGGTTTACTGTATCCCTCTGACCTTGTTATTGACGATGAAACACAGAAATTGCATCGGAATTAGATACAAAAGGCACAATGCCGACTTAAGTACAAGAAGACTGACTCTTCGTACTGACTATGTTTTGAACTATTCCTGTGACACTAGTTATAGATTCCGACGCTTCACTTCAGGTTTACTGCATCCCTTGGACCTTCTTATTGACAATGAAACACAGAAATTGAATCGGAATTAAATACAAAAGGCACAATGCCGACTTAAGTACAAGAAGACTGACTCTGCTTACTGACTATGATTTGAACCATTGCAGTGACACTAGTTATGGATTCCGATGCTTCACTTCAGATTAACTGTATCCCTCTGACCTACTTATTGACGATGAAACACAGAAATTGCATCGGAAATAAATACAAAAGGCACGATGCCGACTTAAGTACATGTAGAATGAATCTTCCTACTGTCTATGTTTTGAACCATTCCTGTGACACTTGTTATAGATTCCGATGCTTCATTTCAGGTTTACTGTAACCCTTGGATCTTCTTATTGACGATTAAACACAGATAGTGCATCGGAGTTAAATACAAAAGGCACAATGCCGACTTAAGTACAAGAAGACTGACTCTTCTTACTGACTGTTTTGAACCATTCCTGTGACACTAGTTAGAGATTCCGATGCTTCACTTCAGGTTTGCTGTATCCCTCTGACCTTCTTATCGACGATGAAACTCAGAAATTGCATCGGAATTAAATACAAAAATCACAATGCCGACTTAAGTACAAGAAGACTGATTCTTCTTTTTGTCTATGTTTTGAACCATTCCTGTGACTCTAGTTATAGATTCCGATGCTTTACTTCAGGTTTACTGTATCCCTTGGACCTTCTTATTGACGACGAAACACAGAAATTGCATCGGAATTAAATACAAAAGGCACAATGCCGACTTAAGTACAAGAAGACTGACTCTTCTTACTGACTATGTTTGGAACCATTCCTGTGACACTAGTTATAGATTCCGATGCTTCACTTCAGGTTTACTGTATCCCTCTGTCCTTGTTATTGACGATGAAACAAAGATATTGCATCGGAATTAAATAGAAAAGGCAATGTTTTGAACCATTCCTGTGACACTAGTTATAGATTCCGATGCTTTACTTCAGGTTTACTGTATCCCTCTGACCTTCTTATTGACGATGAAACTCAGAAATTGCATCGGAGGTAAATAGAAATGGCACAATGCCGACTTAAGTACAAGAAGACTGACTCTTCTTTTGTCTACGTTTTGAACCATTCCTGTGACACTAGTTATAGATTCCGATGCTTCACTTCAGGTTTACTGTATCCCTTGGACCTTCTTATTGACGACGAAACACAGAAATTGCATCGGAAGTAAATACAATAGGCACAATGTCGACTTAAGTACAATAAGACTGACTCTTCCTACTGTCTATGTTTTGAACCACTCCTGTGACACATGTTACAGATTCCGATGCTTCATTTCCGGTTTACTGTACCCCTTTGGATCTTCTTGTTGACGATGAAACACAGACAGTGCATCGGAGTTAAATACAAAAGGCACAATGCCGACTTAAGTACAAGATGATTGACTCTTCCTACTGTCTATGCTTTGAACCATTCCTGTGAGACTAGTTATAGATTCCGATGCTTCACTTCTGGTTTACTGTATCCCTGTGACCTTCTTTTTGACGATGAAACACAGAAATTGCATCGGAATTAAATAGAAAATCCATAATGCCGACTTAAGTACAAGAAGACTGACTCTTCCTACTGTCAATGTTTGAACCATTCCTGTGACACTAGTTATAGATTCCGATGCTCCACCTCAGATTTACTGTATCACTTGGACCTTCTTATTGACGACGAAACACAGAAATTGCATCGGAATTAAATACAAAAGGCACAATGTCGATTAAAGGACAAGAAGACGGACCCTTCTTACTGTCAATGTTTTTAACCATTCCTGTGACATTAGTTACAGATTCCGATGCTTCACTTCAGGTTTACTGTATCCCTCTGACCTTGTTATTGACGATGAAACACAGAAATTGCATCGGAATTATATACAATAGCACAATGCCGACTTAAGCACAAGAAGACTGACACTTCGTACTGACTATGCTTTGAACCATTCCTGTGACACTAGTTATCGATTCCGATGATTCACGTCAGGTTTACTGTATACGTTGGACCTTCTTATTGACGATGAAACACAGAAATTGCATCGGAATTAAATGAAAAGGCACAATGTCGGCTTAAGTACATGAAGACTGACTCTTCTTACTGACTATGTTTGGAACCATTCCTGTGACACTAGTTACAGATTCCGATGCTTCACTTCAGGTTTACTGTATCCCTCTGACATTCTTATTGACGATCAAACACAGATATTGCATCGGAATGGAATAGAAAAGGCACAATGTTGACTTAACTACAAGAAGACTGACTCTCCTTGCTGACTATGTTTTGAACCATTCCTGTGACACTAGTTATAGATTCCGATGCTTCACTTCAGGTTTACTGTATCCCTCTGACCTTCTTAATGACGATGAAACTTAGAAATTGCATCGGAATTAAATAGAAATGGCACAATGCCGACTTAAGTACAAGAAGACTGACTCTTCTTACTGTCTATGTTTTGAACCATTCCTGTTACACTAGTTACAGATTCCGATACTTCACTCCAGGTTTACTGTATCCCATGGACCCTCTTATTGACGATGAAACACAGAAATTGCATCGGAATTAAATAGAAAAGGCACAATGCCGACTTAAGTACAAGAAGTCTGACTCTTCTTACTGTCTATGATGTGAACCATTCCTGTGACGCTAGTTACAGATTCCGATGCTTCACTTAAGGTTTACTGTATCCCTCTGACCTTCTTATTGGCGCTGAAACACAGAAATTGCATCGGAATCAAATAGAAAAGGCACAATGCCGACTTAAGTACAAGAAGACTGACTCTTCCTACTGTTTATATTTGAACCATTCCGGTGACACTAGTTATAGATTCCGACGCTTCACTTCAGGTTTACTGTATCCCTCTGACCTTCTTATTGACGACGAAACACAGAAATTGCATCGCAAATAAATACAAAAGGCACAATGCCGATTTAAGCACAAGAAGACTGACACTTCGTACTGACTATGTTTTGAACCATTCCCGTGACGCTAGTTATTGATTCCGATGATTCACGTCAGGTTTACTGTATCCCTCTGACCTTCTTATTGACGATCAAACACAGATATTGCATCGGAATGGAATAGAAAAGGCACAATGTTGACTTAAGTACAAGACGACTGACTCTCCTTGCTGACTATGTTTTGAACCATTCCTGTGATACTAGTTATAGATTCCGATGCTTCACTTCAGGTTTACTGTATCCCTCTGACCTTCTTAATGACGATGAAACTTAGAAATTGCATCGGAATTAAATTGAAAAGCACAATGTTGACTTAAGTACAAGAAGACTGACTCTTCCTACTGTCTATGTTATGAACCATTCCTGTGACACTAGTTATAGATTCCGATGCTTCACTCCAGGTTTACTGTATCCCTTGGACGTTCTTATTGACGATGAAACAGAGAAATTACATCGGAAATAAATAGAAAAGGCACATTGCCGACTTAAGTACATGAACACTGACTCTTCTTTTTGACTATGTTTGGAACCATTCCAGTGACACTAGTTATAGATTCCGATGCTTCACTTCAGGTTTTCTGTAACCCTCTGACATTCTTATTAACAATGAAACACAGATATTGCATCGGAAAGAAATAGAAAAGGCACAATGCCGACTTAAGTACAAGAAGACTAACTCTCCTTGCTGACTAAGTTTTGAACCATTCCTGTGAGACTAGTTATAGTTTCCGACGCTTCACTTCACGTTTACTGTATCCCTCTGACCTTCTTATTGACCATAAAACACAGAAATTGCATCGGAATTAAATGCAAAAGGCACAATGCCGACTTAAGTACAAGAAGACTGACTCTTCGTACTGACTATGTTTTGAATCGTTACTGTGACACTAGTTATAGAATCCGATGCTTCACTTCAGATTTACTGTATCCCTTGGACCTTATTGTTGTCGATGTAACACAGAAATTGCACCGGAATTAAATACAAAAGGCACAATGCCAACTTAAGAACAAGAAGACTGACACTTCTTACTGTCTATGTTTGAACCGTTCCTGTGACACTAGTTATGGATACCGATGCTTCACTTCAGGTTTACTGTATCCCTCTGACCTTTTTATTGACTATGAAACACAGAAATTGCATCGGAATTATATACAAAAGGCACAATGTCGACTTAAGCACAAGAAGACTGACTCTACGTGTTGACTATGTTTCGAACCATTCCTGTGACACTAGTTATAGATTCCGATGATTCACGTCAGGTTTACTGTGTCCCTTGGACCTTCTTATTGACGATGAAACACAGAAATTGCATCGGAATTAAATAGAAAAGTCACCAAGCCGGCTTAAGTACATGTAGACGGACTCTTCTTCCTGACTATGTTTGGAACCATTCCTGTGACACTAGTTATAGATTCCGATGCTTCACTTCAGGTTTTCTGTTTCCCTCTGACCTTCTTATTGACAATGAAACACAGATATTGCATCGGAATGAAATAGAAAAGGCACAATGCCGTTTTAAAAACAGGAAGACTAACTCTCCTTGCTGACTATGTTTTGAACCATTCCTGTGACACTAGTTATAGATACCGATGCTTCACTTCAGGTTTACTGTATCCCTCTGACCATCTTATTGACGATGAAACACAGAAATTGCATCGGAATTAAATGCAAAACGCACAATGCCGACTTAAGTACAAGAAGACTGACTCTTCGTACTGACTATGTTTTGAATCATTCCTGTGACACTAGTTATAGAATCCGATGCTTCACTTCAGATTTACTGTATCCCTTGGACTTTATTATTGACGATGTAACACAGAAATTGCATCGGAATTAAATACAAAAGGCACAATGCCGACTTAAGAACAAGAAGACTGACCCTTCTTACTTTCTATGTTTGAACCGTTCCTGTGACACTAGTTGTAGATTCCGATGCTTCACTTCAGGTTTACTGTATCCCTCCTACCTTTTTATTTACGATAAAACACAGAAATTGCATCGGAATTATATACAATAGCACAATGCCGACTTAAGCACAAGAAGACTGACACTTATTACTGACTATGTATTGCACCATTCCCGTGACACTAGTTATAGATTCCGATGATTCACGTCAGGTTTACTGTAACCCTCTGACCTTCGTATTGACGATCAAACACAGAAATTGCATCGGAATGGAATAGAAAAGGCACAATGTTGACTTAAGTACAAGAAGACTGACTCGCCTTGCTGACTATGTTTTGAACCATTCCTGTGACACTAGTTATAGATTCCGATGCTTCACTTCAGGTTTACTGTATCCCTCCGACCTTCTTAATGACGATGAAACTTAGAAAAAATGCATCGGAATTAAATTGAAAAGGCACAATGCCGACTTAAGTACAAGAAGACTGACTCTTCCTACTGTCTATGTTATGAACCATTCCTGTGACACTAGTTATAGATTCCGATGCTTCACTCCAGGTTTACTGTATCCCTTGGACGTTCTTATTGACGATGAAACAGAGAAATTGCATCGGAAATAAATAGAAAAGGCACATTGCCGACTTAAGTGCAAGAAGACTGACACTTCGTATTGACTATGTTTGAACCATTCCAGTGACACTAGTTATAGATTCCGATGATTCACGTCAGGTTCACTGTATCCCTTGGACCTTCTTATTGACGATGAAACACAGAAATTGCATCGGAATTAAATAGAAAAGGCACAATGCCGGCTTAAGTACATGAAGACTGACTCTTCTTACTGACTATGTTTGGAACCATTCCTGTGACACTAGTTACAGATTCCGATGCTTCACTTCAGGTTTACTGTATCCCTCTGACATTCTTATTGACGATCAAACACAGATATTGCATCGGAATGGAATAGAAAAGGCACAATGTTGACTTAACTACAAGAAGACTGACTCTCCTTGCTGACTATGTTTTGAACCATTCCTGTGACACTAGTTATAGATTCCGATGCTTCACTTCAGGTTTACTGTATCCTTCTGACCTTCTTAATGACGATGAAACTTAGAAATTGCATCGGAATTAAATAGAAATGGCACAATGCCGACTTAAGTACAAGAAGACTGAGTCTTCTTACTGTCTATGTATTGAACCATTCCTGTTACACTAGTTATAGATTCCGATACTTCACTCCAGGTTTACTGTATCCCATGGACCCTCTTATTGACGATGAAACACAGAAATTGCATAGGAATTAAATAGAAAAGGCACAATGCCGACTTAAGTACAAGAAGTCTGACTCTTCTTACTGTCTATGTTTTGAACCATTCCTGTGACGCTAGTTACAGATTCCGATGCTTCACTTAAGGTTTACTGTATCCCTCTGACCTTCTTATTGGCGCTGAAACACAGAAATTACATCGGAATCAAATAGAAAAGGCACAATGCTGACTTAAGTACAAGAAGGCTGACTCTTCCTACTGCCTATATTTGAACCATTCCTGTGACACTAGTTATAGATTCCGACGCTTCACTTCAGGTTTACTGTATCCCTCTGACCTTCTTATTGACCATAAAACACAGAAATTGCATCGGAATTAAATGCAAAAGTCACAATGCCGACTTAAATACGAGAAGACTGACTCTTCGTACTGACTATGTTTTGAATCATTACTGTGACACTATTTATAGAATCCGATGCTTCACTTCAGATTTACTGAATCCCTTGGGCCTTATTATTGACGATGTAACACAGAAATTGCATCGGAATTAAATACAAAAGGCACAATGATGACTTAAGAACAAGAAGACTGACCCTTCTTACTGTCTATGTTTGAACCGTTCCTGTGACACTAGTTATGGATTCCGATGCTTCACTTCAGGTTTACTGTATCCCTCTGACCTTTTTATTGACGATGAAACACAGAAATTGCATCGGAATAATATACAAAAGGCACAATGCCGACTTAAGCACAAGAAGACTGACTCTTCGTACTGACTATGTTTCGAACCATTCCTGTGACACTAGTTATAGATTCCGATGATTCACGTCAGGTTTACTGTATCCCTTGGACCTTCTTATTGACGATGAAACACAGAAATTGCATAGGAATTAAATAGAAAAGGCACAATGCCGGCTTAAGTACATGTAGACGGACGCTTCTTGCTGACTATGTTTGGAACCATTCCTGTGACACTAGTTATAGATTCCGATGCTTCACTTCAGGTTTTCTGTTTCCCTCTGACCTTCGTATTGACAATGATACACAGATATTGCATCGGAATGAAATAGAGAAGGCACAATGCCGACATAAGTACAAGAAGACTAACTCTCCTTGCTGACTATGTTTTGAACCATTCCTGTGAGACTAGTTATAGATTCCGATGATTCACGTCAGGTTTACTGTATCCCTCTGACCTTCGTATTGACAATCAAACACAGATGGAATGGAATAGAAAAGGCACAATGTTGACTTAAGTACAAGAAGACTGACTCTCCTTGCTGACTATGTTTTGAACCATTCCTGTGACACTAGATATAGATTCCGATGCTTCACTTCAGGTTTACTGTATCCCTCTGACCTTCTTAATGACGATGAAACTTAGAAAAAATGCATCGGAATTAAATTGAAAAGGCACAATGCCGACTTAAGTACAAGAAGACTGACTCTTCCTACTGTCTATGTTATGAACCATTCCTGTGACACTAGTTATAGATTCCGATGCTTCACTCCAGGTTTACTGTATCCCTTGGACGTTCTTATTGACGATGAAACAGAGGAATTGCATCGGAATTAAATAGAAAAGGCACAATGCCGACTTAAGTACAAGAAGACTGACTCTTCTTACTGTCTATGTTTTGAACCATTCCTCTGGTGATAGTTACAGATTCCGGTGCTTCACTTAAGGTTTACTGTATCCCTCTGACATTCTTATTGACGATCAAACACAGATATTGCATCGGAATGGAGTAGAAAAGGCACAATGTTGACTTAACTACAAGAAGACCGACTCTCCTTGCTGACTATGATTTGAACCATTCCTGTGACACTAGTCATAGATTCCGATGCTTCACTTCAGGTTTACTGTATCCCTCTGACCTTCTTAATGACGATGAAACTTAGAAATTGCATCGGAATTAAATAGAAATGGCACAAGGCCGACTTAAGTACAAGAAGACTGACTTTTCTTACTGTCTATGTTTTGAACCATTCCTGTTACACTAGCTATAGATTCCGATGCTTCACTCCAGGTTTACTGTATCTCATGGACCCTCTTAATGACGATGAAACACAGAAATTGCAGCGGAATTAAATAGAAAAGGCACAATGCCGGCTTAAGTACATGTAGACTGACTCTTCCTGCTGACTATGTTTGGAACCATTCCTGTGACACTAGTTATAGATTCCGATGCTTCACGTCAGGTTTTCTGTATCCCTCTGACCTTCTTATTGACGATGCAACACAGATATTGCATCGGAATGAAATAGAAAAGGCACAATGCCGACTTAAGCACAAGAAGACTGACTCTCCTTGCTGACTATGTTTTGAACCATTCCTGTGACACTAGTTATAGATTCCGATGCTTCACTTCAGGTTTTCTGTATCCCTCTGACCTTCTTGTTGACGATAAAACACAGAAATTGCATCGGAATTAAATACAAAAGGCACAATGCCGACTTATGTACATGAAGACTGACTCTTCTTACTGACTATGTTTGGAACCATTCCTCTGACACTAGTTATAGATTCCGATGCTTCACTTCAGATTAACTGTATCCCTCTGACCTACGTATTGACGATGAAACACAGAAATTGCATCGGAAATAAATACAAAAGGCACGATGCCGACTTAAGTACATGTAGAATGAATCTTCCTACTGTCTATGTTTTGAACCATTCCTGTGACACTTGTTATAGATTCCGAAGCTTCATTTCAGGTTTACTGTAACCCTTGGATCTTCTTATTGACGATGAAACACAGATAGTGCATCGGAGTTAAATACAAAAGGCACAATGCCGACTTAAGTACAAGAAGACTGACTCTTCTTACTGACTGTTTTGAACCATTCCTGTGACACTAGTTAGAGATTCCGATGCTTCACTTCAGGTTTGCTGTATCCCTCTGACCTTCTTATCGACGATGAAACTCAGAAATTGCATCGGAATTAAATACAAAAATCACAATGCCGACTTAAGCACAAGAAGACTGACTCTTCGTACTGACTATGTTTCGAACCATTCCTGTGACACTAGTTATAGATTCCGATGCTTCACTTCAGGTTTACTGTATCCCTCTGACATTCTTATTGACGATCAAACTCAGATATTGCATCGAAAAGGAATAGAAGAGGCACAATGTTGACTTAACTACAAAAAGACTGACTCTCCTTGCTGACTATGATTTTAACCATTCCTGTGACACTAGTTATAGATTCCGATGCTTCACTTCAGGTTTACTGTATCCCTCTGACCTTCTTAATGACGATGAAACTTAGAAATTGCATCGGAATTAAATAGAAATGGCACAATGCCAACTTGAGTACAAGAAGACTGACTCTTCTTACTGTCTATGTACTGAACCATTCCTGTTACACTAGTTATAGATTCCGATGCTTCACTCCAGGTTTACTGTATCCCATGGACCTTCTTATTGACGATGAAACACAGAAATTGCGTCGGAATGAAATAGAAAAGGCACAATGCCGACTTAAGTACAAAAAGTCTGACTCTTCTTACTGTCTATGTTTTGAACCATTACTGTGACGCTAGTGACAGATTCCGATGCTTCACTTAAGGTTTACTGTATCCCTCTGACCTTCGTATTGGCGCTGAAACACAGAAATTGCATCGGAATCAAATAGAAAAGGCACAATGTCGACTTAAGTACAAAAAGACTGACTCTTCCTACTGCCTATATTTGAACCATTCCTGTGACACTAGTTATAGATTCCGACGCTTGAATTCAGGTTTACTGTATCCCTCTGACCTTCTTATTGACAATAAAACACAGAAATTGCATCGGAATTAAATGCGAAAGGCACAATGCCGACTTATGTACAAGAAGACTGACTCCTCGTACTGACTATGTTTTGAATCATTCCTGTGACACTAGTTATAGAATCCGATGCTTCACTTCAGATTTACTGCATTCCTTGGACTTTATTATTGACGATGTAACACAGAAATTGCATCGGAATTAAATACAAAAGGCACAATGCCGACTTAAGAAAAAGAAGACTGACCCTTCTTACTTTCTATGTTTGAACCGTTCCTGTGACACTAGTTGTAGATTCCGATGCTTCACTTCAGGTTTACTGTATCCCTCCTACCTTTTTATTTACGATAAAACACAGAAATTGCATCGGAATTATGTACAATAGCACAATGCCGACTTAAGCACAAGAAGACTGACACTTATTACTGACTATGTATTGAACCATTCCCGTGACACTAGTTATAGATTCCGATGATTCACGTCAGGTTTACTGTAACCCTCTGACCTTCGTATTGACGATCAAACACAGAAATTGCATCGGAATGGAATAGAAAAGGCACAATGTTGACTTAAGTACAAGAAGACTGACTCTCCTTGCTGACTATGTTTTGAACCATTCCTGTGACACTAGTTATAGATTCCGATGCTTCACTTCAGGTTTACTGTATCCCTCCGACCTTCTTAATGACGATGAAACTTAGAAAAAATGCATCGGAATTAAATTGAAAAGGCACAATGCCGACTTAAGTACAAGAAGACTGACTCTTCCTACTGTCTATGTTATGAACCATTCCTGTGACACTAGTTATAGATTCCGATGCTTCACTCCAGGTTTACTGTATCCCTTGACGTTCTTATTGACGATGAAACAGAGAAATTGCATCGGAAATAAATAGAAAAGGCACATTGCCGACTTAAGTGCAAGAAGACTGACACTTCGTATTGACTATGTTTGAACCATTCCAGTGACACTAGTTATAGATTCCGATGATTCACGTCAGGTTCACTGTATCCCTTGGACCTTCTTATTGACGATGAAACACAGAAATTGCATCGGAATTAAATAGAAAAGGCACAATGCCGGCTTAAGTACATGAAGACTGACTCTTCTTACTGACTATGTTTGGAACCCATTCCTGTGACACTAGTTACAGATTCCGATGCTTCACTTCTGGTTTACTGTATCCCTCTGACATTCTTATTGACGATCAAACACAGATATTGCACCGGAATGGAATAGAAAAGGCACAATGTTGACTTAACTACAAGAAGACTGACTCTCCTTGCTGACTATGTTTTGAACCATTCCTGTGACACTAGTTATAGAATCCGATGCTTCACTTCAGATTTACTGCATCCCTTGGACTTTATTATTGACGATGTAACACAGAAATTGCATCGGAATTAAATACAAAAGGCACAATGCCGACTTAAGAAAAAGAAGACTGACCCTTCTTACTTTCTATGTTTGAACCGTTCCTGTGACACTAGTTGTAGATTCCGATGCTTCACTTCAGGTTTACTGTATCCCTCCTACCTCTTTATTTACGATAAAACACAGAAATTGCATCGGAATTATATACAATAGCACAATGCCGACTTAAGCACAAGAAGACTGACTCTTCCTACTGCCTATATTTGAACCATTCCTGTGACACTAGTTATAGATTCCGACGCTTCACTTCAGGTTTACTGTATCCCTCTGACCTTCTTATTGACCATAAAACACAGAAATTGCATCGGAATTAAATGCAAAAGGCACAATGCCGACTTAAATACGAGAAGACTGACTCTTCGTACTGACTATGTTTTGAATCATTACTGTGACACTATTTATAGAATCCGATGCTTCACTTCAGATTTACTGTATCCCTTGGACCTTATTATTGACGATGTAACACAGAAATTGCATCGGAATTAAATACAAAAGGCACAATGATGACTTAAGAACAAGAAGACTGACCCTTCTTACTGTCTATGTTTGAACCGTTCCTGTGACACTAGTTATGGATTCCGATGCTTCACTTCAGGTTTACTGTATCCCTCTGACCTTTTTATTGACGATGAAACACAGAAATTGCATCGGAATAATATACAAAAGGCACAATGCCGACTTAAGCACAAGAAGACTGACTCTTCGTACTGACTATGTTTCGAACCATTCCTGTGACACTAGTTATAGATTCCGATGATTCACGTCAGGTTTACTGTATCCCTTGGACCTTCTTATTGACGATGAAACCCAGAAATTGCATCGGAATTAAATAGAAAAGGCACAATGCCGGCTTAAGTACATGTAGACGGACGCTTCTTGCTGACTATGTTTGGAACCATTCCTGTGACACTAGTTATAGATTCCGATGCTTCACTTCAGGTTTTCTGTTTCCCTCTGACCTTCGTATTGACAATGATACACAGATATTGCATCGGAATGAAATAGAGAAGGCACAATGCCGACTTAAGTACAAGAAGACTAACTCTCCTTGCTGACTATGTTTTGAACCATTCCTGTGAGACTAGTTATAGATTCCGATGATTCACGTCAGGTTTACTGTATCCCTCTGACCTTCGTATTGACAATCAAACACAGATATTTCATCGGAATGGAATAGAAAAGGCACAATGTTGACTTAAGTACAAGAAGACTGACTCTCCTTGCTGACTATGTTTTGAACCATTCCTGTGACACTAGATATAGATTCCGATGCTTCACTTCAGGTTTACTGTATCCCTCTGACCTTCTTAATGACGATGAAACTTAGAAAAAATGCATCGGAATTAAATTGAAAAGGCACAATGCCGACTTAAGTACAAGAAGACTGACTCTTCCTACTGTCTATGTAATGAACCATTCCTGTGACACTAGTTATAGATTCCGATGCTTCACTCCAGGTTTACTGTATCCCTTGGACGTTCTTATTGACGATGAAACAGAGGAATTGCATCGGAATTAAATAGAAACGGCACAATGCCGACTTAAGTACAAGAAGACTGACTCTTCTTACTGTCTATGTTTTGAACCATTCCTCTGGTGCTAGTTACAGATTCCGGTGCTTCACTTAAGGTTTACTGTATCCCTCTGACATTCTTATTGACGATCAAACACAGATATTGCATCGGAATGGAATAGAAAAGGCACAATGTTGACTTAACTACAAGAAGACCGACTCTCCTTGCTGACTATGATTTGAACCATTCCTGTGACACTTGTTATAGATTCCGATGCTTCACTTCAGGTTTACTGTATCCCTCTGACCTTCTTAATGACGATGAAACTTAGAAATTGCATCGGAATTAAATAGAAATGGCACAAGGCCGACTTAAGTACAAGAAGACTGACTCTTCTTACTGTCTATGTTTTGAACCATTCCTGTTACACTAGTTATAGATTCCGATGCTTCACCCCAGGTTTACTGTATCTCATGGACCTTCTTAATGACGATGAAACACAGAAATTGCAGCGGAATTAAATAGAAAAGGCACAATGCCGACTTAAGCACAAGAAGACTGACTCTCCTTGCTGACTATGTTTTGAACCATTCCTGTGACACTAGTTATAGATTCCGATGCTTCACTTCAGGTTTACTGTATCCCTCTGACCTTCTTGTTGACGATGAAACACAGAAATTGCATCGGAATTAAATACAAAAGGCACAATGCCGACTTATGTACATGAAGACTGACTCTTCTTACTGACTATGTTTGGAACCATTCCTCTGACACTAGTTATAGATTCCGATGCTTCACTTCAGATTAACTGTATCCCTCTGACCTACGTATTGACGATGAAACACAGAAATTGCTTCGGAAATAAATACAAAAGGCACGATGCCGACTTAAGTACATGTAGAATGAATCTTCATACTGTCTATGTTTTGAACCATTCCTGTGACACTTGTTATAGATTCCGAAGCTTCATTTCAGGTTTACTGTAACCCTTGGATCTTCTTATTGACGATGAAACACAGATAGTGCATCGGAGTTAAATACAAAAGGCACAATGCCGACTTAAGTACAAGAAGACTGACTCTTCTTACTGACTGTTTTGAACCATTCCTGTGACACTAGTTAGAGATTCCGATGCTTCACTTCAGGTTTGCTGTATCCCTCTGACCTTCTTATCGACGATGAAACTCAGAAATTGCATCGGAATTAAATACAAAAATCACAATGCCGACTTAAGTACAAGAAGACTGATTCTTCTTTTTGTCTATGTTTTGAACCTTTCCTATGACTCTAGTTATAGATTCCGATGCTTTACTTCAGGTTTACTGTATCCCTTGGACCTTCTTATTGACGACGAAACACAGAAATTGCACCGGAATTAAATACAAAAGGCACAATGCCGACTTAAGTACAAGAAGACTAACTCTTCTTACTGACTATGTTTGGAACCATTCCTGTGACACTAGTTATAGATTCCGATGCTTCACTTCAGGTTTACTGTATCCCTCTGTCCTTCTTATTGACGATGAAACAAAGATATTGCATCGGAATTAAATAGAAAAGGCAATGTTTTGAACCATTCCTGTGACACTAGTTATAGATTCCGATGCTTCACTTCAGGTTTACTGTATCCCTCTGACCTTCTTATTGACGATGAAACTCAGAAATTGTATCGTAAGTAAATACAAAAGGCGCAATGCCGACTTAAGTACAAGAAGACTGACTCTTCTTTTGTCTACGTTTTGAACCATTCCTGTGACACTAGTTATAGATTCCGATGCTTCACTTCAGGTTTACTGTATCAATTTGACCTTCTTATTGACAACGAAACACAGAAATTGCATCGGAAGTAAATACAATAGGCACAATGTCGACTTAAGTACAAGAAGACTGACTCTTCCTACTGTCTATGTTTTGAACCACTCCTGTGACACATGTTACAGATTCTGATGCTTCATTTCCGGTTTACTGTACCCCTTGGATCTTCTTGTTGACGATGAAACACAGACAGTGCATCGGAGTTAAATACAAAAAGCACAATGCCGACTTAAGTACAAGATGATTGACTCTTCCTACTGTCTATGCTTTGAACCATCCTGTGAGACTAGTTATAGATTCCGATGCTTTACTTCTGGTTTACTGTATCCCTCTGACCTTCTTTTTGACGATGAAACACAGAAATTGCATCGGAATTAAATAGAAAATCCATAATGCCGACTTAAGTACAAGAAGACTGACTCTTCCTACTGTCAATGTTTGAACCATTCCTGTGACACTAGTTATAGATTCCGATGCTTCACCTCAGATTTACTGTATCACTTGGACCTTCTTATTGACGACGAAACACAGAAATTGCATCGGAATTAAATACAAAAGGCACAATGTCGACTAAAGTACAAGAAGACTGACCCTTCTTACTGTCAATGATTTGAACCATTCCTGTGACATTAGTTACAGATTCCGATGCTTCACTTCAGGTTTACTGTATCCCTCTGACCTTCTTATTGACGATGAAACACAGAAATTGCATCGGAATTAGATACAAAAGGCACAATGCCGACTTAAGTACAAGAAGACTGACTCTTCGTACTGACTATGTTTTGAACTATTCCTGTGACACTAGTTATAGATTCCGATGATTCACTTCAGTTGTACTGTATCCCTAGGACCTTCTTATTGACGATGAAACTCAGAAATTGCATCGGAATTAAATAGAAAAGGCACAATGCCGACTTAAGTACAAAAAGACTGACTCTTCTTACTGACTATGTTTGGAACCATTCCTGTGACACTAGTTATTGATTCCGATGCTTCACTGCAGATTCACTCTATCCCTCTGACCTTCTTATTGACGATGAAACAGAGAAATTGCATCGGAATTAAATTGAAAAGGCACAAAGCCGACTTATGTACAAGAAGAGTAACTCTTCTTACTGTCTATGTTTGAACCATTCCTGTGACACTAGTTATAGATTCCGATGCTTCACTCCTGGTTTACTGTATCCCTTTGATATTCATTTTGACGATGAAACACAGAAATTGCATCGGGATTAAATAGAAAAGGCACAATGCCGTCCTAAGTACGAGAAGACTGACTCTTCTTACTAACTATGTTTTGAACCATTCCTGTGACGCTAGTTACAGATTCCGATGCTTCACGTCAGGTTTACTGTATACCTCTGACCTCATCATTGACGATGAAACACAGAAATTGCATCGGAAATAAATAGAAGAGGCACAATGCCGACTTAAGTACAAGAAGAGTGACTCATCCTACTGTCTATGTTTTGAACCATTCCTATGACACTAGTTATAGATTCCGATGCTTCACTTCAGGTTTACTGTATCCCTTGGACGTTCTTATTGACGATGAAACACAGAAATAGCATCGGAATTAAATACAAAACGCATAATGCCGACTTAAGTACAAGAAGTCTGACTCTTCGTACTGACTATGTTTTGAATCATTCCTGTGACACTAGTTATAGAATCCCATGCTTCACTTCAGATTTACTGTATCCCTTGGAAATTATTATTGACGATGTAACACAGAAATTGCATCGGAATTAAATACAAAAGACACAATGCCGACTTAAGAACAAGAAGACTGACCCTTCTTACTGTCTATGTTTGAACCGTTCCTGTGACACTAGTTATAGATTCCGATGCTTAACTTCAGTTTTACTGTATCCCTCTGACGTTTTTATTGACGATGAAACACAGAAATTGCATCGGAATTATATACAAAAGCCACAATGCCGGCTTAAGCACAAGAAGACTGACTCTTCGTACTGACTATGTTTCGAACCATTCCTGTGACACTAGTTATAGATTCCGGTGATTCACGTCAGGTTCACTGTATCCCTTGGACCTTCTTATTGACGATGAAACACAGAAATTGCATCGGAATTAAATAGAAAAGGCACAATGCCGGCTTAAGTACATGTAGACTGACTCTTCTTGCTGACTATGTTTGGAACCATTCCTGTGACACTAGTTATAGATTCCGATGCTTCACTTTAGGTTTTCTGTATCCCTCTGACATTCGTATTGACAATGAAACACAGATATTGCATCGGAATGAAATAGAAAAGGCACAATGCCGACTTAAGTACTAGAAGACTAACTCACCTAGCTGACTAAGTTTTGAACCATTCCTGTGACACTAGTTATAGATACCGATGCTTCACTTCAGGTTTACTGTATCCCTCTGACCATCTTATTGACGATGGAACACAGAAATTGCATCGGAGTTAAATTGAAAAGGAACAATGCCGACTGAAGTACAAGAAGACTGACTCTTCCTACTGCCTATATTTGAACCAATCCTGTGACACTAGTTATAGATTCCGACGCTTCACTTCAGGTTTACTGTATCCCTCTGACCTTCTTATTGACCATAAAACACAGAAATTGCATCGGAATTAAATGCAAAAGGCACAATGCCGACTTAAATACAAGAAGACTGACTCTTCGTACTGACTATGTTTTGAATCATTACTGTGACACTATTTATAGAATCCGATGCTTCACTTCAGATTTACTGTATCCCTTGGACCTTATTATTGACGATGTAACACAGAAATTGCATCGGAATTAAATACAAAAGGCACAATGATGACTTAAGAACAAGAAGACTGACCCTTCTTACTGTCTATGTTTGAACAGTTCCTGTGACACTAGTTATGGATTCCGATGCTTCACTTCAGGTTTACTGTATCCCTCTGACCTTTTTATTGACGATGAAACACAGAAATTGCATAGGAATAATATACAAAAGGCACAATGCCGACTTAAGCACAAGAAGACTGACTCTTCGTACTGACTATGTTTCGAACCATTCCTGTGACACTAGTTATAGATTCCGATGATTCACGTCAGGTTTACTGTATCCCTTGGACCTTCTTATTGACGATGAAACACAGAAATTGCATCGGAATTAAATAGAAAAGGCACAATGCAGGCTTAAGTACATGTAGACGGACGCTTCTTGCTGACTATGTTTGGAACCATTCCTGTGACACTAGTTATAGATTCCGATGCTTCACTTCAGGTTTTCTGTTTCCCTCTGACCTTCGTATTGACAATGATACACAGATATTGCATCGGAATGAAATAGAGAAGGCACAATGCCGACTTAAGTACAAGAAGACTAACTCTCCTTGCTGACTATGTTTTGAACCATTCCTGTGAGACTAGTTATAGATTCCGATGATTCACGTCAGGTTTACTGTATCCCTCTGACCTTCGTATTGACAATCAAACACAGATATTGCATCGGAATGGAATAGAAAAAGCACAATGTTGACTTAACTACAAGAAGACCGACTCTCCTTGCTGACTATGCTTTGAACCATTCCTGTGACACTAGTTATAGATTCCGATGCTTCACTTCAGGTTTACTGTATCCCTCTGACCTTCTTAATGACGATGAAACTTAGAAATTGCATCGGAATTAAATAGAAATGGCACAAGGCCGACTTAAGTACAAGAAGACTGACTCTTCTTACTGTCTATGTTTTGATCCATTCCTGTTACACTAGTTATAGATTCCGATGCTTCACTCCAGGTTTACTGCATCTCATGGACCTTCTTAATGACGATGAAACACAGAAATTGCAGCGGAATTAAATAGAAAAGGCACAATGCCGGCTTAAGTACATGTAGACTGACTCTTCCTGCTGACTATGTTTGGAACCATTCCTGTGACACTAGTTATAGATTCCGATGCTTCACGTCAGGTTTTCTGTATCCCTCTGACCTTCTTATTGACGATGCAACACAGATATTGCATCGGAATGAAATAGAAAAGGCACAATGCCGACTTAAGCACAAGAAGACTGACTCTCCTTGCTGACTATGTTTTGAACCATTCCTGTGACACTAGTTATAGATTCCGATGCTTCACTTCAGGTTTACTGTATCCCTCTGACCTTCTTGTTGACGATGAAAAACAGAAATTGCATCGGAATTAAATACAAAAGGCACAATGCCGACTTATGTACATGAAGACTGACTCTTCTTACTGACTATGTTTGGAACCATTCCTCTGACACTAGTTATAGATTCCGATGCTTCACTTCAGATTAACTGTATCCCTCTGACCTACGTATTGACGATGAAACACAGAAATTGCATCGGAATTAAATACAAAAATCACAATGCCGACTTAAGTACAAGAAGACTGATTCTTCTTTTTGTCTATGTTTTGAACCTTTCCTGTGACTCTAGTTATAGATTCCGATGCTTTACTTCAGTTTTACTGTATCCCTTGGACCTTCTTATTGACGACGAAACACAGAAATTGCATCGGAATTAAATACAAAAGGCACAATGCCGACTTAAGTACAAGAAGACTGACTCTTCTTACTGACTATGTTTGGAACCATTCCTGTGACACTAGTTATAAATTCCGATGCTTCACTTCAGGTTTACTGTATCCCTCTGTCCTTCTTATTGACGATGAAACAAAGATATTGCATCGGAATTAAATAGAAAAGGCAATGTTTTGAACCATTCCTGTGACACTAGTTATAGATTCCGATGCTTCACTTCAGGTTTACTGTATCCCTCTGACCTTCTTATTGACGATGAAACTCAGAAATTGCATCGTAAGTAAATACAAAAGGCACAATGCCGACTTAAGTACAAGAAGACTGACTCTTCTTTTGTCTACGTTTTGAACCATTCCTGTGACACTAGTTATAGATTCCGATGCTTCACTTCAGCTTTACTGTATCAATTTGACCTTCTTATTGACAACGAAACACAGAAATTGCATCGGAAGTAAATACAATAGGCACAATGTCGACTTAAGTACTAGAAGACTGACTCTTCCTACTGTCTATGTTTTGAACCACTCCTGTGACACATGTTACAGATTCTGATGCTTCATTTCCGGTTTACTGTACCCCTTGGATCTTCTTGTTGACGATGAAACACAGACAGTGCATCGGAGTTAAATACAAAAAGCACAATGCCGACTTAAGTACAAGATGATTGACTCTTCCTACTGTCTATGCTTTGAACCATTCCTGTGAGACTAGTTATAGATTCCGATGCTTATCTTCTGGTTTACTGTATCCCTCTGACCTTCTTTTTGACGATGAAACACAGAAATTGCATCGGAATTAAATAGAAAAGGCACAATGCCGGCTTAAGTACTAGAAGACTAACTCTCCTAGCTGACTAAGTTTTGAACCATTCCTGTGACACTAGTTATAGATACCGATGCTTCACTTCAGGTTTACTGTATCCCTCTGACCATCTTATTGACGATGGAACACAGAAATTGCATCGGAGTTAAATTGAAAAGGAACAATGCCGACTGAAGTACAAGAAGACTGACTCTTCCTACTGCCTATATTTGAACCAATCCTGTGACACTAGTTATAGATTCCGACGCTTCACTTCAGGTTTACTGTATCCCTCTGACCTTCTTATTGACCATAAAACACAGAAATTGCATCGGAATTAAATGCAAAAGGCACAATGCCGACTTAAATACAAGAAGACTGACTCTTCGTACTGACTATGTTTTGAATCATTACTGTGACACTATTTATAGAATCCGATGCTTCACTTCAGATTTACTGTATCCCTTGGACCTTATTATTGACGATGTAACACAGAAATTGCATCGGAATTAAATACAAAAGGCACAATGATGACTTAAGAACAAGAAGACTGACCCTTCTTACTGTCTATGTTTGAACCGTTCCTGTGACACTAGTTATGGATTCCGATGCTTCACGTCAGGTTTACTGTATCCCTTGGACCTTCTTATTGACGATGAAACACAAAAATTGCATCGGAATTAAATAGAAAAGGCACAATGCCGGCTTAAGTACATGTAGACGGACGCTTCTTGCTGACTATGTTTGGAACCATTCCTGTGACACTAGTTATAGATTCCGATGCTTCACTTCAGGTTTTCTGTTTCCCTCTGACCTTCGTATTGACAATGATACACAGATATTGCATCGGAATGAAATAGAGAAGGCACAATGCCGACTTAAGTACAAGAAGACTAACTCTCCTTGCTGACTATGATTTGAACCATTCCTGTGAGACTAGTTATAGATTCCGATGATTCACGTCAGGTTTACTGTATCCCTCTGACCTTCGTATTGACAATCAAACACAGATATTGCATCGGAATGGAATAGAAAAGGCACAATGTTGACTTAAGTACAAGAAGAATGAATCTCCTTGCTGACTATGTTTTGAACCATTCCTGTGACACTAGATATAGATTCCGATGCTTCACTTCAGGTTTACTGTATCCCTCTGACCTTCTTAATGACGATGAAACTTAGAAAAAATGCATCGGAATTAAATTGAAAAGGCACAATGCCGACTTAAGTACAAGAAGACTGACTCTTCCTACTGTCTATGTTATGAACCATTCCTGTGACACTAGTTATAGATTCCGATGCTTCACTCCAGGTTTACTGTATCCCTTGGACGTTCTTATTGACGATGAAACAGAGGAATTGCATCGGAATTAAATAGAAAAGGCACAATGCTGACTTAAGTACAAGAAGACTGACTCTTCTTACTGTCTATGTTTTGAGCCATTCCTCTGGTGCTAGTTACAGATTCCGGTGCTTCACTTAAGGTTTACTGTATCCCTCTGACATTCTTATTGACGATCAAACACAGATATTGCATCGGAATGGAATAGAAAAGGCACAATGTTGACTTAACTACAAGAAGACCGACTCTCCTTGCTGACTATGTTTTGAACCATTCCTGTGACACTAGTTATAGATTCCGATGCTTCACTTCAGGTTTACTGTATCCCTCTGACCTTCTTAATGACGATGAAACTTAGAAATTGCATCGGAATTAAATAGAAATGGCACAAGGCCGACTTAAGTACAAGAAGACTGACTCTTCTTACTGTCTATGTTTTGAACCATTCCTGTTACACTAGTTATAGATTCCGATGCTTCACTCCAGATTTACTGTATCTCATGGACCTTCTTAATGACGATGAAACACAGAAATTGCAGCGGAATTAAGTAGAAAAGGCACAATGCAGGCTTAAGTACATGTAGACTGACTCTTCCTGCTGACTATGTTTGGAACCATTCCTGTGACACTAGTTATAGATTCCGATGCTTCACGTCAGGTTTTCTGTATCCCTCTGACCTTCTTATTGACGATGCAACACAGATATTGCATCGGAATGAAATTGAAAAGGCACAATGCCGACTTAAGCACAAGAAGACTGACTCTCCTTGCTGACTATGTTTTGAACCATTCCTGTGACACTAGTTATAGATTCCGAAGCTTCACTTCAGGTTTACTGTATCCCTCTGACCTTCTTGTTGACGATGAAACACAGAAACTGCATCGGAATTAAATACAAAAGGCACAATGCCGACTTATGTACATGAAGACTGACTCTTCTTACTGACTATGTTTGGAACCATTCCTCTGACACTAGTTATAGATTCCGATGCTTCACTTCAGATTAACTGTATCCCTCTGACGTTTTTATTGACGATGAAACACAGAAATTGCATCGGAATTATATACAAAAGGCACAATGCCGGCTTAAGCACAAGAAGACTGACTCTTCGTACTGACTATGTTTCGAACCATTCCTGTGACACTAGTTATAGATTCCGGTGATTCACGTCAGGTTCACTGTATCCCTTGGACCTTCTTATTGACGATGAAACACAGAAATTGCATCGGAATTAAATAGAAAAGGCACAATGCCGGCTTAAGTACATGTAGACTGACTCTTCTTGCTGACTATGTTTGGAACCATTCCTGTGACACTAGTTATAGATTCCGATGCTTCACTTTAGGTTTTCTGTATCCCTCTGACATTCGTATTGACAATGAAACACAGATATTGCATCGGAATGAAATAGAAAAGGCACAATGCCGACTTAAGTACTAGAAGACTAACTCTCCTAGCTGACTAAGTTTTGAACCATTCCTGTGACACTAGTTATAGATACCGATGCTTCACTTCAGGTTTACTGTATCCCTCTGACCATCTTATTGACGATGGAACACAGAAATTGCATCGGAGTTAAATTGAAAAGGAACAATGCCGACTGAAGTACAAGAAGACTGACTCTTCCTACTGCCTATATTTGAACCAATCCTGTGACACTACTTATAGATTCCGACGCTTCACTTCAGGTTTACTGTATCCCTCTGACCTTCTTATTGACCATAAAACACAGAAATTGCATCGGAATTAAATGCAAAAGGCACAATGCCGACTTAAATACAAGAAGACTGACTCTTCGTACTGACTATGTTTTGAATCATTACTGTGACACTATTTATAGAATCCGATGCTTCACTTCAGATTTACTGTATCCCTTGGACCTTATTATTGACGATGTAAACAGAAATTGCATCGGAATTAAATACAAAAGGCACAATGATGACTTAAGAACAAGAAGACTGACCCTTCTTACTGTCTATGTTTGAACAGTTCCTGTGACACTAGTTATGGAATCCGATGCTTCACTTCAGGTTTACTGTATCCCTCTGACCTTTTTATTGACGATGAAACACAGAAATTGCATCGGAATTAAATAGAAAAGGCACAATGCAGGCTTAAGTACATGTAGACGGACGCTTCTTGCTGACTATGTTTGGAACCATTCCTGTGACACTAGTTATAGATTCCGATGCTTCACTTCAGGTTTTCTGTTTCCATCTGACCTTCGTATTGACAATGATACACAGATATTGCATCGGAATGAAATAGAGGAGGCACAATGCCGACTTAAGTATAAGAAGACTAACTCTCCTTGATGACTATGTTTTGAACCACTCCTGTGAGACTAGTTATAGATTCCGATGATTCACGTCAGGTTTACTGTATCCCTCTGACCTTCGTATTGACAATCAAACACAGATATTGCATCGCAATGGAATAGAAAAGGCACAATGTTGACTTGAGTACAAGAAGACTGACTCTCCTTGCTGACTATGTTTTGAACCATTCCTGTGACACTAGATATAGATTCCGATGCTTCACTTCAGGTTTACTGTATCCCTCTGACCTTCTTAATGGCGATGAAACTTAGAAAAAATGCATCGGAATTAAATTGGAAAGGCACAATGCCGACTTAAGTACAAGAAGACTGACTCTTCCTACTGTCTATGTTATGAACCATTCCTGTGACACTAGTTATAGATTCCGATGCTTCACTCCAGGTTTACTGTATCCCTTGGACGTTCTTATTGACGATGAAACGGAGGAATTGCATCGGAATTAAATAGAAAAGGCACAATGCTGACTTAAGTACAAGAAGACTGACTCTTCTTACTGTCTATGTTTTGAACCATTCCTCTGGTGCTAGTTACAGATTCCGGTGCTTCACTTAAGGTTTACTGTATCCCTCTGACATTCTTATTGACGATCAAACACAGATATTGCATCGGAATGGAATAGAAAAAGCACAATGTTGACTTAACTACAAGAAGACCGACTCTCCTTGCTGACTATGTTTTGAACCATTCCTGTGACACTAGTTATAGATTCCGATGCTTCACTTCAGGTTTACTGTATCCCTCTGACCTTCTTATTGACGATGCAACACAGATATTGCATCGGAATGAAATAGAAAAGGCACAATGCCGACTTAAGCACAAGAAGACTGACTCTCCTTGCTGACTATGTTTTGAACCATTCCTGTGACACTAGTTATAGATTCCGATGCTTCACTTCAGGTTTACTGCATCCCTCTGACCTTCTTGTTGACGATGAAACACAGAAATTGCATCGGAATTAAATACAAAAGGCACAATGCCGACTTATGTACATGAAGACTGACTCTTCTTACTGACTATGTTTGGAACCATTCCTCTGACACTAGTTATAGATTCCGATGCTTCACTTCAGATTAACTGTATCCCTCTGACCTACGTATTGACGATGAAACACAGAAATTGCATCGGATTTAAATACAAAAGGCACAATGCCGACTTAAGTACAAGAAGACTGACTCTTCTTACTGACTATGTTTGGAACCATTCCTGTGACACTAGTTATAAATTCCGATGCTTCACTTCAGGTTTACTGTATCGCTCTGTCCTTCTTATTGACGATGAAACAAAGATATTGCATCGGAATTAAATAGAAAAGGCAATGTTTTGAACCATTCCTGTGACACTAGTTATAGTTTCCGATGCTTCACTTCAGGTTTACTGTATCCCTCTGACCTTCTTATTGACGATGAAACTCAGAAATTGCATCGTAAGTAAATACAAAAGGCACAATGCCGACTTAAGTACAAGAAGACTGACTCTTCTTTTGTCTACGTTTTGAACCATTCCTGTGACACTAGTTATAGATTCCGATGCTTCACTTCAGGTTTACTGTATCAATTTGACCTTCTTATTGACAACGAAACACAGAAATTGCATCGGAAGTAAATACAATAGGCACAATGTCGACTTAAGTACTAGAAGACTGACTCTTCCTACTGTCTATGTTTTGAACCACTCCTGTGACACATGTTACAGATTCTGATGCTTCATTTCCGGTTTACTGTACCCCTTGGATCTACTTGTTGACGATGAAACACAGACAGTGCATCGGAGTTAAATACAAAAAGCACAATGCCGACTTAAGTACAAGATGATTGACTCTTCCTACTGTCTATGCTTGAACCATTCCTGTGAGACTAGTTATAGATTCCGATGCTTATCTTCTGGTTTACTGTATCCCTCTGACCTTCTTTTTGACGATGAAACACAGAAATTGCATCGGAATTAAATAGAAAAGGCACAATGCCGGCTTAAGTACTAGAAGACTAACTCTCCTAGCTGACTAAGTTTTGAACCATTCCTGTGACACTAGTTATAGATACCGATGCTTCACTTCAGGTTTACTGTATCCCTCTGACCATCTTATTGACGATGGAACACAGAAATTGCATCGGAGTTAAATTGAAAAGGAACAATGCCGACTGAAGTACAAGAAGACTGACTCTTCCTACTGCCTATATTTGAACCAATCCTGTGACACTAGTTATAGATTCCGACGCTTCACTTCAGGTTTACTGTATCCCTCTGACCTTCTTATTGACCATAAAACACAGAAATTGCATCGGAATTAAATGCAAAAGGCACAATGCCGACTTAAATACAAGAAGACTGACTCTTCGTACTGACTATGTTTTGAATCATTACTGTGACACTATTTATAGAATCCGATGCTTCACTTCAGATTTACTGTATCCCTTGGACCTTATTATTGACGATGTAACACAGAAATTGCATCGGAATTAAATACAAAAGGCACAATGATGACTTAAGAACAAGAAGACTGACCCTTCTTACTGTCTATGTATGAACCGTTCCTGCGACACTAGTTATGGATTCCGATGCTTCACTTCAGGTTTATTGTATCCCTCTGACCTTTTTATTGACGATGAAACACAGAAATTGCATCGGAATAATATACAAAAGGCACAATGCCGACTTAAGCACAAGAAGACTGACTCTTCGTACTGACTATGTTTCGAACCATTCCTGTGACACTAGTTATAGATTCCGATGATTCACGTCAGGTTTACTGTATCCCTTGGACCTTCTTATTGACGATGAAACACAAAAATTGCATCGGAATTAAATAGAAAAGGCACAATGCCGGCTTAAGTACATGTAGACGGACGCTTCTTGCTGACTATGTTTGGAACCATTCCTGTGACACTAGTTATAGATTCCGATGCTTCACTTCAGGTTTTCTGTTTCCCTCTGACCTTCGTATTGACAATGATACACAGATATTGCATCGGAATGAAATAGAGAAGGCACAATGCCGACTTAAGTACAAGAAGACTAACTCTCCTTGCTGACTATGTTTTGAACCATTCCTGTGAGACTAGTTATAGATTCCGATGATTCACGTCAGGTTTACTGTATTCCTCTGACCTTCGTATTGACAATCAAACACAGATATTGCATCGGAATGGAATAGAAAAGGCACAATGTTGACTTAAGTACAAGAAGACTGACTCTCCTTGCTGACTATGTTTTGAACCATTCCTGTGACACTAGATATAGATTCCGATGCTTCACTTCAGGTTTACTGTATCCCTCTGACCTTCTTAATGACGATGAAACTTAGAAAAAATGCATCGGAATTAAATTGAAAAGGCACAATGCCGACTTAAGTACAAGAAGACTGACTCTTCCTACTGTCTATGTAATGAACCATTCCTGTGACACTAGTTATAGATTCCGATGCTTCACTCCAGGTTTACTGTATCCCTTGGACGTTCTTATTGACGATGAAACAGAGGAATTGCATCGGAATTAAATAGAAATGGCACAATGCTGACTTAAGTACAAGAAGACTGACTCTTCTTACTGTCTATGTTTTGAGCCATTCCTCTGGTGCTAGTTACAGATTCCGGTGCTTCACTTAAGGTTTACTGTATCCCTCTGACATTCTTATTGACGATCAAACACAGATATTGCATCGGAATGGAATAGAAAAGGCACAATGTTGACTTAACTACAAGAAGACCGACTCTCCTTGATGACTATGTTTTGAACCATTCCTGTGACACTAGTTATAGATTCCGATGCTTCACTTCAGGTTTACTGTATCCCTCTGACCTTCTTAATGACGATGAAACTTAGAAATTGCATCGGAATTAAATAGAAATGGCACAAGGCCGACTTAAGTACAAGAAGACTGACTCTTCTTACTGTCTATGTTTTGAACCATTCCTGTTACACTAGTTATAGATTCCGATGCTTCACTCCAGGTTTACTGTATCTCATGGACCTTCTTAATGACGATGAAACACAGAAATTGCAGCGGAATTAAGTAGAAAAGGCACAATGCCGGCTTAAGTACATGTAGACTGACTCTTCCTGCTGACTATGTTTGGAACCATTCCTGTGACACTAGTTATAGATTCCGATGCTTCACGTCAGGTTTTCTGTATCCCTCTGACCTTCTTATTGACGATGCAACACAGATATTGCATCGGAATGAAATAGAAAAGGCACAATGCCGACTTAAGCACAAGAAGACTGACTCTCCTTGCTGACTATGTTTTGAACCATTCCTGTGACACTAGTTATAGATTCCGAAGCTTCACTTCAGGTTTACTGTATCCCTCTGACCTTCTTGTTGACGATGAAACACAGAAACTGCATCGGAATTAAATACAAAAGGCACAATGCCGACTTATGTACATGAAGACTGACTCTTCTTACTGACTATGTTTGGAACCATTCCTCTGACACTAGTTATAGATTCCGATGCTTCACTTCAGATTAACTGTATCCCTCTGACCTACGTATTGACGATGAAACACAGAAATTGCATCGGAAATAAATACAAAAGGCACGATGCCGACTTAAGTACATGTAGAATGAATCTTCCTACTGTCTATGTTTTGAACCATTCCTGTGACACTTGTTATAGATTCCGAAGCTTCATTTCAGGTTTACTGTAACCCTTGGATCTTCTTATTGACGATGAAACACAGATAGTGCATCGGAGTTAAATACAAATGGCACAATGCCGACTTAAGTACAAGAAGACTGACTCTTCTTACTGACTGTTTTGAACCATTCCTGTGACACTAGTTAGAGATTCCGATGCTTCACTTCAGGTTTGCTGTATCCCTCTGACCTTCTTATCGACGATGAAACTCAGAAATTGCATCGGAATTAAATACAAAAATCACAATGCCGACTTAAGTACAAGAAGACTGATTCTCCTTTTTGTCTATGTTTTGAACCTTTCCTGTGACTCTAGTTATAGATTCCGATGCTTTACTTCAGGTTTACTGTATCCCTTGGACCTTCTTATTGACGACGAAACACAGAAATTGCATCGGAATTAAATACAAAAGGCACAATGCCGACTTAAGTATAATAAGACTGACTCTTCTTACTGAGCCTGCTTTGAACCATTCCTGTGATACTAGTTATAGATTCCGATGCTTCACTTCAGGTTTACTGTATCACATGGATCTTCTTATTGACGATGAAACACAGATAGTGCATCGGAGTTAAATACAAAAGGCACAATGCCGACTTAAGTACAAGAAGACTGACTCTTCCTACTGTCTATGTTTGAACCATTCCTGTGAGACTAGTTATAGATTCCGATGCATCACTTCAGGTTTTTCTGTATCCGTCTGACCTTCTTTTTGATGATGAAACACAGAAATTGCATCGGAATTAAATAGAAAAGGCACAATGCCGACTTAAGTACAAGAAGACTGACTCTTCTTACTGTCAATGATTTGAACCATTCCTGAGACACTTGATATAGATTCCGATGCTTCACCTCAGATTTACTGTATCCATTGGACCTTCTTATTGTCGATGAAATACAGAAATTGCATCGGAATTAAATACAAAAGGCACAATGCCGACTTAAGTACAAGAAGACTGACTCTTCTTACTGACTGTTTAGAACCATTCCTGTGACACTAGTTATAGATTCCGATGCTTCACTTCAGGTTTACTGCATCCCTCTGACCTTCTTATTGACGATGAAACTCAGATATTGCATCGGAATTAAATACAAAAGGCACAATGCCGACTTAAGTACAAGAAGACTGACCTTTCTTACTGTCTATGTTTTGACCATTCCTGTGACACTAGTTATAGATTCCGATTCTTCACTTCAGGTTTACTGTACCCTCTGACCATCTTATTGACGATGAAATACAGAAATTGCATCGGAATTAGATACAAAAGGCACAATGCCGACTTACGTACAAGAAGACTGACTCTTCGTACTGACTATGTTTTGAACAATTCCTGTGACACTAGTTGTAGATTCCGATGCTTCACTTCAGGTTTACTGTATCCCTCTGACATTCTTATTGACGATGAAACACAGATATTGCATCGCAATTAAATACAAAAGGCACAATGCCGACTTAAGTATAATAAGACTGACTCTTCTTACTGACCATGCTTTGAACCATTCCTGTGATACTAGTTATAGATTCCGATGCTTCACTTCAGGTTTACTGTATCCCTCTGACTTTGTTATTGACGATGAAACACAGAAATTGCGTCGGCATTAAATAGAAAAGGCACAATGCCGACTTAAGTACATGAAGGCTGACTCTTCCTACGGTCTATGTTTTGAACCATTCCTGTGACACTAGTTATAGATTCCGATGCTTCACGTCGGGTTTACTGTATCCCTCTGACCTTCTTATTGACGACGAAACACAGAATTTGCATCGGAATTAAATAGAAAAGGCACAATGCCGACTTAAGTACAAGAAAACTGACTCTTCTTACTGTCTATGTTTTGAACCATTCCTGTGACACTAGTTATAGATTCCGATGCTTCACTTCAGGATTACTGTATCCCTTGGAACTTTTTATTGACAATGAAACACAGAAATGGCATCAAATTAAATACAAAATGCACAATGCTGACTTAAGTACAAGAAGGCTGACTTTTCTATCTGACTGTTTTGAACCAGACCTGTGACACTAGTTATAGATACCGATGCTTCACTTCAGGTACACTGTATCCCTCTGACCTTCTTATTGACGATGAAACACAGAAATTGCATCGGAATTAAATACAAAAGGCACAATGCCAACATAAGTACAAGAGGACTGTCTCTTCTTACTGACTATGTTTTGAACCATTCCTGTGACACTAGTTATAGATTACGATGCTTCCCTTCAGGTTTACTGTATCCGTTGGACCTTCGTATTGACGATGAAACACAGAAATTGCATCGGAATTAAATACAAAAGGCACACTGCCGACTTAAGTACAAGAAGACAGACTCTTCTTACTGAGCATGTTTTGAACCATTCCTGTGACACTAGTTATAGATTCCGATGGTTCACTTCAGGTTTACTGTATCCCTCTAACCTTCTTATTGACGATGAAACACAGATAGTGCATCGGAGGTAAATACAAAAGGCACAATGCCGACTTAAGTACAAGAAGACTGACTCTTCCTACTGTCGATGTTTTGAACCATTCCTGTGTGACTAGTTATTGATTCCGATGCTTCACTTAAGGTTTACTGTATCCCTCTGACCTCCTGTTTGACAATGAAAAACAGAAATTGCATCGGAATTAATTTGAAAAGGCACAATGCCGACTTAAGTACAAGAAGACTGACTCATCTTACTGTCAATGATTGGAACCATTCCTGTGACACTAGTTATAGATTCCGATGCTTCACCTCAGATTTACTGTATCCCTTGGACCTTCTAATTGACGATGAGACACAGAAATTGCATCGGAATTAAATACAAAAGGCACAATGCCGACTTAAGTACAAGAAGACTGACTCTTCTTACTGTCTATGTTTTGAACCATTCCTGTGACACTAGTTATAGATTCCGATGCTTCACTTCAGGTTTACTGTATCCCTTGGACCTTCTTATTGACGACGAAACACAGAAATTGCATCGGAATTAAATACATAAGGCACAAGGCCGACTTAAGTACATGTAGAATGAATCTTACTACTGTCTATGTTTTGAACCATTCGTGTGACACTTGCTATAGATTCCGATGCTTCATTTCAGGTTTACTGTATCACATGGATCTTCTTATTGACGATGAAACACAGAAATTGCATCGGAAATAAATACAAAAGGCACAATGCCGACTTAAGTACAGGAAGACCGACTCTTCTTACTGACTATGATTTGAACCATTCCTGTGACACTAGTTACAGATTCCGATGCTTCACTTCAGGTTAACTGTATCCCTCTGACCTACTTATTGACGATGAAACACAGAAATTGCATCGGAAATAAATACAAAAGGCACGATGCCGACTTAAGTACATGTAGAATGAATCTTCCTACTGTCTATGATTTGAACCATTCCTGTGACACTTGTTATAGATTCCGATGCTTCATTTCAGGTTTACTCTAACTCTTGGATCTTCTTATTGACGATGAAACACAGATAGTGCATCGGAGTTAAATACGAAAGGCACAATACCGACTTAAGTACAAGAAGACTGACTCTTCTTACTGACTATGTTTGGAACCATTCCGGTGACACTAGTTATAGATTCCGATGCTTCACTTCAGGTTTACTGTATCCCTCTGTCCTTCTTATTGACGATGAAACACAGATATTGCATCGGAATTAAATAGAAAAGGCAATGTTTTGAACCATTCCTGTGACACTACTTATAGATTCCGATGCTTCACTTCAGGTTTACTGTATCCCTCTGACCTTCTTATTGACGATGAAACTCAGAAATTGCATCGGATGTAAATACAAAAGGCACAATGCCGACTTAAGTACAAGAAGACTGACTCTTCTTTTTGTCTATGTTTTGAACCATTCCTGTGACACTAGTTATAGATTCCGATGCTTTACTTCAGGTTTACTGTATCCCTTGGACCTTCTTATTGACGACGAAACACAGAAATTGCATCGGAATTAAATACAAAAGGCACAATGCCGACTTAAGTTCAAGAAGACTGACCCTTCTTACGGTCTATGTTTTGAACCATTCCTGTGACACTAGTTATAGATTCCGCTGCTTCACTTCAGGTTTACTGTATCCCTCTGACCTTCTAATTGACGATGAAACACAGATATTGCATCGGAATTAGATACAAAAGGCACAATGCCGACTTAAGTACAAGAAGGCTGGCTCTTCGTACTGACTATGTTTTGAACCATTCCTGTGACACTAGTTATAGATTCCGATGATTCACTTCAGGTGTACTGTATGCCTCTGATCTTCTTTTTGACGATGAAACACAGAAATTGCATCGGAATTAAATAGAAAATCCATAATGCCGACTTAAGTACAAGAAGACTGACTCTTCCTACTGTCAATGTTTTGAACCATACCTGTGACATTAGTTACAGATTCCGATGCTTCACTTCAGGTTTACTGTATCCCTCTGACCTTCTTATTGACGATGAAACACAGAAATTGCATCGGAATTAGATACAAAAGGCACAATGCCGACTTAAGTACAAGAAGACTGACTCTTCGTACTGACTATGTTTTGAACTATTCCTGTGACACTAGTTATAGATTCCGATTATTCACTTCAGGTGTACTGTATCCCTAGGACCTTCTTATTGACGATGTAACACAGAAATTGTATCGGAATTAAATAGAAAAGTCACAATGCTGACTTAAGTACAAGAAGACTGACTCCTCTTACTGACTATGTTTGGAACCAGTCCTGTGACACTAGTTACAGATTCCGATGCTTCACTTCAGGTTTACTGTATCCCTCTGACCTTCTTATTGACGATGAAACACAGATATTGCATCGGAATTAAATAGAAAAGGCACAATGCCGACTTAAGTACAAGGAGACTGACTCTTCTTACTGACTATGTTCTGAACCATTCCTGTAACACTAGTTATAGATTCCGATGCTTCACTTCTGGTTTACTGTATCCCTCTGACCTTCTTATTGACGATGAAACACAGAAATTGCATCGGGATTAAATAGAAAAGGCACAATGCCGTCTTAAGTACAAGAAGACTGACTCTTCTTACTATCTATGTTTTGAACCATTCCTGTGACGCTAGTTACAGATTCCGATGCTTCACGTCAGGTTTACTGTATACCTCTGACCTTCTTATTGACGATGAAACACAGAAATTGCATCGGAATTAAATAAAAGAGGCACAATGCCGACTTAAGTACAAGAAGACTGACTCTTCCTACTGTCTATGATTTGAACCATTCCTGTGACACTAGTTATAGATTACGATGCTTCACTTCTGGTTTACTGTATCCCTTGGACGTTCTTATTGACGATGAAACACAGAAATTGCATCGGAATTAAATACAAAACGCACAATGCCGACTTAAGTACAAGAAGACTGACTCTTCGTACTGACTATGTTTTGAACTATTCCTGTGACCCTAGTTATAGATTCCGATGATTCACTTCAGGTGTACTGTATCCCTAGGACCTTCTTATTGACGATGAAACACAGAAATTGCATCGGAATTAAATACAAAAGGCACAATGCCGACTTAAGTACAAGAAGACTGACTCTTCTTACTGACTATGTTTTGAACCATTTATTTGAGACTAGTTACAGATTCCAATGCTTCACTTCAGGTTTACTGTATCCCTCTGACCTTCTTTTTGACGATGAAACACAGAAATTGCATCGGAATTAAATAAAAGAGGCACAATGCCGACTTAAGTACAAGAAGACTGACTCTTCTACTGTCTATGATTTGAACCATTCCTGTGACACTAGTTATAGATTACGATGCTTCACTTCTGGTTTACTGTATCCCTTGGACGTTCTTATTGACGATGAAACACAGAAATTGCATCGGAATTAAATACAAAACGCACAATGCCGACTTAAGTACAAGAAGACTGACTCTTCGTACTGACTATGTTTTGAACTATTCCTGTGACACTAGTTATAGATTCCGATGATTCACTTCAGGTGTACTGTATCCCTAGGACCTTCTTATTGACGATGAAACACAGAAATTGCATCGGAATTAAATACAAAAGGCACAATGCCGACTTAGGTACAAGAAGACTGACTCTTCTTACTGACTGTTTTTAACCATTCCTGTGACACTAGTTACAGATTCCGATGCTTCACTTCAGGTTTACTGTATCCCTCAGACCTTCTTTTTGACGATGAAACTCAGAAATTGCATCGGAATTAAATAGAAAATCCATAATGCCGACTTAAGTACAAGAAGACTGACTCTTCCTACTGTCAATGTTTTGAACCATACCTGTGACACTAGTTATAGATTCCGATGCTTCACCTCAGATTTACTGTATCACTTGGACCTTCTTATTGACGATGAAACACAGAAATTGCATCGGAATTAAATACAAAAGGCACAATGCCAACTTAGGTACAAGAAGACTGACTCTTCTTACTGACTGTTTTTAACCATTCCTGTGACACTAGTTATAGATTCCGATGCTTCACTTCAGGTTTACTGTATCCCTCTGACCTTCTTATTGACGACGAAACACAGAAATTGCATCGGAATTAAATACAAAAGGCACAATGTCGACTAAAGGACAAGAAGACTGACCCTTCTTACTGTCAATGTTTTGAACCATTCCTGTGACATTAGTTACAGATTCCGATGCTTCACTTCAGGTTTACTGTATCCCTCTGACCTTCTTATTGACGATGAAACACAGAAATTGCATCGGAATTAGATACAAAAGGCACAATGCCGACTTAAGTACAAGAAGACTGACTCTTCGTACTGACTATGTTTTGAACTATTCCTGTGACACTAGTTATAGATTCCGATTATTCAATTCAGGTGTACTGTATCCCTAGGACCTTCTTATTGACGATGTAACACAGAAATTGTATCGGAATTAAATAGAAAAGGCACAATGCTGACTTAAGTACAAGAAGACTGACTCCTCTTACTGACTATGTTTGGAACCAGTCCTGTGACACTAGTTACAGATTCCGATGCTTCACTTCAGGTTTACTGTATCCCTCTGACCTTCTTATTGACGATGAAACACAGATATTGCATCGGAATTAAATAGAAAAGGCACAATGCCACTTAAGTACAAGAAGACGGACTCTTCTTACTGACTATGTTCTGAACCATTCCTGTAACACTAGTTATAGATTACGATGCTTCACTTCAGGTTTACTGTATCCCTTGGACGTTCTTATTGACGATGAAACACAGAAATTGCATCGGAATTAAATACAAAACGCACAATGCCGACTTAAGTACAAGAAGACTGACTCTTCGTACTGACTATGTTTTGAACTATTCCTGTGACACTAGTTATAGATTCCGATGATTCACTTCAGGTGTACTGTATCCCTAGGACCTTCTTATTGACGATGAAACACAGAAATTGCATCGGAATTAAATACAAAAGGCACAATGCCGACTTAAGTACAAGAAGACTGACTCTTCTTACTGACTATGTTTTGAACCAGTCCTGTGACACTAGTTACAGATTCCGATGCTTCACTTCAGGTTTACTGTATCCCTCTGACCTTCTTATTGACGATGAAACACAGATATTGCATCGGAATTAAATAGAAAAGGCACAATGCCGACTTAAGTACAAGGAGACTGACTCTTCTTACTGACTATGTTCTGAACCATTCCTGTAACACTAGTTATAGATTCCGATGCTTCACTTCTGGTTTACTGTATCCCTCTGACCTTCTTATTGACGATGAAACACAGAAATTGCATCGGGATTAAATAGAAAAGGCACAATGCCGTCTTAAGTACAAGAAGACTGACTCTTCTTACTATCTATGTTTTGAACCATTCCTGTGACGCTAGTTACAGATTCCGATGCTTCACGTCAGGTTTACTGTATACCTCTGACCTTCTTATTGACGATGAAACACAGAAATTGCATCGGAATTAAATAAAAGAGGCACAATGCCGACTTAAGTACAAGAAGACTGACTCTTCCTACTGTCTATGATTTGAACCATTCCTGTGACACTAGTTATAGATTACGATGCTTCACTTCTGGTTTACTGTATCCCTTGGACGTTCTTATTGACGATGAAACACAGAAATTGCATCGGAATTAAATACAAAACGCACAATGCCGACTTAAGTACAAGAAGACTGACTCTTCGTACTGACTATGTTTTGAACTATTCCTGTGACACTAGTTATAGATTCCGATGATTCACTTCAGGTGTACTGTATCCCTAGGACCTTCTTATTGACGATGAAACACAGAAATTGCATCGGAATTAAATACAAAAGGCACAATGCCGACTTAAGTACAAGAAGACTGACTCTTCTTACTGACTATGTTTTGAACCATTTATTTGAGACTAGTTACAGATTCCGATGCTTCACTTCAGGTTTACTGTATCCCTCTGACCTTCTTTTTGACGATGAAACACAGAAATTGCATCGGAATTAAATAAAAGAGGCACAATGCCGACTTAAGTACAAGAAGACTGACTCTTCCTACTGTCTATGATTTGAACCATTCCTGTGACACTAGTTATAGATTACGATGCTTCACTTCTGGTTTACTGTATCCCTTGGACGTTCTTATTGACGATGAAACACAGAAATTGCATCGGAATTAAATACAAAACGCACAATGCCGACTTAAGTACAAGAAGACTGACTCTTCGTACTGACTATGTTTTGAACTATTCCTGTGACACTAGTTATAGATTCCGATGATTCACTTCAGGTGTACTGTATCCCTAGGACCTTCTTATTGACGATGAAACACAGAAATTGCATCGGAATTAAATACAAAAGGCACAATGCCGACTTAGGTACAAGAAGACTGACTCTTCTTACTGACTGTTTTTAACCATTCCTGTGACACTAGTTACAGATTCCGATGCTTCACTTCAGGTTTACTGTATCCCTCAGACCTTCTTTTTGACGATGAAACTCAGAAATTGCATCGGAATTAAATAGAAAATCCATAATGCCGACTTAAGTACAAGAAGACTGACTCTTCCTACTGTCAATGTTTTGAACCATACCTGTGACACTAGTTATAGATTCCGATGCTTCACCTCAGATTTACTGTATCACTTGGACCTTCTTATTGACGATGAAACACAGAAATTGCATCGGAATTAAATACAAAAGGCACAATGCCAACTTAGGTACAAGAAGACTGACTCTTCTTACTGACTGTTTTTAACCATTCCTGTGACACTAGTTATAGATTCCGATGCTTCACTTCAGGTTTACTGTATCCCTCTGACCTTCTTATTGACGACGAAACACAGAAATTGCATCGGAATTAAATACAAAAGGCACAATGTCGACTAAAGGACAAGAAGACTGACCCTTCTTACTGTCAATGTTTTGAACCATTCCTGTGACATTAGTTACAGATTCCGATGCTTCACTTCAGGTTTACTGTATCCCTCTGACCTTCTTATTGACGATGAAACACAGAAATTGCATCGGAATTAGATACAAAAGGCACAATGCCGACTTAAGTACAAGAAGACTGACTCTTCGTACTGACTATGTTTTGAACTATTCCTGTGACACTAGTTATAGATTCCGATTATTCAATTCAGGTGTACTGTATCCCTAGGACCTTCTTATTGACGATGTAACACAGAAATTGTATCGGAATTAAATAGAAAAGGCACAATGCTGACATAAGTACAAGAAGACTGACTCCTCTTACTGACTATGTTTGGAACCAGTCCTGTGACACTAGTTACAGATTCCGATGCTTCACTTCAGGTTTACTGTATCCCTCTGACCTTCTTATTGACGATGAAACACAGATATTGCATCGGAATTAAATAGAAAAGGCACAATGCCACTTAAGTACAAGAAGACGGACTCTTCTTACTGACTATGTTCTGAACCATTCCTGTAACACTAGTTATAGATTACGATGCTTCACTTCAGGTTTACTGTATCCCTTGGACGTTCTTATTGACGATGAAACACAGAAATTGCATCGGAATTAAATACAAAACGCACAATGCCGACTTAAGTACAAGAAGACTGACTCTTCGTACTGACTATGTTTTGAACTATTCCTGTGACACTAGTTATAGATTCCGATGATTCACTTCAGGTGTACTGTATCCCTAGGACCTTCTTATTGACGATGAAACACAGAAATTGCATCGGAATTAAATACAAAAGGCACAATGCCGACTTAAGTACAAGAAGACTGACTCTTCTTACTGACTATGTTTTGAACCATTTATTTGAGACTAGTTACAGATTCCGATGCTTCACTTTTGGTTTACTGTATCCCTCTGACCTTCTTTTTGACGATGAAACACAGAAATTGCATCGGAATTAAATATAAAATCCATAATGCCGACTTAAGTACAAGAAGACTGACTCTTCCTACTGTCAATGTTTTGAACCGTACCTGTGACACTAGTTATAGATTCCGATGCTTCACCTCAGATTTACTGTATCACTTGGACCTTCTTATTGACGATGAAACACAGAAATTGCATCGGAATTAAATACAAAATGCACAATGCCAACTTAGGTACAAGAAGACTGACTCTTCTTACTGACTCTTTTTAATTATTCCTGTGACACTAGTTATAGATTCCGATGCTTCACTTCAGGTTTACTGTATCCCACTGACCTTCTTATTGATGACGAAACACAGAAATTGCATCGGAATTAAATACAAAAGGCACAATGTCGACTAAAGGACAAGAAGACTGACCCTTCTTACTGTCAATGTTTTGAACCATTACTGTGACATTAGTTACAGATTCCGATGCTTCACTTCAGGTTTACTGTATCCCTCTGACCTTCTTATTGACGATGAAACACAGAAATTGCATCGGAATTAGATACAAAAGGCACAATGCCGACTTAAGTACAAGAAGACTGACTCTTCGTACTGACTATGTTTTGAACTATTCCTGTGACACTAGTTATAGATTCCGATTATTCACTTCAGGTGTACTGTATCCCTAGGACTTTCTTATTGACGATGTAACACAGAAATTGTATCGGAATTAAATAGAAAAGGCACAATGCTGACTTAAGTACAAGAAGACTGACTCCTCTTACTGACTATGTTTTGAACCATCCTGTGACACTAGTTACAGATTCCGATGCTTCACTTCAGGTTCACTGTATCCCTCTGACCTTCTTATTGACGATGAAACACAGATATTGCATCGGGATTAAATAGAAAAGGAACAATGCCGACTTAAGTACAAGAAGACTGACTCTTCTTACTGACTATGATCTGAAACATTCCTGTAACACTAGTTATAGATTCCGATGCTTCACTTCTGGTTTACTGTATCCCTCTGACCTTCTTATTGACGATGAAATACAGAAACTGCATCGGGATTAAATAGAAAAGGCACAATGCCGTCTTAAGTACAAGAAAACTGACTCTTCTTACTATCTATGTTTTGAACCATTCCTGTGACGCTAGTTACAGATTCCGATGCTTCACGTCAGGTTTACTGTATACCTCTGACCTTCTTATTGACGATGAAACACAGAAATTGCATCGGAATTAAATAAAAGAGGCACAATGCCGACTTAAGTACAAGAAGACTGATTCTTCCTACTGTCTATGTTTTGAACCATTCCTGTGACACTAGTTATAGATTACGATGCTTCACGTCAGGTTTACTGTATCCCTTGGACGATCTTATTGACGATGAAACACAGAAATTGCATCGGAATTAAATACAAAAAGCAAAATGCCGACTTAAGTACAAGAAGACTGACTCTTCGTACTGACTATGTTTTGAACTATTCCTGTGACACTAGTTATAGATTCCGATGATTCACTTCAGGTGTACTGTATCCCTAGGACCTTCTTATTGACGATGAAACACAATATGTGCATCGGAATTAAATACAAAAGGCACAATGCCGACTTAGGTACAAGAAGACTGACTCTTCTTACTGACTGTTTTTAACCATTCCTGTGACACTAGTTATAGATTCCGATGCTTCACTTCAGGTTTACTGTATCCCTCTGACCTTCTTTTTGACGATGAAACTCAGAAATTGCATCGGAATTAAATAGAAAATCCATAATGCCGACTTAAGTACAAGAAGACTGACTCTTCCTACTGTCGATGTTCTGAACCATACCTGTGACACTAGTTATAAATTCTGATGCTGCACCTCAGATTTACTGTATCACTTGGACCTTCTTATTGACGATGAAACACAGAAATTGCATCGGAATTAAATACAAAAGGCACAATGCCAACTTAGGTACAAGAAGACTGACTCTTCTTACTGACTGTTTTTAACCATTCCTGTGACACTAGTTATAGATTCCGATGCTTCACCTCAGGTTTACTGTATCCCTCTGACCTTCTTATTGACGACGAAACACAGAAATTGCATCGGAATTAAATACAAAAGGCACAATGTCGACTAAAGGACAAGAAGACTGACCCTTCTTACTGTCAATGTTTTGAACCATTCCTGTGACATTAGTTACAGATTCCGATGCTTCACTTCAGGTTTACTGTATCCCTCTGACCTTCTTTTTGACGATGAAACACAGAAATTGCATCGGAATTAGATACAAAAGGCACAATGCCGACTTAAGTACAAGAAGACTGACTCTTCGTACTGACTATGTTTTGAACTATTCCTGTGACACTAGTTATAGATTCCGATTATTCACTTCAGGTGTACTGTATCCCTAGGACCTTCTTATTGACGATGTAACACAGAAATTGTATCGGAATTAAATAGAAAAGGCACAATGCTGACTTAAGTACAAGAAGACTGACTCCTCTTACTGACTATGTTTGGAACCAGTCCTGTGACACTAGTTACAGATTCCGATGCTTCACTTCAGGTTTACTGTATCCCTCTGACCTTCTTATTGACGATGAAACACAGATATTGCATCGGAATTAAATAGAAAAGGCACAATGCCGACTTAAGTACAAGAAGACGGACTCTTCTTACTGACTATGTTCTGAACCATTCCTGTAACACTAGTTATAGATTACGATGCTTCACTTCAGGTTTACTGTATCCCTTGGACGTTCTTATTGACGATGAAACACAGAAATTGCATCGGAATTAAATACAAAACGCACAATGCCGACTTAAGTACAAGAAGACTGACTCTTCGTACTGACTATGTTTTGAACTATTCCTGTGACACTAGTTATAGATTCCGATGATTCACTTCAGGTGTACTGTATCCCTAGGACCTTCTTATTGACGATGAAACACAGAAATTGCATCGGAATTAAATACAAAAGGCACAATGCCGACTTAAGTACAAGAAGACTGACTCTTCTTACTGACTATGTTTTGAACCATTTATTTGAGACTAGTTACAGATTCCGATGCTTCACTTTTGGTTTACTGTTTCCCTCTGACCTTCTTTTTGACGATGAAACACAGAAATTGCATCGGAATTAAATATAAAATCCATAATGCCGACTTAAGTACAAGAAGACTGACTCTTCCTACTGTCAATGTTTTGAACCGTACCTGTGACACTAGTTATAGATTCCGATGCTTCACCTCAGATTTACTGTATCACTTGGACCTTCTTATTGACGATGAAACACAGAAATTGCATCGGAATTAAATACAAAAGGCACAATGCCAACTTAGGTACAAGAAGACTGACTCTTCTTACTGACTCTTTTTAATTATTCCTGTGACACTAGTTATAGATTCCGATGCTTCACTTCAGGTTTACTGTATCCCTCTGACCTTCTTATTGACGACGAAACACAGAAATTGCATCGGAATTAAATACAAAAGGCACAATGTCGACTAAAGGACAAGAAGACTGACCCTTCTTACTGTCAATGTTTTGAACCATTACTGTGACATTAGTTACAGATTCCGATGCTTCACTTCAGGTTTACTGTATCCCTCTGACCTTCTTATTGACGATGATACACAGAAATTGCATCGGAATTAGATACAAAAGGCACAATGCCGACTTAAGTACAAGAAGACTGACTCTTCGTACTGACTATGTTTTGAACTATTCCTGTGACACTAGTTATAGATTCCGATTATTCACTTCAGGTGTACTGTATCCCTAGGACTTTCTTATTGACGATGTAACACAGAAATTGTATCGGTATTAAATAGAAAAGGCACAATGCTGACTTAAGTACAAGAAGACTGACTCCTCTTACTGACTATGTTTTGAACCATCCTGTGACACTAGTTACAGATTCCAATGCTTCACTTCAGGTTCACTGTATCCCTCTGACCTTCTTATTGACGATGAAACACAGATATTGCATCGGGATTAAATAGAAAAGGAACAATGCCGACTTAAGTACAAGAAGACTGACTCTTCTTACTGACTATGATCTGAAACATTCCTGTAACACTAGTTATAGATTCCGATGCTTCACTTCTGGTTTACTGTATCCCTCTGACCTTCTTATTGACGATGAAATACAGAAACTGCATCGGGATTAAATAGAAAAGGCACAATGCCGTCTTAAATACAAGAAAACTGACTCTTCTTACTATCTATGTTTTGAACCATTCCTGTGACGCTAGTTACAGATTCCGATGCTTCACGTCAGGTTTACTGTATACCTCTGACCTTCTTATTGACGATGAAACACAGAAATTGCATCGGAATTAAATAAAAGAGGCGCAATGCCGACTGAAGTACAAGAAGACTGATTCTTCCTACTGTCTATGTTTTGAACCATTCCTGTGACACTAGTTATAGATTACGATGCTTCACGTCAGGTTTACTGTATCCCTTGGACGATCTTATTGACGATGAAACACAGAAATTGCATCGGAATTAAATACAAAACGCAAAATGCCGACTTAAGTACAAGAAGACTGACTCTTCGTACTGACTATGTTTTGAACTATTCCTGTGACACTAGTTATAGATTCCGATGATTCACTTCAGGTGTACTGTATCCCTAGGACCTTCTTATTGACGATGAAACACAGAAATTGCATCGGAATTAAATACAAAAGGCACAATGCCGACTTAAGTACAAGAAGACTGACTCTTCTTACTGACTATGTTTTGAACCTTTTATTTGAGACTAGTTACAGATTCCGATGCTTCACTTCAGGTTTACTGTATCCCTCTGACCTTCTTTTTGACGATGAAACACAGAAATTGCATCGGAATTAAATAGAAAATCCATAATGCCGACTTAAGTACAAGAAGACTGACTCTTCCTACTGTCAATGTTTTAACCATACCTGTGACACTAGTTATAGATTCCGATGCTTCACCTCAGATTTACTGTATCACTTGGACCTTCTTATTGACGATGAAACACAGAAATTGCATCGGAATTAAATACAAAAGGCACAATGCCAACTGAGGTACAAGAAGACTGACTCTTCTTACTGATTGTTTTTAACCATTCCTGTGACACTAGTTATAGATTCCGATGCTTCACTTCAGGTTTACTGTATCCCTCTGACCTTCTTATTGACGACGAAACACAGAAATTGCATCGGAATTAAATACAAAAGGCACAATGTCGACTAAAGGACAAGAAGACTGACCCTTCTTACTGTCAAAGTTTTGAACCATTCCTGTGACATTAGTTACAGATTCCGATGCTTCACTTCAGGTTTACTGTATCCCTCTGACCTTCTTATTGACGATGAAACACAGAAATTGCATCGGAATTAGATACAAAAGGCACAATGCCGACTTAAGTACAAGAAGACTGACTCTTCGTACTGACTATGTTTTGAACTATTCCTGTGACACTAGTTATAGATTCCGATTATTCACTTCAGGTGTACTGTATCCCTAGGACTTTCTTATTGACGATGTAACAAAGAAATTGTATCGGAATTAAATTGAAAAGGCACAATGCTGACTTAAGTACAAGAAGACTGACTCCTCTTACTGACTATGTTTGGAACCAGTCCTGTGACACTAGTTACAGATTCCGATGCTTCACTTCAGGTTTACTGTATCCCTCTGACCTTCATATTGACGATGAAACACAGAAATTGCATCGGGATTAAAAAGGAAAGGCACAATGCCGTCTTAAGTACAAGAAGACTGACTCTTCTTACTATCTATGTTTTGAACCATTCCTGTGACGCTAGTTACAGATTCCGATGCTTCACGTCAGGTTTACTGTATACCTCTGACCTTCTTATTGACGATGAAACACAGAAATTGCATCGGAATTAAATAAAAGAGGCACAATGCCGACTTAAGTACAAGAAGACTGACTCTTCCTACTGTCTATGTTTTGAACCATTCCTGTGACACTAGTTATAGATTACGATGCTTCACTTCAGGTTCACTGTATCCCTTGGACGTTCTTATTGGCGATGAAACACAGAAATTGCATCGGAATTAAATACAAAACGCACAATGCCGACTTAAGTACAAGAAGACTGACTCTTCTTACTGTCAATGATTTGAACCATTCCTGAGACACAAGTTATAGATTCCGATGCTTCACTTCAGATTTACTGTATCCCTTGGACCTTCTTATTGTCGATGAAACACAGAGATTGCGTCGGAATTAAATACAAAAGGCACAATGCCTACTTAAGTACAAGAAGACTGACTCTTCTTACTGACTGTTTTGAACCATTCCTGTGACACTAGTTATAGATTCCGATGCTTCACTTCAGGTTTGCTGTCTCCCTCCGACCTTCTTATTGACGATGAAACTCAAATATTGCATCGGAATTAAATACAAAAGGCACAATGCCGACTTAAGTACAAGAAGACTGACCTTTCTTACTGTCTATGTTTTGAACCATTCCTGTGACACTAGTTATAGTTTCCGATTCTTCACTTCAGGTTTACTGTACCCTCTGACCTTCTTATTGACGATGAAACACAGAAATTGCATCGGAATTAGATACAAAAGGCACAATGCCGACTTACGTACAAGATGACTGACTCTTTGTACTGACTATGTTTTGAACCATTCCTGTGACACTACTTATGGATTCCGATGATTCACTTCAGGTGTACTGTATCCCTTGGACCTTCTTATTGACGATGAAACACATAAATTGCATCGGAATTAAATAGAAAAGGCACAATGCCAACTTAAGTACAAGAAGACTGACTCTTCTTACTGTCTATGTTTTAACCACTCCTGGGACACTAGTTATGGATTCCGATGCTTCTCTCCAGGTTTACTGTATTCCTTTGGCCTTCTTTTTGACGATGAAACACACAAATTGCATCGGAATTAAATAGGAATGGCACAATGCCGACTGAAGTACAAGAAGACTGACTCTTCATACTGTCTAAGTTTTGAACCATTCCTGTGACGCTAGTTACAGATTCCGATGCTTCACTTCAGGGTTACTGTATCCCTTGGACCTTCTTATTGACGATGAAACACAGATATTGCATGGGAAATAAATACAAAAGGCACAATGTAGACTTAAATACAAGAGGACTGACTTTTCTTACTGACTATGTTTTGAACCATTCCTGTGACAATAGTTAGAGATTTCGATGCTTCACTTCAGGTTTACTGTATCCCTCTGACCTTCTTATTGACGATGAAACACTGTAATTGCGACGGAAATAAATTGAAAAGGGGATAATGCCGACTTAAGTACAAGAAGACTGACTCTTCTTACTGTCTATGTGTTGAACCATTCCTGTGACACTAGTTATAGATTCCGATGCATCACTTCTGGTTTACTGTATCCCTTGGACCTTCGTATTGACGATGAAACTCAGAAATTGCATCGGAATAAATACAAGAGGCACAATGCCGACTTAAGTACAAGAAGACTGACTCTTCTTACTGACAATGCTTTGAACCATTCCTGTGACACGAGTTAAAGATTCCGATGCTTCACTTCAGGTTTACTGTTTCCCTCTGACCTTCTAATTGGCGATGAAACACAGAAAATGCATCGGAATTAAATAGAAAAGGCACAATGCCGAATTAAGTACAAGAAGACTGGCTCTTCGTACTGACTATGTTTTGAACTATTCCTGTGACACTAGTTATAGATTCCGACGCTTCACTTCAGGTTTACTGTATCCCTTGGACCTTCTTATTGACAATGAAACACAGAAATTGAATCGGAATTAAATACAAAAGGCACAATGCCGACTTAAGTACAAGAAGACTGACTCTGCTTACTGACTATGATTTGAACCATTCCTTTGACACTAGTTATAGATTCCGATGCTTCACTTCAGATTAACTGTATCCCTCTGACCTACTTATTGACGATGAAACACAGAAATTGCATCGGAAATAAATACAAAAGGCACGATGCCGACTTAAGTACAAGAAGACTGACTCTTCTTACTGACTATGTTTGGAACCATTCCGGTGACACTAGTTATAGATTCCGATTCTTCACTTCAGGTTTACTGTATCCCTCTGTCCTTCTTATTGACGATGAAACAAAGATATTGCATCGGAATTAAATGGAAAAGGCAATGTTTTGAACCATTCCTGTGACACTAGTTATAGTTTCCGATGCTTCACTTCAGGTTTACTGTATCCCTCTGACCTTCTTGTTGACGATGAAACTCAGAAATTGCATCGGAAGTAAATACAAAAGGCACAATGCCGACTTAAGTACAAGAAGACTGACTCTTCTTTTGTCTACGTTTTGAACCATTCCTGTGACACTAGTTATAGATTCCGATGCTTCACTTCAGGTTTACTGTATCCCTTGGACCTTCTTATTGACGACGAAACACAGAAATTGCATCGGAAGTAAATACAATAGATACAATGTCGACTTAAGTACAAGAAGACTGACTCTTCCTACTGTCTATGTTTTGAACCACTCCTGTGACACATGTTACAGATTCCGATGCTTCATTTCCGGTTTACTGTACCCCTTGGATCTTCTTGTTGACGATGAAACACAGACAGTGCATCGGAGTTAAATACAAAAGGCACAATGCCGACTTAAGTACAAGATGATTGACTCTTCCTACTGTCTATGCTTTGAACCATTCCTGTGAGACTAGTTATAGATTCCGATGCTTCACTTCTGGTTTACTGTATCCTTCTGACCTTCTTTTTGACGATGAAACACAGAAATTGCATCGGAATGAAATAGAAAGTCCATAATGCCGACTTAAGTACAAGAAGACTGACTCTTCCTACTGTCAATGTTTGAACCATTCCTGTGACACTAGTTATAGACTCCGATGCTTCACTTCAGGTTTACTGTATCCCTCTGACCTTCTTGTTGACGATGAAACTCAGAAATTGCATCGGAAGTAAATACAAAAGGCACAATGCCGACTTAAGTACAAGAAGACTGACTCTTCTTTTGTCTACGTTTTGAACCATTCCTGTGACACTAGTTATAGATTCCGATGCTTCACTTCAGGTTTACTGTATCCCTTGGACCTTCTTATTGACGACGAAACACAGAAATTGCATCGGAAGTAAATACAATAGGGACAATGTCGACTTAAGTACAAGAAGACTGACTCTTCCTACTGTCTATGTTTTGAACCACTCCTGTGACACATGTTACAGATTCCGATGCTTCATTTCCGGTTTACTGTACCCCTTGGATCTTCTTGTTGACGATGAAACACAGACAGTGCATCGGAGTTAAATACAAAAGGCACAATGCCGAATTAAGTACAAGATGATTGACTCTTCCTACTGTCTATGCTTTGAACCATTCCTGTGAGACTAGTTATAGATTCCGATGCTTCACTTCTGGTTTACTGTATCCTTCTGACCTTCTTTTTTACGATGAAACACAGAAATTGCATCGGAATTAAATAGAAAATCCATAATGCCGACTTAAGTACAAGAAGACTGACTCTTCCTACTGTCAATGTTTGAACCATTCCTGTGACACTAGTTATAGATTCCGATGCTTCACCTCAGATTTACTGTATCACTTGGACCTTCTTATTGACGACGAAACACAGAAATTGCATCGGAATTAAATACAAAAGGCACAATGTCGACTAAAGTACAAGAAGACTGACCCTTCTTACTGTCAATGTTTTGAACCATTCCTGTGACATTAATTACAGATTCCGATGCTTCACTTCAGGTTTACTGTATCCCTCTGACATCCTTATTGACGATGAAACACATAAATTGCATCGGAATTAAATAGAAAAGGCACAATGCCAACTTAAGTACAAGAAGACTGACTCTTCTTACTGTCAATGATTTGAACCATTCCTGAGACACAAGTTATAGATTCCGATGCTTCACTTCAGATTTACTGTATCCCTTGGACCTTCTTATTGTCGATGAAACACAGAGATTGCGTCGGAATTAAATACAAAAGGCACAATGCCTACTTAAGTACAAGAAGACTGACTCTTCTTACTGACTGTTTTGAACCATTCCTGTGACACTAGTTATAGATTCCGATGCTTCACTTCAGGTTTGCTGTCTCCCTGCGACCTTCTTATTGACGATGAAACTCAGATATTGCATCGGAATTAAATACAAAAGGCACAATGCCGACTTAAGTACAAGAAGACTGACCTTTCTTACTGTCTATGTTTTGAACCATTCCTGTGACACTAGTTATAGTTTCCGATTCTTCACTTCAGGTTTACTGTACCCTCTGACCTTCTTATTGACGATGAAACACAGAAATTGCATCGGAATTAGATACAAAAGGCACAATGCCGACTTACGTACAAGAAGACTGACTCTTTGTACTGACTATGTTTTGAACCATTCCTGTGACACTACTTATGGATTCCGATGATTCACTTCAGGTGTACTGTATCCCTTGGACCTTCTTATTGACGATGAAACACATAAATTGCATCGGAATTAAATAGAAAAGGCACAATGCCAACTTAAGTACAAGAAGACTGACTCTTCTTACTGTCTATGTTTTAACCACTCCTGGGACACTAGTTATGGATTCCGATGCTTCTCTCCAGGTTTACTGTATTCCTTTGGCCTTCTTTTTGACGATGAAACACAGAAATTGCATCGGAATTAAATAGGAATGGCACAATGCCGACTGAAGTACAAGAAGACTGACTCTTCATACTGTCTAAGTTTTGAACCATTCCTGTGACGCTAGTTACAGATTCCGATGCTTCACTTCAGGGTTACTGTATCCCTTGGACCTTCTTATTGACGATGAAACACAGATATTGCATGGGAAATAAATACAAAAGGCACAATGTAGACTTAAATACAAGAGGACTGACTTTTCTTACTGACTATGTTTTGAACCATTCCTGTGACAATAGTTAGAGATTTCGATGCTTCACTTCAGGTTTACTGTATCCCTCTGACCTTCTTATTGACGATGAAACACTGTAATTGCGACGGAAATAAATTGAAAAGGGGATAATGCCGACTTAAGTACAAGAAGACTGACTCTTCTTACTGTCTATGTGTTGAACCATTCCTGTGACACTAGTTATAGATTCCGATGCTTCACTTCTGGTTTACTGTATTCCTTGGACCTTCGTATTGACGATGAAACTCAGAAATTGCATCGGAATAAATACAAGAGGCACAATGCCGACTTAAGTACAAGAAGACTGACTCTTCTTACTGACAATGCTTTGAACCATTCCTGTGACACGAGTTAAAGATTCCGATGCTTGACTTCAGGTTTACTGTTTCCCTCTGACCTTCTAATTGGCGATGAAACACAGAAATTGCATCGGAATTAAATAGAAAAGGCACAATGCCGAATTAAGTACAAGAAGACTGGCTCTTCGTACTGACTATGTTTTGAACTATTCCTGTGACACTAGTTATAGATTCCGACGCTTCACTTCAGGTTTACTGTATCCCTTGGACCTTCTTATTGACAATGAAACACAGAAATTGAATCGGAATTAAATACAAAAGGCACAATGCCGACTTAAGTACAAGAAGACTGACTCTGCTTACTGACTATGATTTGAACCATTCCTTTGACACTAGTTATAGATTCCGATGCTTCACTTCAGATTAACTGTATCCCTCTGACCTACTTATTGACGATGAAACACAGAAATTGCATCGGAAATAAATACAAAAGGCACGATGCCGACTTAAGTACGAGAAGACTGACTCTTCTTACTGACTATGTTTGGAACCATTCCTGTGACACTAGTTATAGATTCCGATTCTTCACTTCAGGTTTACTGTATCCCTCTGTCCTTCTTATTGACGATGAAACAAAGATATTGCATCGGAATTAAATGGAAAAGGCAATGTTTTGAACCATTCCTGTGACACTAGTTATAGATTCCGATGCTTCACTTCAGGTTTACTGTATCCCTCTGACCTTCTTGTTGACGATGAAACTCAGAAATTGCATCGGAAGTAAATACAAAAGGCACAATGCCGACTTAAGTACAAGAAGACTGACTCTTCTTTTGTCTACGTTTTGAACCATTCCTGTGACACTAGTTATAGATTCCGATGCTTCACTTCAGGTTTACTGTATCCCTTGGACCTTCTTATTGACGACGAAACACAGAAATTGCATCGGAAGTAAATACAATAGGTACAATGTCGACTTAAGTACAAGAAGACTGACTCTTCCTACTGTCTATGTTTTGAACCACTCCTGTGACACATGTTACAGATTCCGATGCTTCATTTCCGGTTTACTGTACCCCTTGGATCTTCTTGATGACGATGAAACACAGACAGAGCATCGGAGTTAAATACAAAAGGCACAATGCCGACTTAAGTACAAGATGATTGACTCTTCCTACTGTCTATGCTTTGAACCATTCCTGTGAGACTAGTTATAGATTCCGATGCTTCACTTCTGGTTTACTGTATCCTTCTGACCTTCTTTTTGACGATGAAACACAGAAATTGCATCGGAATGAAATAGAAAGTCCATAATGCCGACTTAAGTACAAGAAGACTGACTCTTCCTACTGTCAATGTTTGAACCATTCCTGTGACACTAGTTATAGACTCCGATGCTTCACTTCAGGTTTACTGTATCCCTCTGACCTTCTTGTTGACGATGAAACTCAGAAATTGCATCGGAAGTAAATACAAAAGGCACAATGCCGACTTAAGTACAAGAAGACTGACTCTTCTTTTGTCTACGTTTTGAACCATTCCTGTGACACTAGTTATAGATTCCGATGCTTCACTTCAGGTTTACTGTATCCCTTGGACCTTCTTATTGACGACGAAACACAGAAATTGCATCGGAAGTAAATACAATAGGTACAATGTCGACTTAAGTACAAGAAGACTGACTCTTCCTACTGTCTATGTTTTGAACCACTCCTGTGACACATGTTACAGATTCCGATGCTTCATTTCCGGTTTACTGTACCCCTTGGATCTTCTTGTTGACGATGAAACACAGACAGTGCATCGGAGTTAAATACAAAAGGCACAATGCCGACTTAAGTACAAGATGATTGACTCTTCCTACTGTCTATGCTTCGAACCATTCCTGTGAGACTAGTTACAGATTCCGATGCTTCACTTCTGGTTTACTGTATCCTTCTGACCTTCTTTTTGACGATGAAACACAGAAATTGCATCGGAATTAAATAGAAAATCCATAATGCCGACTTAAGTACAAGAAGACTGACTCTTCCTACTGTCAATGTTTGAACCATTCCTGTGACACTAGTTATAGATTCCGATGCTTCACCTCAGATTTACTGTATCACTTGGACCTTCTTATTGACGACGAAACACAGAAATTGCATCGGAATTAAATACAAAAGGCACAATGTCGACTAAAGTACAAGAAGACTGACCCTTCTTACTGTCAATGTTTTGAACCATTCCTGTGACATTAGTTACAGATTCCGATGCTTCACTTCAGGTTTACTGTATCCCTCTGACATCCTTATTGACGATGAAACACAGAAATTGCATCGGAATTAGATACAAAAGGCACAATGCCGACTTAAGTACAAGAAGACTGACTCTTCGTACTGACTATGTTTTGAACTATTCCTGTGACACTAGTTATAGATTCCGATGATTCACTTCAGTTGTACTGTATCCCTAGGACCTTCTTATTGACGATGAAACACAGAAATTGCATCGGAACTAAATAGAAAAGGCACAATGCCGACTTAAGTACAAGAAGACTGACTCTTCTTACTGACTATGTTTGGAACCATTCCTGTGACACTAGTTACAGATTCCGGTGCTTCACTTCAGGTTTACTGTATCCCTTCGACCTTCTTATTGACGATGAAACACAGATATTGCATCGGAATTAAATAGAAAAGGCACAATGCCGACTTACGTACAAGAAGACTGACTCTTCTTAATGACTATGTTTTGAACCATTCCTGTGACACTAGTTATTGATTCCGATGCTTCACTGCAGATTCACTCTATCCCTCTGACCTTCTTATTGACGATGAAACAGAGAAATTGCATCGGAATTAAATTGAAAAGGCACAATGCCGACTTATGTACAAGAAGAGTGACTCTTCTTACTGTCTATGTTTGAACCATTCCTGTGACACTAGTTATAGATTCCGATGCTTCACTCCTGGTTTACTGTATCCCTTTGATATTCATTTTGACGATGAAACACAGAAATTGCATCGGGATTAAATAGAAAAGGCATAATGCCGTCTTAAGTACAAGAAGACTGACTCTTCTTACTAACTATGTTTTGAACCATTCCTGTGGAGCTAGTTACAGATTGCGATGCTTCACGTCAGGTTTACTGTATGCCTCCGACCTTCTTATTGACGATGAAACACAGAAATTGCATCGGAATTAAATAGAAGAGGCACAATGCCGACTTAAGTACAAGAAGACTGACTCTTCCTACTGTCTATGTTTTGAACCATTCCTATGACACTAGTTATAGATTCCGATGCTTCACTTCAGGTTTACTGTATCCCTTGGACGTTCTTATTGACGATGAAACACAGAAATTGCATCGGAATTAAATACAAAACGCACAATGCCGACTTAAGTACAAGAAGACTGACTCTTCGTACTGACTATGTTTTGAACTATTCCTGTGACCCTAGTTATAGATTCCGATGATTCACTTCAGGTGTACTGTATCCCTAGGACCTTCTTATTGACGATGAAACACAGATATTGCATCAGAATGAAATAGAAAAGGCACAATGCCGACTTAAGTACACGAAGACTGACTCTTCTTACTGACTATGTTTTGAACTATTCCTGTGACCCTAGTTATAGATTCCGATGATTCACTTCAGGTGTTCTGTATCCTTAGGACCTTCTTATTGACGATGAAACACAGATATTGCATCAGAATGAAATAGAAAAGGCACAATGCCGACTTAAGTTCAAGTAGACTGAATCTTCCTACTGTCTATGTTTGAACCATTCCTGTGAGACTAGTTATAGATTCCGATGCATCACTTCAGGTTTACTGTATCCGTCTGACCTTCTTTTTGATGATGAAACACAGAAATTGCATCGGAATTAAATAGAAAAGGCACAATGCCGACTTAAGTACAAGAAGACTGACTCTTCTTACTGTCAATGATTTGAACCATTCCTGAGACACTTGTTATACATTCCGATGCTTCACCTCAGATTTACTGTATCCCTTGGACCTTCTTATTGTCGATGAAACACAGAAATTGCAGCGGAATTAAATACGAAAGGCACAATGCCGACTTAAGTACAAGAAGACTGACTCTTCTTACTGACTGTTTTGAACCATTCCTGTGACACTAGTTATAGATTCCGATGCTTCACTTCAGGTTTACTGTATCCCTCTGAACTTCTTATTGACGATGAAACTCAGATATTGCATCGGAATTAAATACAAAAGGCACAATGCCGACTTAAGTACAAGAAGACTGACCTTTCTTACTGTCTATGTTTTGACCATTCCTGTGACACTAGTTATAGATCCCGATTCTTCACTTCAGGTTTACTGTACCCTCTGACCTTCTTATTGACGATGAAACACAGAAATTGCATCGGAATTAGATACAAAAGGCACAATGCCGACTTACGTACAAGAAGACTGAGTCTTCGTACTGACTATGTTTTGAACAATTCCTGTGACACTAGTTGTAGATTCCGATGCTTCACTTCAGGTTTGCTGTATCCCTCTGACATTCTTATTGACGATGAAACACAGATATTGCATCGGAATTGAATACAAAAGGCACAATGCCGACTTAAGTATAAGAAGACTGACTCTTCTTAGTGACCATGCTTTGAACCATTCCTGTGATACTAGTTGTAGATTCCGATTCTTCACTTCAGGTTTACTGTATCCCTCTGACTATGTTATTGACGATGAAACACAGAAATTGCATCGGCATTAAATAGAAAAGGCACAATGCCGACTTAAGTACATGAAGGCTGACTCTTCCTACGGTCTGTGTTTTGAACCATTCCTGTGACACTAGTTATAGATTCCGATGCTTCACTTCGGGTTTACTGTATCCCTCCGACCTTCTTATTGACGACGAAACACAGAATTTGCATCGGAATTAAATAGAAAAGGCACAATGCCGACTTAAGTACAAGAAAACTGACTCTTCTTACTGTCTATGTTTTGAACCATTCCTGTGACACTAGTTATAGATTCCGATGCTTCACTTCAGGTTTACTGTATCCCTTGGACCTTTTTATTGACAATGAAACACAGAAATGGCATCAAATTAAATACAAAATGCACAATGCTGACTTAAGTACAAGAAGGCTGACTCTTCTAACTGACTGTTTTGAACCAGTCCTGTGACACTAGTTATAGATACCGATGCTTCACTTCAGGTTCACTGTATCCCTCTGACCTTCTTATTGACGATGAAACACAGAGATTGCATCGGAATTAAATACAAAAGGCAGAATGCCAACGTAAGTACAAGAGGACTGTCTCTTCTTACTGACTATGTTTTGAACCATTCCTGTGACACTAGTTATAGATTCCGATGCTTCCCTTCAGGTTTACTGTATCCGTTGGACCTTCGTATTGACGATGGAACACAGAAATTGCATCGGAATTAAATACAAAAGGCACACTGCCGACTTAAGTACAAGAAGACTGACACTTTTTACTGACCATGTTTTGAACCATTCCTGTGACACTGGTTATAGATTCCGATGCTTCACTTCAAGTTTACTGTATCCCTCTGACCTTCTTATTGACGATGAAACACAGATAGTGCATCGGAGGTAAATACAAAAGGCACAATGCCGACTTAAGTACAAGAAGACTGACCCTTCTTACCGTCTATGTTTTGAACCATTCCTGTGAGACTAGTTATTGATTCCGATGCTTCACTTCAGGTTTACTGTATCCCGCTGACCTCCTTTTTGACGATGAAATACAGAAATTGCATCGGAATTAATTTGAAAAGGCACAATGCCGACTTAAGTACAAGAAGACTGACTCATCTTACTGTCAATGATTGGAACCATTCCTGTGACACTAGTTATAGATTCCGATGCTTCACCTCAGATTTACCTAATCCCTTGGACCTTCTAATTGACGATGAAACACAGAAATTGCATCGGAATTAAATACAAAAGGCACAATGCCGACTTAAGTACAAGAAGACTGACTCTTCTTACTGACTATGTTTTGAACCATTCCTGTGACACTAGTTATAGATTCCGATGCTTCACTTCAGGTTTACTGTATCCCTTGGACCTTCGTATTGACGACGAAACACAGAAATTGCGTCAGGACTAAATACAAAAGGCACAAGGCCGACTTAAGTACATGTAGAATGAATCTTACTACTGTCTATGTTTTGAACCATTCCTGTGACACTTGCTATGGATTCCGATGCTTCATTTCAGGTTTACTGTATCACATGGATCTTCTTATTGACGATGAAACACAGAAATTGCATCGGAAATAAATACAAAAGGCACAATGCCGACTTAAGTACAGGAAGACCGACTCTTCTTACTGACTGTGATTTGAACCATTCCTGTGACACTAGTTACAGATTCCGATGCTTCACTTCAGGTTAACTGTATCCCTCTGACCTACTTATTGACGATGAAACACAGAAATTGCATCGGAAATAAATACAAAAGGCACGATGCCGACTTAAGTACATGTAGAATGAATCTTCCTACTGTCTATGTTTTGAACCATTCCTGTGACACTTGTTATAGATTCCGATGCTTCATTTCAGGTTTACTGTAACCCTTGGATCTTCTTATTGACGATGAAACACAGATAGTGCATCGGAGTTAAATACGAAAGGCACAATACCGACTTAAGTACAAGAAGCCTGACTCTTCTTACTGACTGTTTTGAACCATTCCTGTGACACTAGTTATAGATTCCGATGCTTCACTTCAGGTTTGCTGTATCCCTCTGACCTTCTTATTGACGATGAAACTCAGAAATTGCATCGGAATTAAATACAAAAGGCACAATGCCGACTTAAGTACAAGAAGACTGATTCTTCTTTTTGTCAATGTTTTGAACCGTTCATGTGACTCTAGTTATAGATTCCGATGCTTTACTTCAGGTTTACTGTATCCCTTGGACCTTCTTATTGACGACGAAACACAGAAATTGCATCGGAATTAAATACAAAAGGCACAATGCCGACTTAAGTACAAGAAGACTGACCCTTCTTACCGTCTATGTTTTGAACCATTCCTGTGACACTAGTTATAGATTCCGCTGCTTCACTTCAGGTTTACTGTATCTCTCTGATCTTCTAATTGACGATGAAACACAGATATTGCATCGGAATTAGATACAAAAGGCACAATGCCGACTTAAGTACAAGAAGGCTTGCTCTTCGTACTGACTATGTTTTGAACCATTCCTGTGACACTAGTTATAGATTCCGATGATTCACTTCAGGTGTACTGTATCCCTTGGACTTTCTTATTGACGATGAAACACAGAAATTGCATCGGAATTAAATAGAAAAGGCACAATGCCGACTTAAGTACAAGAAGACTGACTCTTCTTACTGACTATGTTTGGAACCATTCCTGTGACACTAGCTATAGATTCCGATGCTTCATTTCAGGTTTACTGTATCCCTCTGTCCTTCTTATTGACGATGAAACACAGATATTGCATCGGAATTAAATAGAAAAGGCAATGTTTTGAACCATTCCTGTTACACTACTTATAGATTCCGATGCTTCACTTCAGGTTTACTGCATCCCTCTGACCTTCTTATTGACGATGAAACACAGAAATTGCATCGGAATTAAATACAAATTGCACAATGCCGACTTAAGTACAAGAAGACTGACTCTTCTTACTGACTGTTTTGAACTATTCCTGTGACACTAGTTATAGATTCCGATGCTTCACTTCAGGTTTGCTGTATCCCTCTGACCTTCTTATTGACGATGAAACTCAGATATTGCATCGGAGTTAAATACAAAAGGCACAATGCCGACTTAAGTACAAGAAGACTGACCTTTCTTACTGTCTATGTTTTGAACCATTCCTGTGACACTAGTTATAGTTTCCGATTCTTCACTTCAGGTTTACTGTACCCTCTGACCTTCTTATTGACGATGAAACACAGAAATTGCATCGGAATTAGATACAAAAGGCACAATGCCGACTTACGTACAAGAAGACTGACTCTTCGTACTGACTATGTTTTGAACCATTCCTGTGACACCACTTATGGATTCCGATGATTCACTTCAGGTGTACTGTATCCCTTGGACCTTCTTATTGACGATTAAACACAGAAATTGCATCGGAATTAAATAGAAAAGGCACAATGCCAACTTAAGTACAAGAAGACTGACTCTTCTTACTGACTATGTTTGGAACCAATCCTGTGACACTAGTTATAGATTCCGATGCTTCACTTCAGGTTTACTGTATCCCTCTGACCTTCTTATTGACGATGAAACACAGATATTGCATCGGAATTAAATAGAAAAGGCACAATGCCGACTTAAGTACAAGAAGACTGATTCTTCCTACTGACTATGCTTTGAACCATTCCTGTGACACTAGATATAGATTCCGATGCTTCACTTCAGGTTCACTGTATAACTCTGACCTTCATATTGACGATGAAGCAAAGAAATCGCATCGGAATTAAATAGAAAAGGCACAATGCCGACATAAGTACAAGGAGACTGACTCTTCTTACTGTCTATGTTTTTACCACTCCTGGGACACTAGTTATGGATTCCGATGCTTCACTCCAGGTTTACTGTATTCCTTTGACCTTCTTTTTGACGATGAAACACAGAAATTGCATCGGAATTTAATAGAAAAGGCACAATGCCGACTTAAGTACCAGAAGACTGATCCTTCTTACTATCTATGTTTTGAACCATTCCTGTGACGTTAGTTACAGATTCCGATGCTTCACTTCAGGTTTACTGTATTCATCTGACCTTCTTATTGACGATGAAACACAGAAATTGCATCGGAATTAAATAGAAATGGCACAATGCCGACTGAAGTACAAGAAGACTGACTCTTCATACTGTCTAAGTTTGGAACCATTCCTGTGACGCTAGTTACAGATTCCGATGCTTCACTTCAGGATTACTGTATCCCTTGGACCTTCTTATTGACAATGAAACACAGATATTGCATCGGAAATAAATACAAAAGGCACAATGCCGACTTAAATACAAGAGGACTGACTTTTCTTACTGACTATGTTTTGAACCATTCCTGTGACAATAGTTAGAGATTTCGATGCTTCACTTCATGTTTACTGTATCCCTCTGACCTTCTTATAGTCGATGAAACACTGTAATTGCGTCGGTAATAAATTGAAAAGGGCATAATGCCGACTTAAGTACAGGAAGACTGACTCTTCTTACTGTCTATGTGTTGAACCATTCCTGTGACACTAGTTATAGATTCCGATGCTTCACTTCTGGTTTACTGTATCCCTTGCACCTTCGTATTGACGATGAAACACAGAAATTGCATCGGAATAAATACAAGAGGCACAATGCCGACTTAAGTACAAGAAGACTGACTCTTCTTACTGACAATGCTTTGAACCATTCCTGTGACACGAGTTAAAGATTCCGATGCTTGACTTTAGGTTTACTGTTTCTCTCTGACCTTCTTATTGACGATGAAACACAGAAATTGCATCGGAATTAAATACAAAAGGCACAATGCCGACTTAAGTACATGTAGACTGACTCTTCCTACTGTCTATATTTTGAAACATTCCTGGGACACTAGTTATAGATATTGTTGTTGTTGTGGTCTTCAGTCCTGAGACTGGTTTGATGCAGCTCTCCATGCCACTCTATCCTGTGCAAGCTTCTTCATCTCCCAGTACCTACTGCAACCAACATCCTTGTGAATCTGCTTAGTGTATTCATCTCTTGGTCTCCCCCTATGAGTTTTACCCTCCACGCTGCCCTCCAATACTAAATTGGTGATCCCTTGATGCCTCAGAACATGTCCTACCAACCGATCCCTTCTTCTGGTCAAGTTGTGCCACAAACATCTCTTCTCCCCAATTCTATTCAATACTTCCTCATTAGTTATGTGATCTACCCATCTAATCTTCAGCATTCTTCTGTAGCACCACATTTCTAAAGCTTCTATTCTCTTCTTGTCCAAACTATTTACCGTTCATGTTTCACTTCCATACATGGCTACACTCCATACAAATACTTTCAGAAATAACTTCCTGACACTTAAATCTATACTCGATGTTAACAAATTTCTCTTCTTCAGAAACGCTTTCCTTGCCATTGCCAGTCTACATTTTATATCCTCTCTACTTCGTCCATCATCAGTTATTTTGCTCCCCAAATAGCAAAACTCCTTTACTACTTTAAGTGTCTCATTTCCTAATAACTCGACTACATTCCATTATCCTCGTTTTGCTTTTGTTGATGTTCATCTTATATCCTCCCTTCAAGACACCATCCATTCCGTTCAACTGCTCTTCCAAGTCCTTTGCTGTCTCTGACAGAGTTACAATGTCATCGGCGAACCTCAAAGTTTTTATTTCTTCTCCATGGATTTTAATACCTACTCCAAATTTTTCTTTTGTTTCCTTTACTGCCTGCTCAATATAGAGATTGAATAACATCGGGGAGAGGCTACAACCCTGTCTCACTCCCTTCCCAACCACTGCTTCCCTTTCATGTCCCTCAACTCTTATAACTGCCATCTGGTTTCTGTACAAGTTGTAAATAGCCTTTCGCTCCCTGTATTTTACCCCTGCCACCTTTAGAATTTGAAAGAGAGTATTCCAGTCAACATTGTCAAAAGCTTTCTCTAAGTCTACAAATGCTAGAAACGTAGGTTTGCCTTTCCTTAATCTTTCTTCTAAGATAAGTCGTAAGGTCAGTATTGCCTCACGTGTTCCAGTATTTCTACGGAATCCAAACTGATCTTCCCCGAGGTCGGCTTCTACTAGTTTTTCCATTCGTCTGTAAAGAATTCGTGTTAGTATTTTGCAGCTGTGACTTATTAAACTGATTGCACGGTAATTTTCACATCTGTCAACACCTGCTTTCTTTGGGATTGGAATTATTATATTCTTCTTGAAGTCTGAGGGTATTTCGCCTGTTTCATACATCTTGCTCACCAGATGGTAGAGTTTTGTCAGACCTGGCTCTCCCAAGGCCGTCAGTAGTTCCAATGGAATGTTGTCTACTCCGGGGGCCTTGTTTCGACTCAGGTCCTTCAGTGCTATGTCAAACTCTTCACGCAGTATCGTATCTCCCATTTCATCTTCATCTACATCCTCTTCCATTTCCATAATATTGTCATCAAGTGCATCGCCCTTGTATAGACCCTCTATATACTCCTTCCACGTTTCTGCTTTCCCTTCTTTGCTTAGAACTGGGTTTCCATCTGAGCTCTTGATGTTCATACAGGTGGTTCTCTTATCTCCAAAGGTCTCTTTAATTTTCCTGTAGGCAGTATCTATCTTACCCCTAGTGAGACAAGCCTCGACATCCTTACATTTGTCCTCTAGCCATCCCTGCTTAGCCATTTTGCACTTCCTGTCGATCTCATTTTTGAGACGTTTGTATTCCTTTTTGCCTGCTTCATTTACTGCATTTTTATATTTTCTCCTTTCATCAATTAAATTCAATATTTCTTCCGTTACCCAAGGATTTCTACTAACCCTCTTCTTTTTACCTACTTGATCGTCTGCTGCCTTCACTACTTCATCCCTCAGAGCTACCCATTCTTCTTCTACTGTATTTCTTTCCCCCATTCCTTTCAGTTGTTCCCTTATGCTCTCCCTGAAACTCTGTACAACCTCTGGTTCTTTCAGTTTATCCAGGTCCCATCTCCTTAAATTCCCACCTTTTTGCAGTTTCTTCAGTTTTAATCTACAGGTCATAACCAATAGATTGTGGTCAGAGTCCACATCTGCCCCTGGAAATGTCTTACAATTTAAAACCTGGTTCCTAAATCTCTGTCTTACCATTATATAATCTATCTGATACCTTTTAGTATCTCCAGGGTTTTTCCATGTCTACAACCTTCTATTATGATTCTTAAACCAAGTGTTAGCTATGATTAAGTTGTGCTCTGTGCAAAATTCTATCAGGCGGCTTCCTCTTTCATTTCTTAGCCCCAATCCATACCGATGATATAGATACCGATGCTTCATTTCAGGTTTACTGTATCCCTTGGACCTTCTTATTGACGATGAAACACAGAAAGTGCATCGGAATTAAATAGAAATGGCACAATGCTGACTTAAGTACAAGAAGACTGACTCTTCCTACTTTCTATGTTTTGAACCATTCCTGTGACACTAGATATGGATTCCGATGCTTCACTTCTGATTTACTGTATCCCTCTGACCTTCTTATTGACGATGAAACACAGAAATTGCATCGGAAATTAATACAGAAGGCACAATGCCGACTTAAGTACAAGAAGACTGACCGTTCTTACTGTCTATGCTTTGAACCATTCCTGTGACACTAGTTATAAATTCCGATGCTTAACTTCAGGTTTACTGTATCCCTCTGACCTTCTTATTGACGATGAAACTCAGATATTGGATCGGAATTAAATAGAAAAGGCACAATGCCGACTTAAGTACAAGAAGACTGACTCTTCTTACTGACTATGTTCTGAACCATTCCTGTAAGACTAGTTATAGATTCCGATGCTTCACTTCTGGTTTACTGTATCCCTCTGACCTTCTTATTGACGATGAAACACAGAAATTGCATTGGGATTAAATAGAAAAGGCACAATGCCGTCTTAAGTACAAGAAGACTGACTCTTCTTACTATCTATGTTTTGAACCATTCCTGTGACGCTAGTTACAGATTCCGATGCTTCACGTCAGGTTTACTGTATACCTCTGACCTTCTTATTGACGATGAAACACAGAAATTGCATCGGAATTAAATAAAAGAGGCACAATGCCGACTTAAGTACAAGAAGACTGACTCTTCCTACTGTCTATGTTTTGAACCATTCCTGTGACACTAATTATAGATTACGATGCTTCACTTCAGGTTTACTGTATCCCTTGGACGTTCTTATTGACGATGAAACACAGAAATTGCATCGGAATTAAATACAAAACGCACAATGCCGACTTAAGTACAAGAAGACTGACTCTTCGTACTGACTATGTTTTGAACTATTCCTGTGACACTAGTTATAGATTCTGATGATTCACTTCAGGTGTACTGTATCCCTAGGATCTTCTTATTGACGATGAAACACAGATATTGCATCGGAATTAAATACAAAAGGCACAATGCCGACTTAAGTACAAGAAGACTGACTCTTCTTACTGACTATGTTTTGAAGCATTCCTGTGACACTAGTTATAGATTCCGATGCTTCACTTCAGGTTTACTGTATCCCTTGGACGTTCTTATTGACGAAGAAACACAGAAATTGCATCGGAATTAAATACAAAACGCACAATGCCGACTTAAGTACAAGAAGACTGACTCTTCTTACTGACTATGTTTTGAACCATTCCTGTGACACTACTTATGGATTCCGATGATTCACTTCAGGTGTACTGTATCCCTTGGACCTTCTTATTGACGATGAAACACAGAAATTGCATCGGAATTAAATAGAAAAGGCACAATGCCAACTTAAGTACAAGAAGACTGACTCTTCTTACTGACTATGTTTGGAACCAATCCTGTGACACTAGTTATAGATTCCGATGCTTCACTTCAGGTTTACTGTATCCCTCTGACCTTCTTATTGACGATGAAACACAGATATTGCATCGGAATTAAATAGAAAAAGCAAAATGCCGACTTAAGTACAAGAAGACTGATTCTTCCTACTGACTATGCTTTGAACCATTCCTGTGACACTAGATATAGATTCCGATGCTTCACTTCAGGTTCACTGTATAACTCTGACCTTCATATTGACGATGAAGCAAAGAAATCGCATCGGAATTAAATAGAAAAGGCACAATGCCGACTTAAGTACAAGAAGACTGACTCTTCTTACTGTCTATGTTTTAACCACTCCTGGGACACTAGTTATGGATTCCGATGCTTCACTCCAGGTTTACTGTATTCCTTTGACCTTCTTTTTGACGATGAAACACAGAAATTGCATCGGAATTTAATAGAAAAGGCACAATGCCGACTTAAGTACCAGAAGATTGATCCTTCTTACTATCTATGTTTTGAACCATTCCTGTGCCGTTAGTTACAGATTCCGATGCTTCACTTCAGGTTTACTGTATTCATCTGACCTTCTTATTGACGATGAAACACAGAAATTGCATCGGAATTAAATAGAAATGGCACAATGCCGACTGAAGTACAAGAAGACTGACTCATCATACTGTCTGAGTTTTGAACCATTCCTGTGACGCTAGTTACAGATTCCGATGCTTCACTTCAGGGTTACTGTATCCCTTGGACCTTCTTATTGACGATGAAACACAGATATTGCATCGGAAATAAATACAAAAGGCACAATGCCGACTTAAATACAAGAGGACTGACTTTTCTTACTGACTATGTTTTGAACTATTCCTGTGACAATAGTTAGAGATTTCGATGCTTCACTTCAGGTTTACTGTATCCCTCTGACCTTCTTATTGGCGATGAAACACTGTAATTGCGTCGGAAATAAATTGAAAAGATCATAATGCCGACTTAAGTACAAGAAGACTGACTCTTCTTACTGTCTATGTGTTGAACCATTCCTGTGACACTAGTTATAGATTCCGATGCTTCACTTCTGGTTTACTGTATCCCTTGAACCTTCGTATTGACGATGAAACACAGAAATTGCATCGGAATAAATACAAGAGGCACAATGCCGACTTAAGTACAAGAAGACTGACTCTTCTTACTGACAATGCTTTGAACCATTCCTGTGACACGAGTTAAAGATTCCGATGCTTGACTTCAGGTTTACTGTTTCCCTCTGACCTTCTTATTGACGATGAATCACAGAAATTGCATCGGAATTAAATACAAAAGGCACAATGCCGACTTAAGTACATGTAGACTGACTCTTCCTACTGTCTATATTTTGAAACATTCCTGGGACACTAGTTATAGATATTGTTGTTGTTGTGGTCTTCAGTCCTGAGACTGGTTTGATGCAGCTCTCCATGCTACTCTATCCTGTGCAAGCTTCTTCATCTCCCAGTACCTACTGCAACCAACATCCTTGTGAATCTGCTTAGTGTATTCATCTCTTGGTCTCCCCCTATGATTTTTACCCTCCACGCTGCCCTCCAATACTAAATTGGTGATCCCTTGATGCCTCAGAACATGTCCTACCAACCGATCCCTTCTTCTGGTCAAGTTGTGCCACAAACTTCTCTTCTCCCCAATTCTATTCAATACTTCCTCATTAGTTATGTGATCTACCCATCTAATCTTCAGCATTCTTCTGTAGCACCACATTTCGAAAGCTTCTATTCTCTTCTTGTCCAAACTATTTACCGTTCATGTTTCACTTCCATACATGGCTACACTCCATACAAATACTTTCAGAAATAACTTCCTGACACTGAAATCTATACTCGATGTTAACAAATTTCTCTTCTTCAGAAACGCTTTCCTTGCCATTGCCAGTCTACATTTTATATCCTCTCTACTTCCTCCATCATCAGTTATTTTGCTCCCCAAATAGCAAAACTCCTTTACTACTTTAAGTGTCTCATTTCCTAATGTAATACCCTCAGCATCACCCGACTTAACTCGACTACATTCCATTATCCTCGTTTTGCTTTTGTTGATGTTCATCTTATATCCTCCCTTCAAGACACCATCCATTCCGTTCAACTGCTCTTCCAAGTCCTTAGCTGTCTATGACAGAGTTACAATGTCATCGGCGAACCTCAAAGTTTTTATTTCTTCTCCATGGATTTTAATACCTACTCCAAATTTTTCTTTTGTTTCCTTTACTGCCTGCTCAATATAGAGATTGAATAACATCGGGGAGAGGCTACAACCCTGTCTCACTCCCTTCCCAACCACTGCTTCCCTTTCATGTCCCTCAACTCTTATAACTGCCATCTGGTTTCTGTACAAGTTGTAAATAGCCTTTCGCTCCCTGTATTTTACCCCTGCCACCTTTAGAATTTGAAAGAGAGTATTCCAGTCAACATTGTCAAAAGCTTTCTCTAAGTCTACAAATACTAGAAACGTAGGTTTGCCTTTCCTTAATCTTTCTTCTAAGATAAGTCGTAAGGTCAGTATTGCCTCACGTGTTCCAGTATTTCTACGGAATCCAAACTATTCTTCCCCGAGGTCGGCTTCTACTAGTTTTTCCATTCGTCTGTAAAGAATTCGTGTTAGTATTTTGCAGCTGTGACTTATTAAACTGATTGTACGGTAATTTTCACATCTGTCAACACCTGCTTTCTTTGGGATTGGAATTATTATATTCTTCTTGAAGTCTGAGGGTATTTCGCCTGTTTCATACATCTTGCTCACCAGATGGTAGAGTTTTGTCAGACCTGGCTCTCCCAAGGCCGTCAGTAGTTCCAATGGAATGTTGTCTACTCCGGGGGCCTTGTTTCGACTCAGGTCCTTCAGTGCTATGTCAAACTCTTCACGCAGTATCGTATCTCCCATTTCATCTTCATCTACATCCTCTTCCATTTCCATAATATTGTCATCAAGTGCATCGCCCTTGTATAGACCCTCTATATACTCCTTCCACGTTTCTGCTTTCCCTTCTTTGCTTAGAACTGGGTTTCCATCTGAGCTCTTGATGTTCATACAGGTGGTTCTCTTATCTCCAAAGGTCTCTTTAATTTTCCTGTAGGCAGTATCTATCTTACCCCTAGTGAGACAAGCCTCGACATCCTTACATTTGTCCTCTAGCCATCCCTGCTTAGCCATTTTGCACTTCCTGTCGATCTCATTTTTGAGACGTTTGTATTCCTTTTTGCCTGCTTCATTTACTGCATTTTTATATTTTCTCCTTTCATCAATTAAATTCAATATTTCTTCTGTTACCCAAGGATTTCTACTAACCCTCTTCTTTTTACCTACTTGATCGTCTGCTGCCTTCACTACATCATCCCTCAGAGCTACCCATTCTTCTTCTACTGTATTTCTTTCCCCCATTCCTTACAATTGTTCCCTTATGCTCTCCCTGAAACTCTGTACAACCTCTGGTTCTTTCAGTTTATCCAGGTCCCATCTCCTTAAATTCCCACCTTTTTGCAGTTTCTTCAGTTTTAATCTACAGGTCATAACCAATAGATTGTGGTCAGAGTCCACATCTGCCCCTGGAAATGTCTTACAATTTAAAACCTGGTTCCTAAACCTCTGTCTTACCATTATATAATCTATCTGATACCTTTTAGTATCTCCAGGGTTTTTCCATGTCTACAACCTTCTATTATGATTCTTAAACCAAGTGTTAGCTATGATTAAGTTGTGCTCTGTGCAAAATTCTATCAGGCGGCTTCCTCTTTCATTTCTTAGCCCCAATCCATACCGATTATATAGATACCGATGCTTCATTTCAGGTTTACTGTATCCCTTGGACCTTCTTATTGACGATGAAACACAGAAAGTGCATCGGAATTAAATAGAAATGGCACAATGCTGACTTAAGTACAAGAAGACTTACTCTTCCTACTTTCTATGTTTTGAACCATTCCTGTGACACTAGTTATAGATTCCGATGCTTCACTTCTGATTTACTGTATCCCTCTGACCTCCTTATTGACGATGAAACACAGAAATTGCATCGGAATTAAATACAGAAGGCACAATGCCGACTTAAGTACAAGAAGACTGACCGTTCTTACTGTCTATGTTTTGAACCATTCCTGTGACACTAGTCATAGATTCCGATGCTTCACTTCAGGTTTACTGTATCCCTTGGACCTTCTTATTGACGATGAAACACAGAAATTGCATCGGAATTAAATACAAATTGCAGAATGCCGACTTAAGTACAAGAAGACTGACTCTTCTTACTGACTGTTTTGAACTATTCCTGTGACACTAGTTATAGATTCCGATGCTTCACTTCAGGTTTACTGTATCCCTCTGACCTCCTTATTGACGATGAAACTCAGAAATTGCATCGGAATTAAATACAAAAGGCACAATGCCGACTTAAGTACAAGAAGACTCGACTCTTCCTACTGTCTATGTTTTGAACCATTCCTGTGACACTAGTTATAGATTCCGATGCTTCACTACTGGTTTACTGTATCCCTTGGACATTCTTATTGACGATGAAACACAGATATTGCTCGGAATTAAATACAAAAGGCACAATGCCGACGTAGGTACAAGAAGACTGACTCTTCTTACTGACTATGTTTGAACCATTCCCGTAACACTAGTTAGAGATTCCAATGCTTCACTCTAGGTTTACTGTATCCCTTGGACCTTCTTATTGACTATGAAACTCAGAAATTGTATCGGAATTAAATACAAAAGGCACAATGCTGACTTAAGTACAAGAATACTGACGCTTCTTACTGACTATGTTTTGAACCATTCCTGTGACACTACATAGAGATTCCGATGCTTCACTTCAGTTTTACTGTATCCCTCTGACCTTCATATTGACGATGAAACACAGTAATTGCATCGGAATTAAATTGAAAAGGGCACAATGCCGACTTAAGTACAAGAAGACTGACTCTTCTTACTGACTATGTTTTGAACCATTCCTGTGACACTAGTTTTAGATTCCGATGCTTCACTTCAGGTTTACTCTATCACTAGGACCTTCTTATTGACGATGAAACACAGAAATTGCATCGGAATTAAATACAAAAGGCACAATGCCGACTTAGGTACAAGAGGTTTGACTCTTCTTACTGACTATGTTTTGAACCATTCCTGTGCCACTAGTTATAGTTTCCGATGCTTTACATCAGGTTTACTGTATCCCTCTGACAATCGTATTGACGATGAAACACAGAAATTGCATCGGAAATAAATACAAAAGGCACGATGCCGACTTAAGTACATGTAGAATGAATAGAATGAATCTTCCCACTGTCTATGATTTGAACCATTCCTGTGACACTAGTTATGGATTCCGATGCTTCACCTCAGGTTTACTGTATCCTTCTGACCCTTTTATTGACGATGAAACTCAGAAATTGTGTCGGAATTAAATACAAAAGCACAATGCCGACTTAAGTACAAGAAGACTGACCCTTCTTGCTGTCTATGTTTTGAACCATTCCTGTGACACTAGTTATAGATTCCGATTCTTCACTTCAGGTTTACTGTATCCCTCTGACCTACTTATTGACGATGAAACACAGAAATTGTATCGGAATTAGATACAAAAGGCACAATGCCGACTTACGTACAAGAAGACTGACCCTTCGTACTGACTATGTTTGAACCATTCCTGTGACACTAGTTATGGATTCCGATGATTCACTTCAGGTTCACTGTATCACTCTGAAACAAAGAAATCGCATCGGAATTATATAGAAAAGGCACAATGCCGACTTAAGTACAAGAAGACTGACTCTTCTTACTGTCTATGTTTTAACCACTCCTGTGACCCTAGTTATAGATTCCGATGCTTCACTCCAGGTTTACTGTATCCCTCTGACCTTCATATTGACGATGAAAAACAGTAATTGCATCGGAATTAAATTGAAAAGGGCACAATGCCGACTTAAGTAAAAGAAGACTGACTCTTCTTACTGTCTATGTTTTGAACCATTCCTGTGACACTAATTACAGATTCCGATGCTGTACTTCGGGTTTACTGTATCCCTTGGACCTTCTTAGTGACTATGAAACACAGAAATTGTATCGGAATTAAATACAAAAGGCACAATGCTGACTTAAGTAGACGTAGACTGAGTCTTCCTACTGTCTATGCTTTGAAACATTCCTGTGACCTTAGTTATAGATTCCGATGCTTCATTTCAGGTTTACGGTATCTCTTGGACCTTCTTATTGACTATGAAACACAGAAATTGTATCGGAATTAAATACAAAAGGCACAATGCCGACTTAAGTACAAGAAGACTGACTCTTCTTACTGACTATGTTTTGAACCATTCCTGTGTCACTAGTTATAGATTCCGATGCTTCACTTCAGGTTTACTCTATCACTAGGACCTTCTTATTGACGATGAAACACAGAAATTGCATCGGAACTAAATACAAAACGAACAATGCCGACTTAAGTACAAGACGACTGACACGTCCTACTGTCTATGTTTTGACCGGTTCCTGTAACATTAGTTATAGATTCCGATGCTTCACTTCAGGTTTACTGTATCCCTTGGACCTTGTTATTGACGATAAAACACAGAAATTGCATCGGAATTAAATACAAAAAATACAATGCCGACTTAGGTACAAGAGGTTTGACTCTTCTTACTGACTATGTTTTGAACCATTCCTGTGCCACTAGTTATAGTTTCCGATGCTTTACATCAGGTTTACTGTATCCCTCTGACAATCTTATTGACGATGAAACACAGAAATTGCATCGGAAATAAATACAAAATGCACGATGCCGACTTAAGTACATGTAGAATGAATCTTGCCACTGTCTATGATTGGAACCATTCCTGTGACACTTGTTATAGATTCTTATGCTTCATTTGAGGATAACTGAATCCCTTGGATCTTCTAATTGACGATGAAACACAGATAGTGCATCGGAGTTAAATACAAAAGGAACAATGCCGACTTAAGTACAAGAAGACTGACTCTTCTTACTGACTGTTTTGAACCATTCCTGTGACACTAGTTATAGATTCTGATGCTTCACTTCAGGTTTACTGTATCCCTCTGTCCTTCTTATTGACGATGAAACACAGTAATTGCATCGGAATTAAATACAAAAGGCACAATGCCGGCTTTAGTACAATAAAACTGACTCTTCCAACTGTCTAAGATTTGAACCATTCCTGTGATACTAGTTATTGATTCCGACGCTTCACTTCAGGTTTACTGTATCCCTTGGACCTTCTTGTTGACGATGAAACAAAGAAATTGCATCGTAATTAAATAGAAAAGGCACAATGCCGACTTAAGTACAAGAAGACTGACTCTTCTTACTGCCTATGTTTTGAAACATTCCTGTGACTCTAGTTACAGATTCCGATGCTTCACTTCAGGTTTACTGTATCCCTCTGACCTTCTTATTGACGATGAAACACAGAAATTGCATCGGAATTAATTAGAAAATGCACGACGCCGACTTAAGTACAAGATGACTGAGGCTTCCTACTGTTTATGTTTTGAACCATTCCTGTGACACTAGTTATAGATTCCGATGCTTCACTTCAGGTTTACAGTATCCCTCTGACATTCTTATTGACGATGAAACACAGAATTTGCATGGGAATTAAATACAAAAGGCACAATGCCGACTTAAGTACAAGAAGACTGACCTTTCTTATTGTCTATCCTTTGAACCATTCCTGTGACACTAGTTATAGATTCCGATGCTTCACTTCATGTTTACTGTATCCCTCTGACCTTCTTACTGACGATGAAACACTGTAATTGCATCGGAATTAAATAGAAGAGGCACAATGCCGACTTAAGTACAAGAAGACTGACTCTTCTCACTGTCTATGTTTTGAACCATTCCTGTGACGCTAGTTACAGATTCCGATGCTTCACTTCTGGTTTACTGTATCCCTTGGACATTCTTATTGACGATGAAACACAGATATTGCTCGGAATTAAATGCAAAAGGCACAATGCCGACGTAAGTACAAGAAGACTGACTCTTCTTACTGACTATGTTTGAACCATTCCTGTGACACTAGTTAGAGATTCCGATGCTTCACTCTAGGTTTACTGTATCCCTTGGACCTTCTTATTGGCTATGAAACACAGAAATTGTATCGGAATTAAATACAAAAGGCACAATGCTGACTTAAGTACAAGAATACTGACTCTTCTTACTGACTATGTTTTGAACCATTCCTGTGACACTACTTAGAGATTCCGATGCTTCACTTCAGGTTTACTGTATCCCTCTGACCTTCATATTGACGATGAAACACAGTAATTGCATCGGAATTAAATTGAAAAGGGCACAATGCCGACTTAAGTACAAGAAGACTGACTCTTCTTTCTGTCTATGTTTTGAACCATTCCTGTGACATTAATTATAGATTCCGATGCTGCACTTCGGGTTTACTGTATCCCTTGGACCTTCTTAGTGACTATGAAACACAGAAATTGTATCGGAATTAAATACAAAAGGCACGATGCCGACTTAAGTACAAGAAGACCGACTCTTCTTACTGACTATGTTTTGAACCATTCCTGTGACACTAGTTATAGATTCCGATGCTTCACTTCAGGTTTACTCTATCACTAGGACCTTCTTATTGACGATGAAACACAGAAATTGCATCGGAACTAAATACAAAACGAACAATGCCGACTTAAGCACAAGAAGACTGACACTTCCTACTGTCGATGATTTGAACGGTTCCTGTAACATTAGTTATAGATTCCGATGCTTCAGTTCAGGTTTACTGTATCCCTTGGACCTTGTTATTGACGATGAAACACAGAAATTGCATTGGAATTAAATACAAAAGGCACAATGCCGACTTAGGTACAAGAGGTTTGACTCTTCTTACTGACTATGTTTTGAACCATTCCTGTGCCCCTAGTTATAGTTTCCGATGCTTTACATCAGGTTTACTGTATCCCTCTGACAATCTTATTGACGATGAAACACAGAAATTGCATCGGAAATAAATACTAAAGGCACGAAGCCGACTTAAGTACATGTAGAATGAATCTTCCCACTGTCTATGATTTGAACCATTCCTGTGACACTAGATACGGATTCCGATGCTTCACCTCAGGTTTACTGTATCCTTCTGACCCTTTTATTGACGATGAAACTCAGAAATTGTGTCGGAATTAAATACAAATGGCACAATGCCGACTTAAGTACAAGAAGACTGACCCTTCTTACTGTCTATGTTTTGAACCATTCCTGTGACACTAGTTATAGATTCCGATTCTTCACTTCAGGTTTTCTGTATCCCTCTGACCTTCTAATTGACGATGAAACACAGAAATTGTATCGGAATTAGATACAAAAGGCACAATGCCGACTTACGTACAAGAAGACTGACCCTTCGTACTGACTATGTTTGAACCATTCCTGTGACACTAGTTATGGATTCCGATGATTCACTTCAGGTTCACTGTATCACTCTGACCTTCATATTGACGATGAAACAAAGAAATCGCATCGGAATTAAATAGAAAAGACACAATGCCGACTAAAGTACAAGAAGACTGACTCTTCTTACTGTCTATGTTTGAACCACTCCTGTGACCCTAGTTATAGATTCCGATGCTTCACTCCAGGTTTACTGTATCCCTTTGACCTTCTTTTTGACGATGAAACACAGAAATTGCATCGGAATTTTATAGAAAAGGCACAAGGCCGACTTAAGTACCAGAAGACTGACTCTTCATACTATCTATATTTTGAACCATTCCTGTTAAGTTAGTTACAGATTCCGATGCTTCACTTCAGGTTTACTGTATACCTCTGACCTTCTTATTGACGATGAAACACAGAAATTGCATTGGAATTAAATAGAAAAGGCACATTGTCGACTTAAGTACAAGAAGACTGACTCCTCTTACTGACTATGTTTTGAACCATTCCTGTGCCACTAGATATAGTTTCCGATGCTTCACATCAGGTTTACTGTATCCTTCTGACAATCTTATTGACGATGAAACACAGAAATTGCATCGGAAATAAACACAAAAGGCACGATGCCGACTTAAGTACATGTAGAATTAATCTTCCCACTGTCTATGATTTGAACCATTCCTGTGACACTTGTTATAGATTCTTATGCTTCGTTTCAGGTTAACTGAATCCCTTGGCTCTTCTAATTGACGATGAAACACAGATAGTGCATCGGAGTTAAATACAAAAGGCACAATGCCGACTTAAGTACAAGAAGACTGACTCTTCTTACTGACTGTTTTGAACCATTCCGGTGACACTAGTTATAGATTCCGATGCTTCACCTCAGGTTTACTGTATCTCTCTGACCTTCTTATTGACGATGAAACACAGAAATTGCATCGGAATTAGATACAAAAGGCACAATGCCGACTTACGTACAAGATGACTGACTCTTCGTACTGACTATGTTTGAACCATTCCGGTGACACTAGTTATCGATTCCGATGATTCACTTCAGGTGTACTGTATCCCTTGGACCTTCTTATTGACGATGAAACACAGAAATTGCATCGGAACTAAAGAGGAAAGGCACAATGCCGACTTAAGTACAAGAAGACTGACTCTTCTTTTTGTCTATGTTTAGAACCATTCCTGTGACACTAGTTATAGATTCCGATGCTTCACTTCAGGTTTACTGTATCCCTTGGGCCATCTTATTGACGACGTAACACAGAAATTGCATCGGAATTAAATACAAAAGGTACAATGCCGACTTAAGTACAAGAGGACTGCCTCTTCCTACTGTCTATGTTTTGAACAATTCCTGTGACTTTAGTTATAGATTCCGATGCTTCACGTCAGGTTTACTGTATCCCTTGGACTTTCTTATTGACGATGAAACACAGAAATTGCATCGGAAATAAATACAAAAGGCACGATGACGACTTAAGTACATGTATAATGAATTTTCCTACTGTCTATGTTTTGAACCATTCCTGTGACACTTGTTATAGATTCCGATGCTTCATTTCAGGTTTACTGTATCACATGGATCCTCTTATTGACGATGAAACACAGATAGTGCATCGGAGTTAAATACAAAAGGCACAATGCCGACTTAAGTACAAGAAGACTGACCCTTCTTACTGTCTATGATTTGAACCATTCCTGTGACACTAGTTATAGATTCCGATGCTTCACTTCAGGTTTACTGTATCCCTCTGACCTTCTTATTGACGATGAAACACAGATATTGCATCGGAATTAAATAGAAAAGGCACAATGCCGACTTAGGTACAAGAAGACTGATTCTTCCTACTGACTATGTTTTGAACCATTCCTGTGACACTAGATACAGATTGCGATGCTTCACTTCAGGTTCACAGTATAACTCTGACCCTCATATTGACGATGAAACAAAGAAACCGCATCGGAATTAAATAGAAAAGGCACAATGCCGACTTAAGTACAAGAAGACTGACTCTACTTACAGTCTATGTTTTAACCACTCCTGTGACACTAGTTATAATTTCCGATGCTTCACTTCAGGTTTACGTATCCCTTTGACCTTCTTTGTGACGATGAAACACAGAAATTGCTTCGGAATTTAATGGAAAAGGCACAATGCCGACTTAAGTAATAGAAGACTGACTCTTCTTACTATCTATGTTTTGAACCATTCCTGTGACGTTAGTTACAGATTCCGATGTTTCAGTTCAGGTTTACTGTATACCTCTGACCTTTTTATTGACGATGAAACACAGAAATTGCATCGGAACTAAATTGAAAAGGCACATTGCCGACTTAAGTACAAGAAGACTGACTCTTCCTACTGTCTATGTTTTGAACCATTCCTGTGACACTAGTTATAGATTCCGATGCTTCACTTCGGGTTTACTGTATCCCTTGGACGTTCTTATTGACGATGAAACACAGAAATTGCATCGTATTTAAATAGAAAAAGCACAATGCCGACTTAAGTACAAGAAGACTGACTCTTATTACTGACTATCATTTGAACCATTCCTGTGGCACTAGATATTGATTCCGATGCTTCACTTCAGGTTTACTGTATCCATCTGACCTTCTTATTGACGATGAAACACAGAAATTGCATCGGAATTAATTAGAAAATGCACGACGCCGACTTAAGTACAAGATGACTGACGCTTCCTACTGTTTATGTTTTGAACCATTCCTGTGACACTAGTTATAGATTCCGATGCTTCACTTCAGGTTTACAGTATCCCTCTGACATTCTTATTGACGATGAAACACAGAATTTGCATGGGAATTAAATACAAAAGGCACAATGCCGACTTAAGTACAAGAAGACTGACCTTTCTTATTGTCTATGCTTTGAACCATTCCTGTGACACTAGTTATAGATTCCGATCTTTCACTTCATGTTTACTGTATCCCTCTGACCTTCTTACTGACGATGAAACACTGTAATTGCATCGGAATTAAATAGAAGAGGCACAATGCCGACTTATGTACAAGAAGACTGACTCTTCTCACTGTCTATGTTTTGAACCATTCCTGTGACGCTAGTTACAGATTCCGATGCTTCACTTCTGGTTTACTGTATCCCTTGGACATTCTTATTGACGATGAAACACAGATATTGCTCGGAATTAAATGCAAAAGGCACAATGCCGACGTAAGTACAAGAAGACTGACTCTTCTTACTGACTATGTTTGAACCATTCCTGTGACACTATTTAGAGATTCCGATGCTTCACTCTAGGTTTACTGTATCCCTTGGACCATCTTATTGACTATGAAACACAGAAATTGTATCGGAATTAAATACAAAAGGCACAATGCTGACTTAAGTACAAGAATACTGACTCTTCTTACTGACTATGTTTTGAACCATTCCTGTGACACTACTTACAGATTCCGATGCTTCACTTCAGGTTTACTGTATCCCTCTGACCTTCATATTGACGATGAAACACAGTAATTGCATCGGAATTAAATTGAAAAGGGCACAATGCCGACTTAAGTACAAGAAGACTGACTCTTCTTACTGTCTATGTTTTGAACCATTCCTGTGACATTAATTATAGATTCCGATGCTGCACTTCGGGTTTACTGTATCCCTTGGACCTTCTTAGTGACTATGAAACACAGAAATTGTATCGGAATTAAATACAAAAGGCACAATGCCGACTTAAGTACAAGAAGACCGACTCTTCTTACTGACTATGTTTTGAACCATTCCTGTGACACTAGTTATAGATTCCGATGCTTCACTTCAGGTTTACTCTATCACTAGCACCTTCTTATTGACGATGAAACACAGAAATTGCATCGGAACTAAATACAAAACGAACAATGCCGACTTAAGCACAAGAAGACTGACACTTCCTACTGTCGATGTTTTGAACGGTTCCTGTAACATTAGTTATAGATTCCGATGCTTCAGTTCAGGTTTACTGTATCCCTTGGACCTTGTTATTGACGATGAAACACAGAAATTGCATCGGAATTAAATAGAAAAGGCACAATGCCGACTTAGGTACAAGAGGTTTGACTCTTCTTACTGACTATGTTTTGAACCATTCCTGTGCCCCTAGTTATAGTTTCCGATGCTTTACATCAGGTTTACTGTATCCCTCTGATAATCTTATTGACGATGAAACACAGAAATTGCATCGGAAATAAATACTAAAGGCACGATGCCGACTTAAGTACATGTAGAATGAATCTTCCCACTGTCTATGATTTGAACCATTCCTGTGACACTAGTTATGGATTCCGATGCTTCTACTCAGGTTTACTGTATCCTTCTGACCCTTTTATTGACGATGAAACTCAGAAATTGTGTCAGAATTAAATACAAATGGCACAATGCCGACTTAAGGACAAGAAGACTGACCCTTCTTACTGTCTATGTTTTGAACCATTCCTGTGACACTAGTTATAGATTCCGATTCTTCACTTCAGGTTTTCTGTATCCCTCTGACCTTCTAATTGACGATGAAACACAGAAATTGTATCGGAATTAGATACAAAAGGCACAATGCCGACTTACGTACAAGAAGACTGACCCTTCGTACTGACTATGTTTGAACCATTCCTGTGACACTAGTTATGGTTTCCGATGATTCACTTCAGGTTCACTGTATCACTCTGACCTTCATATTGACGATGAAACAAAGAAATCGCATCGGAATTAAATAGAAAAGACACAATGCCAACTAAAGTACAAGAAGACTGACTCTTCTTACTGTCTATGTTTTAACCACCCCTGTGACCCTAGTTATAGATTCCGATGCTTCACTCCAGGTTTACTGTATCCCCTTGACCTTCTCTTTGACGATGAAACACAGAAATTGCATCGGAATTTTATAGAAAAGGCACAAGGCCGACTTAAGTACCAGAAGACTGACTCTTCATACTATCTATATTTTGAACCATTCCTGTTAAGTTAGTTACAGATTCCGATGCTTCACTTCAGGTTTACTGTATACCTCTGACCTTCTTATTGACGATGAAACACAGAAATTGCATTGGAATTAAATAGAAAAGGCACATTGTCGACTTAAGTACAAGAAGACTGACTCCTCTTACTGACTATGTTTTGAACCATTCCTGTGCCACTAGTTATAGTTTCCGATGCTTCGCATCAGGTTTACTGTATCCTCCTGACAATCTTATTGACGATGAAACACAGAAATTGCATCGGAAATAAATACAAAAGCCACGATGCCGACTTAAGTACATGTAGAACGAATCTTCCCACTGTCTATGATTTGAACCATTCCTGTGACACTTGTTATAGATTCTTATGCTTCGTTTCAGGTTAACTGAATCCCTTGGCTCTTCTAATTGACGATGAAACACAGATAGTGCATCGGAGTTAAATACAAAAGGCACAATGCCGACTTAAGTACAAGAAGACTGACTCTTCTTACTGACTGTTTTGAACCATTCCGGTGACACTAGTTATAGATTCCGATGCTTCACCTCAGGTTTACTGTATCTCTCTGACCTTCTTATTGACGATGAAACTCAGAAATTGCATCGGAATTAAATACAAAAGGCACAATGCCGACTTAAGTACAAGAAGACTGACCCTTCTTACTGTCTATGTTTTGAACCATTCCTGTGACACTAGTTATAGATTCCGAATCTTCACTTCAGGTTTACTGTATCCCTCGGACCTTCTTGTTGACGATGAAACACAGAAATTGCATCGGAATTAGATACAAAAGGCACAATGCCGACTTACGTACAAGATGACTGACTCTTCGTACTGACTATGTTTGAACCATTTCTGTGACACTAGTTATGGATTCCGATGATTCACTTCAGGTGTACTGTATCCCTTGGACGTTCTTATTGACGATGAAACACAGAAATTGCATCGTATTTAAATAGAAAAAGCACAATGCCGACTTAAGTACAAGAAGACTGACTCTTATTACTGACTATCATTTGAACCATTCCTGTGGCACTAGATATTGATTCCGATGCTTCACTTCAGGTTTACTGTATCCATCTGACCTTCTTATTGACGATGAAACACAGAAATTGCATCGGAATTAATTAGAAAATGCACGACGCCGACTTAAGTACAAGATGACTGACGCTTCCTACTGTTTATGTTTTGAACCATTCCTGTGACACTAGTTATAGATTCCGATGCTTCACTTCAGGTTTACAGTATCCCTCTGACATTCTTATTGACGATGAAACACAGAATTTGCATGGGAATTAAATACAAAAGGCACAATGCCGACTTAAGTACAAGAAGACTGACCTTTCTTATTGTCTATGCTTTGAACCATTCCTGTGACACTAGTTATAGATTCCGATCTTTCACTTCATGTTTACTGTATCCCTCTGACCTTCTTACTGACGATGAAACACTGTAATTGCATCGGAATTAAATAGAAGAGGCACAATGCCGACTTATGTACAAGAAGACTTACTCTTCTCACTGTCTATGTTTTGAACCATTCCTGTGACGCTAGTTACAGATTCCGATGCTTCACTTCTGGTTTACTGTATCCCTTGGACATTCTTATTGACGATGAAACACAGATATTGCTCGGAATTAAATGCAAAAGGCACAATGCCGACGTAAGTACAAGAAGACTGACTCTTCTTACTGACTATGTTTGAACCATTCCTGTGACACTATTTAGAGATTCCGATGCTTCACTCTAGGTTTACTGTATCCCTTGGACCATCTTATTGACTATGAAACACAGAAATTGTATCGGAATTAAATACAAAAGGCACAATGCTGACTTAAGTACAAGAATACTGACTCTTCTTACTGACTATGTTTTGAACCATTCCTGTGACACTACTTACAGATTCCGATGCTTCACTTCAGGTTTACTGTATCCCTCTGACCTTCATATTGACGATGAAACACAGTAATTGCATCGGAATTAAATTGAAAAGGGCACAATGCCGACTTAAGTACAAGAAGACTGACTCTTCTTACTGTCTATGTTTTGAACCATTCCTGTGACATTAATTATAGATTCCGATGCTGCACTTCGGGTTTACTGTATCCCTTGGACCTTCTTAGTGACTATGAAACACAGAAATTGTATCGGAATTAAATACAAAAGGCACAATGCCGACTTAAGTACAAGAAGACCGACTCTTCTTACTGACTATGTTTTGAACCATTCCTGTGACACTAGTTATAGATTCCGATGCTTCACTTCAGGTTTACTCTATCACTAGCACCTTCTTATTGACGATGAAACACAGAAATTGCATCGGAACTAAATACAAAACGAACAATGCCGACTTAAGCACAAGAAGACTGACACTTCCTACTGTCGATGTTTTGAACGGTTCCTGTAACATTAGTTATAGATTCCGATGCTTCAGTTCAGGTTTACTGTATCCCTTGGACCTTGTTATTGACGATGAAACACAGAAATTGCATCGGAATTAAATAGAAAAGGCACAATGCCGACTTAGGTACAAGAGGTTTGACTCTTCTTACTGACTATGTTTTGAACCATTCCTGTGCCCCTAGTTATAGTTTCCGATGCTTTACATCAGGTTTACTGTATCCCTCTGATAATCTTATTGACGATGAAACACAGAAATTGCATCGGAAATAAATACTAAAGGCACGATGCCGACTTAAGTACATGTAGAATGAATCTTCCCACTGTCTATGATTTGAACCATTCCTGTGACACTAGTTATGGATTCCGATGCTTCTACTCAGGTTTACTGTATCCTTCTGACCCTTTTATTGACGATGAAACTCAGAAATTGTGTCAGAATTAAATACAAATGGCACAATGCCGACTTAAGGACAAGAAGACTGACCCTTCTTACTGTCTATGTTTTGAACCATTCCTGTGACACTAGTTATAGATTCCGATTCTTCACTTCAGGTTTTCTGTATCCCTCTGACCTTCTAATTGACGATGAAACACAGAAATTGTATCGGAATTAGATACAAAAGGCACAATGCCGACTTACGTACAAGAAGACTGACCCTTCGTACTGACTATGTTTGAACCATTCCTGTGACACTAGTTATGGTTTCCGATGATTCACTTCAGGTTCACTGTATCACTCTGACCTTCATATTGACGATGAAACAAAGAAATCGCATCGGAATTAAATAGAAAAGACACAATGCCAACTAAAGTACAAGAAGACTGACTCTTCTTACTGTCTATGTTTTAACCACCCCTGTGACCCTAGTTATAGATTCCGATGCTTCACTCCAGGTTTACTGTATCCCCTTGACCTTCTCTTTGACGATGAAACACAGAAATTGCATCGGAATTTTATAGAAAAGGCACAAGGCCGACTTAAGTACCAGAAGACTGACTCTTCATACTATCTATATTTTGAACCATTCCTGTTAAGTTAGTTACAGATTCCGATGCTTCACTTCAGGTTTACTGTATACCTCTGACCTTCTTATTGACGATGAAACACAGAAATTGCATTGGAATTAAATAGAAAAGGCACATTGTCGACTTAAGTACAAGAAGACTGACTCCTCTTACTGACTATGTTTTGAACCATTCCTGTGCCACTAGTTATAGTTTCCGATGCTTCACATCAGGTTTACTGTATCCTCCTGACAATCTTATTGACGATGAAACACAGAAATTGCATCGGAAATAAATACAAAAGCCACGATGCCGACTTAAGTACATGTAGAACGAATCTTCCCACTGTCTATGATTTGAACCATTCCTGTGACACTTGTTATAGATTCTTATGCTTCGTTTCAGGTTAACTGAATCCCTTGGCTCTTCTAATTGACGATGAAACACAGATAGTGCATCGGAGTTAAATACAAAAGGCACAATGCCGACTTAAGTACAAGAAGACTGACTCTTCTTACTGACTGTTTTGAACCATTCCGGTGACACTAGTTATAGATTCCGATGCTTCACCTCAGGTTTACTGTATCTCTCTGACCTTCTTATTGACGATGAAACTCAGAAATTGCATCGGAATTAAATACAAAAGGCACAATGCCGACTTAAGTACAAGAAGACTGACCCTTCTTACTGTCTATGTTTTGAACCATTCCTGTGACACTAGTTATAGATTCCGAATCTTCACTTCAGGTTTACTGTATCCCTCGGACCTTCTTGTTGACGATGAAACACAGAAATTGCATCGGAATTAGATACAAAAGGCACAATGCCGACTTACGTACAAGATGACTGACTCTTCGTACTGACTATGTTTGAACCATTTCTGTGACACTAGTTATGGATTCCGATGATTCACTTCAGGTGTACTGTATCCCTTGGACCTTCTTATTGACGATGAAACACAGAAATTGCATCGGAATTAAAGAGGAAAGGCACAATGCCGACTTAAGTACAAGAAGACTGACTCTTCTTTTTGTCTATGTTTTGAACCATTCCTGTGACACTAGTTATAGATTCCGATGCTTCACTTCAGGTTTACTGTATCCCTTGGGCCATCTTATTGACGACGTAACACAGAAATTGCATCGGAATTAAATACAAAAGGTACAATGCCGACCTAAGTACAAGAGGACTGCCTCTTCCTACTGTCTATGTTTTGAACAATTCCTGTGACTTTAGTTATAGATTCCGATGCTTCACGTCAGGTTTACTGTATCCCTTGGACGTTCTTATTGACGATGAAACACAGAAATTGCATCGGAAATAAATACAAAAGGCACGATGACGACTTAAGTACATGTATAATGAATTTTCCTACTGTCTATGTTTTGAACCATTCCTGTGACACTTGTTATAGATTCCGATGCTCCATTTCAAGTTTTACTGTATCACATGGATCCTCTTATTGACGATGAAACACAGATAGTGCATCGGAGTTAAATACAAAAGACACAATGCCGACTTAAGTACAAGAAGACTGACCCTTCTTACTGTCTATGATTTGAACCATTCCTGAGACACTAGTTATAGATTCCGATGCTTCACTTCAGGTTTACTGTATCCCTCTGTCCTTCTTATTCACGATGAAACACAGATATTGCATCGGAATTAAATAGAAAAGGCACAATGCCGACTTAGGTACAAGAAGACTGATTCTTCCTACTGACTATGTTTTGAACCATTCCTGTGACACTAGATACAGATTCCGATGCTTCACTTCAGGTTCACTGTATAACTCTGACCCTCATATTGACGATGAAACAAAGAAACCGCATCGGAATTAAATAGAAAAGGCACAATGCCGACTTAAGTACAAGAAGACTGACTCTACTTACTGTCTATGTTTTAACCACTCCTGTGACACTAGTTATAATTTCCGATGCTTCACTTCAGGTTTACTGTATCCCTTTGACCTTCTTTGTGACGATGAAACACAGAAATTGCTTCGGAATTTAATGGAAAAGGCACAATGCCGACTTAAGTAATAGAAGACTGACTCTTCTTACTATCTATGTTTTGAACCATTCCTGTGACGTTAGTTACAGATTCCGATGTTTCAGTTCAGGTTTACTGTATACCTCTGACGTTTTTATTGACGATGAAACACAGAAATTGCATCGGAACTAAATAGAAAAGGCACATTGCCGACTTAAGTACAAGAAGACTGACTCTTCCTACTGTCTATGTTTTGAACCATTCCTGTGACACTAGTTATAGATTCCGATGCTTCACTTCGGGTTTACTGTATCCCTTGGACGTTCTTATTGACGATGAAACACAGAAATTGCATCGTAATTAAATAGAAAAGGCACAATGCCGACTTAAGTACAAGAAGACTGACTCTTATTACTGACTATCATTTGAACCATTCCTGTGGCACTAGATATTGATTCCGATGCTTCACTTCAGGTTTACTGTATCCATCTGACCTTCTTATTGACGATGAAACACAGAAATTGAATCGGAATTAAATAGAAATGGCACAATGCTGACTGAAGTACAAGAAGAGTGACTCTTCATAATGGCTAAGTTTTGAACCATTCCTGTGACGCTAGTTACAGATTCTGATGCTTCACTTCAGAGTTACTGTGTCCCTTGGACTTTCTTATTGACGATGAAACACAGATATTGCATCGGAAATAAATACAAAAGGCACAACGCCGACTTAAATACAAGAAGACTGACTCTTCTTACTGACTATGTTTTGAACCATTCCTGTGACACTAATTATAGATTCCGATGGTTCACTTCAGGTTTACTGTGTCCCTTGGACCATCTTATTGACGATGAAACACAGAAATTGCATCGGAAATAAATACTAAAGGCACGATGCCGACTTAAGTACATGTAGAATGAATCTTCCCACTGTCTATGATTTGAACCATTCCTGTGACACTAGTTATGTATTCCGATGCTTCACCTCAGGTTTACTGTATCCTTCTGACCCTTTTATTGACGATGAAACTCAGAAATTGTGTCGGAATTAAATACAAATGGCACAATGCCGACTTAAGTACAAGAAGACTGACCCTTCTTACTGTCTATGTTTTGAACCATTCCTGTGACACTAGTTATAGATTCCGATTCTCCACTTCAGGTTTTCTGTATCCCTCTGACCTTCTAATTGACGATGAAACACAGAAATTGTATCGGAATTAGATACAAAAGGCACAATGCCGACTTACGTACAAGAAGACTGACCCTTCGTACTGACTATGTTTGAACCATTCCTGTGACACTAGTTATGGATTCCGATGATTCACTTCAGGTTCACTGTATCACTCTGACCTTCATATTGACGATGAAACAAAGAAATCGCATCGGAATTAAATAGAAAAGACACAATGCCGACTAAAGTACAAGAAGACTGACTCTTCTTACTGTCTATGTTTTAAGCACTCCTGTGACCCTAGTTATAGATTCCGATGCTTCACTCCAGGTTTACTGTATCCCTTTGACCTTCTTTTTGACGATGAAACACAGAAATTGCATCGGAATTTTATAGAAAAGGCACAAGGCCGACTTAAGTACCAGAAGACTGACCCTTCATACTATCTATATTTTGAACCATTCCTGTTAAGTTAGTTACAGATTCCGATGCTTCACTTCAGGTTTACTGTATACCTCTGACCTTCTTATTGACGATGAAACACAGAAATTGCATTGGAATTAAATAGAAAAGGCACATTGTCGACGTAAGTACAAGAAGACTGACTCCTCTTACTGACTATGTTTTGAACCATTCCTGTGCCACTAGTTATAGTTTCCGATGCTTCACATCAGGTTTACTGTATCCTTCTGACAATCTTATTGACGATGAAACACAGAAATTGCATCGGAAATAAATACAAAAGACACGATGCCGACTTAAGTACATGTAGAATGAATCTTCCCACTGTCTATGATTTGAACCATTCCTGTGACACTTGTTATAGATTCTTATGCTTCGTTTCAGGTTAACTGAATCCCTTGGCTCTTCTAATTGACGATGAAACACAGATAGTGCATCGGAGTTAAATACAAAAGGCACAATGCCGACTTAAGTACAAGAAGACTGACTCTTCTTACTGACTGTTTTGAACCATTCCGGTGACACTAGTTATAGATTCCGATGCTTCACCTCAGGTTTACTGTATCTCTCTGACCTTCTTATTGACGATGAAACTCAGAAATTGCATCGGAATTAAATACAAAAGGCACAATGCCGACTTAAGTACAAGAAGACTGACCCCTCTTACTGCCTATGTTTTGAACCATTCCTGTGACACTAGTTATAGATTCCGATTCTTCACTTCAGGTTTACTGTATCCCTCTGACCTTCTTGTTGACGATGAAACACAGAAATTGCATCGGAATTAGATACAAAACGCACAATGCCGACTTACGTACAAGATGACTGACTCTTCGTACTGACTATGTTTGAACCATTCCTGTGACACTAGTTATGGATTCCGATGATTCACTTCAGGTGTACTGTATCCCTTGGACCTTCTTATTGACGATGAAACACAGAAATTGCATAGGAATTAAAGAGGAAAGGCACAATGCCGACTTAAGTACAAGAAGACTGACTCTTCTTTTTGTCTATGTTTTGAACCATTCCTGTGACACTAGTTATAGATTCCGATGCTTCACTTCAGGTTTACTGTATCCCTTGGGCCTTCTTATTGACGACGAAACACAGAAATTGCATCGGAATTAAATACAAAGGTACAATGCCGACTTAAGTACAAGAGAACTGCCTCTTCCTACTGTCTATGTTTTGAACAATTCCTGTGACTTTAGTTATGGATTCCGATGCTTCACGTCAGGTTTACTGTATCACTTGGACGTTCTTATTACCGATGAAACACAGAAATTGCATCGGAAATAAATACAAAAGGCACGATGACGACTTAAGTACATGTATAATGAATTTTCCTACTGTCTATGTTTTGAACCATTCCTGTGACGCTTGTTATAGATTCCGATGCTTCATTTCAGGTTTACTGTATCACATGGATCCTCTTATTGACGATGAAACACAGATAGTGCATCGGAGTTAAATACAAAAGGCACAATGCCGACTTAAGTACAAGAAGACTTACCCTTCTTACTGTCTATGATTTGAACCATTCCTGTGACACTAGTTATAGATTCCGATGCTTCACTTCAGGTTTACTGTATCCCTCTGACCTTCTTATTGACGATGAAACACAGATATTGCTTCGGAATTAAATAGAAAAGGCACAATGCCGACTTAGGTACAAGAAGACTGATTCTTCCTACTGACTATGTTTTGAACCATTCCGGTGACACTAGATACAGATTCCGATGCTTCACTTCAGGTTCACTGTATAACTCTGACCCTCATATTGACGATGAAACAAAGAAACCGCATCGGAATTAAATAGAAAAGGCACAATGCCGACTTAAGTACAAGAAGACTGACTCTTCTTACTGTCTATGTTTTAACCACTCCTGTGACACTAGTTATAATTTCCGATGCTTCACTTCAGGTTTACTGTATCCCTTTGACCTTCTTTGTGACGATGAAACACAGAAATTGCTTCGGAATTTAATGGAAAAGGCACAATGCCGACTTAAGTAATAGAAGACTGACTCTTCTTACTATCTATGTTTTGAACCATTCCTGTGACGTTAGTTACACATTCCGATGTTTCAGTTCAGGCTTACTATATACCTCTGACCTTTATATTGACGATGAAACACAGAAATTGCATCGGAACTAAATAGAAAAGGCACATTGCCGACTTAAGTACAAGAAGACTGACTCTTCCTACTGTCAATGTTTTGAACCATTCCTGTGACACTAGTTATAGATTCCGATGCTTCACTTCGGGTTTACTGTATCCCTTGGACGTTCTTATTGACGATGAAACACAGAAATTGCATCGTAATTAAATAGAAAAGGCACAATGAGGACTTAAGTACAAGAAGACTGGCTCTTATTACTGACTATCATTTGAACCATTCCTGTGGCACTAGATATTGATTCCGATACTTCACTTCAGGTTTACTGTATCCATCTGACCTTCTTATTGACGATGAAACACAGAAATTGAATCGGAATTAAATAGAAATGGCACAATGCTGACTGAAGTACAAGAAGAGTGACTCTTCATACTGGCTAAGTTTTGAACCATTCCTGTGACGCTAGTTACAGATTCTGATGCTTCACTTCAGAGTTACTGTGTCCCTTGGACTTTCTTATTGACGATGAAACACAGATATTGCATCGGAAATAAATACAAAAGGCACAACGCCGACTTAAATACAAGAAGACTGACTCTTCTTACTGACTATGTTTTGAACCATTCCTGTGACACTAGTTATAGATTCCGATGGTTCACTTCAGGTTTACTGTGTCCCTTGGACCATCTTATTGACGATGAAACACAGAAATTGCATCGGAATTAAATACAAAAGGCACAATGCCAACTTAAGTACAAGAAGACAGACTCTTCTTACTGACTGTTTTGAACCATTCCTGTGACACTAGTTATAGATTCCGATGCTTCACTTCAGGTTTACTGTATCCCTCTGACCTTCTTATTGACGATGAAACTCAGAAATAGCATCGGAATTAAATACAAAAGGCACAATGCCGACTTAAGTACAAGAAGACTGACCCTTCTTACTGTCTATGTTTTGAACCATTCCTGTGACACTAGTTATAGATTCCGATGATTCACTTCAGGTGTACTGTATCCCTTGGACCTTCTTATTGACGATGAAACACAGAAATTGCATTGGAATTAAATAGAAAAGGCACAATGACGACTTAAGTACAAGAAGACTGACTCTTCTTACTGACTATGTTTGGAACTTTTCCTGTGACACTAGTTATAGATTCCGATGATTCACTTCAGGTGTACTGTATCCCTTGGACCTTCTTATTGACGATGAAACACAGAAATTGCATCGGAATTAAATAGAAAAGGCACAATGACGACTTAAGTACAAGAAGACTGACTCTTCTTACTGACTATGTTTGGAACTTTTCCTGTGACACTAGTTATAGATTCCGATGCTTCACTTCAGGTTTACTGTATCCCTCTGACCTTCTTATTGACGATGAAACACAGAAATTGAATCGGAATTAAATAGAAATGGCACAATGCCGACTTAGGTACAAGAAGACTGACTCTTCCAACTGTCTATGTTTTGAACCATTCCTGTGATACTAGTTATTGATTCCGATGCTACAATTCAGATTTACTGTATCCCTCTGACCTCCTTATTGACGATGAAACACAGAAATTGCATCGGAATGAAATACAAAAGGCACAATGCCGACATAAGTTAAAGAAGACTGACTCTTCTTACTGTCAATGTTTTGAACCATTCCTGTGAAACAAGTTATAGATTCCGATGCTTCACCTCAGATTACTGTATCCCTTGGACCTTCTTATTGACGATGAAACACAGAAATTGGATCGGAATTAAATACAAAAGGCACAGTGCCGACTTAAGTACAAGAAGACAGACTCTTCTTACTGACTGTTTTGAACCATTCCTGTGACACTAGTTATAGATTCCGATGCTTCACTTCAGGTTTACTGTATCCCTCTGACCTTCTTATTGACGATGAAACTCAGAAATAGCATCGGAATTAAATACAAAAGGCACAATGCCGACTTAAGTACAAGAAGACTGACCCTTCTTACTGTCTATGTTTTGAACCATTCCTGTGACACTAGTTATAGATTCCGATTCTTCACTTTAGGTTTACTGTATCCCTCTGACCTTCTTATTGACGATGAAACACAGAAATTGCATCGGAATTAGATACAAAAGGCACAATGCCGACTTACGTACAAGCAGACTGACTCTTCGTACTGACTATGTTTTGAACCATTCCTGTGACACTAGTTATTGTTTCCGATGATTCACTTCAGGTGTACTGTATCCCTTGGACCTTCTTATTGACGATGAAACACAGAAATTGCATCGGAATTAAATAGAAAAGGCACAATGACGACTTAAGTACAAGAAGACTGACTCTTCTTACTGACTATGTTTGGAACTTTTCCTGTGACACTAGTTATAGATTCCGATGCTTCACTTCAGGTTTACTGTATCCCTCTGACCTTCCTATTGACGATGAAACACAGATATTGCATCTGAATTAAATAGAAAAGGCACAATGCCGACTTAAGTACAAGAAGACTGATTCTTCCTACTGACTATGTTTTGAACCATTCCTGTGACACTAGATATGGATTCCGATGCTTCGCTTCAGGTTCACTGTATAACTCCGACCTTCATATTGACGATGAAACAAAGAAATCGAATCGGAATTAAATAGAAAAGGCACAATGCAGACTTAAGTACAGGAAGACTGACTCTTCTTACTGTCTATGTTTTAACCACTCCTGTGACACTAGTTATAGATTCCGATGCTTCACTCCAGGGTTACTGTATCCCTTTGACCTTTTTTTTGACGATGAAACACAGAAATTGCTTCGGAATTTATAATAAAAGGCACAATGCCGACTTAAGTACCAGAAGACTGACTCTTCTTACTATCTATGTTTTGATCCATTCCTGTTACGTTAGTTACAGATTCCGATGCTTCACTTCAGGTTTACTGTATACCTCTGACCTTGTTATTGACGATGAAACACAGAAATTGCATCGGAATTAAATAGAAAAGGCACATTGCCGACTTAAGTACAAGAAGACTCACTCCTCCTACTGTCTATGATTTGATCCATTCCTGTGACGCTAGTTACAGATTCCGATGCTTCACTTCAGGGTTACTCTATCCCTTGGACCTTCTTATTGACGGTGAAACACAGATATTGCATCGGAAATAAATACAAAAGGAACAATGCCGACTTAAGTACAAGAAGACTGATTCTTCCTACTGACTATGTTTTGATCCATTCCTGTGACACTAGTTAGAGGTTCTGATGCTTCACTTCAGGTTTACTGTATTCCTTTGACCTTCTTATTGACGATGAAACACAGTAGTTGCATCGGCAATAAATTGAAAAGGGCATAATGCCGACTTAAGTACAAGAAGACTGACTCTTCTTACTGTCTTTGTTTGAACCATTCCTGCGACACTAGTTATAGATTCCGATGATTCACTTCAGGGTTACTGTATCACATGGACCTTCTTATTGACGATGAAACACAGAAATTGCATCGGAATTAAATACAAGAGGCACAATGCCGGCTTAAGTACAAGAAGACTGACTCTTCTTACTGACAATGTGTGAACCATTCCTGTGACACGAGTTACAGATTCCGATGCTTCACTTCAGGTTTACTGTATCCCTCTGACCTTCTTATTGACGATGAAACACAGAAATTGCTTGGGAATTAAATACAAAAGGCACAATGGCGACTTAAGTACATGTAGACTGACTTTTCCTACTGTCTATATTTTGAAACATTCCTGTGCCACTAGTTATAGATTCCGATGCTTCATTTCAGGTTTACTGTATCCCTTGGACCTTCTTACTGACGATGAAACACAGAAAGTGCATCGGAATTAAATAGAAAAGGCACAGTGCTGACTTAAGTACAAGAAGACTGACTCTTCCTAATGTCTATGCTTTGAACCATTCCTGTGACACTAGTTATAGATTCCGATGCTTCACTTCTGGTTTACTGTATCCCTCAGACCTTCTTATTGACGATGAAACAAAGAAATTGCATCGGAATTAAATACAAAAGGCACAATGCCGACTGAAGTACAAGAAGACTGACCTTTCTTACTGTCTATGTTTTGAACCATTCCTGTGACACTAGTTATAGATTCCGATGCTTCACTTCTGGTTTACTGTATCCCTCTGACCTTCTTATTGACAATGAAACACAGAAATTGCATCGGAATGAAATACAAAAGGCACAATGCCGACTTAAGTAAAAGAAGACTGACTCTTCTTACTGTCAATGATTTGAACCATTCCTGTGACACAAGTTATAGATTCCGATGCTTCACCTCAGATTTACTGTATCTCTTGGACCTTCTTATTGACAATGAAACACAGAAATTGCATCGGAATTAAATACAAAAGGCACAATGCCGACTTAAGTACCAGAAGACTGACTCTTCTTACTATCAATGTTTGGAACCATTCCTGTGACGCTAGTTACAGATTCCGATGCTTCACTTCAGGTTTACTGTATACCTCTGACCTTCTTATTGACGATGAAACACAGAATTTGCATCGGAATTAAATAGAAAAGGCACATTGCCGACTTAAGTACAAGAAGACTGACTCTTCCTACTGTCTATGTTTTGAACCATTCCTGTTACACTAGTTATAGATTTCGATGCTTCACTTGAGGTTTACTGTATCCATCTGACCTTCTTATTGACGATGAAACACAGAAATTGCATCGAAATTAAATAGAAATGGCACAATGCCGACTGATGTACAAGAAGACTGACTCTTCATACTGTCTAAGTTTTGAACCTATCCTGTGACGCTAGTTACAGATTCCGATGCTTCACTTCAGGGTTACTGTATCCCTTGGACCTTCTTATTGACGATGAAACACAGATATTGCATCGGAAATAAATACAAAAGGCACAAAGCCGACTTAAATACAAGAAGACTGACTCTTCTTACTGACTATGTTTTGAACCATTCCTGTGACACTAGTTACAGACTCCGATGCTTCACTTCAGGTTTACTGTATCCCTCTGACCTTCTTATTGACGATGAAACACAGAAATTGCATCGGAATTAAATACAAAAGGCACAATGCCGAATTAACTACATGTAGACTGACTCTTCCTACTGTCTATATTTTGAAACATTCCTGTGACACTAGTTATAGATACCGATGCTTTATTTCATTTTTACTGTATCCCTTGGACCTTCTTATTGACGATGAAACACAGAAATTGCATCGGAATTAAATACAAAAGGCACAAAGCCGACTTAAGTACAAGAAGACTGACCTTTCTTACTGTCTATGCTTTGAACCATTCCTGTGACACCAGTTATAGATTCCGATGCTCCATTTCAGGTTTACTGTATCCCTTGGAATTTCTTATTGACGATGAAACACAGAAATTGCATCGGAATTAAATACAAAAGGCACAATGCCGACTTAAGTACAAGAAGACTGACTCTTCCAACTCTCTAAGTTTTGAACCATTCCTGTGATACTAGTTATTGATTCCGATGCTACACTTCAGTTTTACTGTATCCCTCTGACCTTCTTATTGACGATGAAAGACAGAAATTGAATCGGAATGAAATACAAAAGGCACAATGCCGACTTAAGTAAAAGAAGACTGACTCTTCTTACTGACTGCTTTGAACCATTCGTGTGACACTAGTTATAGATTCGGATGCTTCACTTCAGGTTTACTGTATTCCGTGGATCTTCTTATTGACGATGAAACACAGATATTGCTTCGGAATTAAATACAAAAGGCACAATGCCGACGTAAGTACAAGAAGACTGACTCTTCTTACTGACTATGTTTTGAACCATTCCTGTGACACTAGTTAGAGATTCCGATGCATCACTTCAGGTTTACTGTATCCCTCTGACCATCTTATTGACGACGAAACACAGTAATTGCATCGGAATTTAATTGAAAGGGCACAATGATGACTTAAGTACAAGAAGACTGACTCTTCTTACTGTCTATGTTTTGAACCATTCCTGTGACACTAGTTACAGATTCCGAAGCTTCACTCTATGTTTACTGTATCCCTTGGACCTTCTTATTGACTATGAAACACAGAAATTGTATCGGAATTAAATACAAAAGGCACAATGCCGACTTAAGTACAAGAAGACCTACCCTTCTTACTGTCTATGTTTTGAACCATTCCTGTGACACTAGTTATAGATTCCGATTCTTCACTTCAGGTTTACTGTATCCCTCTGACCTTCTTATTGACGATGAAACACAGAAATTGCATCGGAATTAGACACAAAAGGCACAATGCCGACTTACGTACAAGAAGACTGACTCTTCGTACTGACTATGTTTGAACCATTCCTGTGACACTAGTTATGGATTCCGATGATTCACTTCAGGTGTACTGTATCCCTCTGACCTTCTTATTGACGATGAAACACAGATATTGCATCGGAATTAAATAGAAAAGGCACAATGCCGACTTAAGTACAAGAAGACTGATTCTATCTACTGACTATGTTTTGAACCATTGCTATGACACTAGATATAGATTCCGATGCATCTCTCAGGTTCACTGTATCACTCTGACCTTCATATTGACGATGAAACAAAGAAATCGCATCGAAATTAAATAGAAAAGGCACAATGCCGACTTAAGTACAAGAAGACTGACTCTTCTTACCGTCTATGTTTTAACCACTCCTGTGACCCTAGTTATAGATTCCGATGCTTCACCCCAGGTTTACTCTATACCTTTGACCTTCTTTTTGACGATGAAACACAGAAATAGCATCGGAAATAAATACAAAACGCACCATTACGACTTAAGTACATGTAGAATGAATCTTTCCACTGTCTATGATTTGAACCATTCCTGTGACACTTGTTATAGATTCTTATGCTTCTTTTCAGGTTAACTGAATCCCTTGGATCTTCTTATTGACGATGAAACACAGATAGTGCATCGGAGATAAATACAAAAGGCACAATGCCGACTTAAGTACAGGAAGACTGCCTCTTCTTACTGACTGTTTTGAACCATTCCGGTGACACTAGTTATAGATTCCGATGCTTCACCTCAGGTTTACTGTATCCCTCTGACCTTCTTATTGACGATGAAACTCAGAAATTGCATCGGAATTAAATACAAAAGTCACAATGCCGACTTAAGTACAAGAAGACTGACCCTTCTTACTGTCTATGTTTTGAACCATTCCTGTGACACTAGTTATAGATTCCGATTCTTCACTTCAGGTTTACTGTATCCCTCTGACCTTATTGACGATGAAACACAGAAATTGCATGGGAATTAGATACAAAAGACACAATGCCGACTTACGTACAAGAAGACTGACTCTTCGTACTGACTATGTTAGAACCATTCCTGTGACACTAGTTAAGGATTCCGATGATTCACTTCAGGTGTACTGTATCCCTTGGACCTTCGTATTGACGATGAAACACAGAAATTGCATCGGAATTAAATAGGAAAGGCAAAATGCCGACTTAAGTACAAGAAGACTGACACTTCTTTTGGTCTATGTTTTGAACCATTCCTGTGACACTAGTTATAGATTCCGATGCTTCACTTCAGGTTTACTGTATCCCTTGGGCCTTCTTATTGACGACGAAACACAGAAATTGCATCGGAATTAATTAAAAAATTCACAATGCCGACTTAAGTACAAGAGGACTGCTCTTCCTACTGTCTATGGTTTGAACAATTCCTGTGACATTAGTTATAGATTCCGATGCTTCACTTCAGGTTTACTGTATCCCTTGGACCTTCGTATTGACGATGAAACACAGAAATTGCATCGGAATTAAATACAAAAGGCACAATGCCGACTTAAGTACAAGAAGACTGACTCTTCTTACTGACTATGCTTTGAACCATTCCTGTGACACTAGTTATAGATTCCGATGCTTCACTTCAGGTTTACTGTATCCCTGTGACCTTCTTATTGACGATGAAACACAGAAATTGCATCGGAAATAAACACAAAAGGCACGATGCCGACTTAAGTATATGTAGAATGAATCTTCCTACTGTCTATGTTTTGAACCATTCCTTTGACACTTGTTATAGATTCCGATGCTTCATTTCAGGTTTACTGTATCACATGGATACTCTTATTGACGATGAAACAAAGATAGTGCATCGGAGTTAAATACAAAAGGCACAATGCCGACTTAAGTACAAGAAGAATGACACTTCTTACTGTCTATGATTTGAACCATTCCTGTGACACTAGTTATAGATTCCGATGCTTCACTTCAGGTTTACTGTATCCCTCTGACCTTCTTATTGACGATGAAACATAGATATTGCGTCGGAATTAAATAGAAAAGGCAAAATGCCGACTTTGGTACAAGAATACTGATTCTTCCTACTGACTATGCTTTGAACCATTCCTGTGACACTAGATAAAGATTCCGATGCTTCACTTCAGGTTCACTGTAATACTATGACCCTCATATTGACGATGAAACAAAGAAATCGCATTGGAATTAAATAGAAAAGGCACAATGCCGACCTAAGTACAAGAAGACTGATTCTTCTTACTGTCTATGTTTTAACCACTCCTGTGACACTAGTTATAGATTCCGATGCTTCACTCCAGGTTTATTGTATCCATCTGACCTTCTTATTGACGATGAAACACAGATATTGCATCGGAATTAAATAGAAAAGGCACAATGCCGACTTAAGTACAAGAAGACTGACTCTGCTTACTGACTATGATTTGAACCATTCCTGTGGCACTACATATTCATTCCGATGCTTCACTTCAGGTTTATTGTATCCATCTGACCTTCTTATTGACGATGAAACACAGAAATTGCATCGGAATTAAATTGAAATGGCACAATGCTGACTGAAGTACAAGAAGACTGACTCTTCATACTGGCTAAGTTTTGAACCATTCCTGTGACGCTAGTTACACATTCCGATGCTTCACTTCAGAGTTACTGTATCCCTTAGACCTTCTTATTGACGATGAAACACAGAAACTGCATCGGCATTAAATACAAAAGGCACAATGCCGACTTAAGTACAAGAAGACTGACTCTTCTTACTGACAATGTTTTGAACCATTCCTGTGACACGAGTTATTGATTGCGATGCTTCACTTCAGGTTTACTGTATCCCTCTGACCTCCTTATTGACGATGAAACACAGAAATTGCATCGGAATGAAATACAAAAGGCACAATGCCGACATAAGTTAAAGAAGACTGACTCTTCTTACTGTCAATGTTTTGAACCATTCCTGTGAAACAAGTTATAGATTCCGATGCTTCACCTCAGATTTACTGTATCCCTTGGACCTTCTTATTGACGATGAAACACAGAAATTGCATCGGAATTAAATACAAAAGGCACAGTGCCGACTTAAGTACAAGAAGACAGACTCTTCTTACTGATTGTTTTGAACCATTCCTGTGACACTAGTTATAGATTCCGATGCTTCACTTCAGGTTTACTGTATCCCTCTGACCTTCTTATTGACGATGAAACTCAGAAATAGCATCGGAATTAAATACAAAAGGCACAATGCCGACTTAAGTACAAGAAGACTGACCCTTCTTACTGTCTATGTTTTGAACCATTCCTGTGACACTAGTTATAGATTCCGATTCTTCACTTTAGGTTTACTGTATCCCTCTGACCTTCTTATTGACGATGAAACACAGAAATTGCATCTGAATTAGATACAAAAGGCACAATGCCGACTTACGTACAAGCAGACTGACTCTTCGTACTGACTATGTTTTGAACCATTCCTGTGACACTAGTTATTGTTTCCGATGATTCACTTCAGGTGTACTGTACCCCTTGGACCTTCTTATTGACGATGAAACACAGAAATTGCATCGGAATTAAATAGAAAAGCACAATGACGACTTAAGTACAAGAAGACTGACTCTTCTTACTGACTATGTTTGGAACTTTTCCTGTGACACTAGTTATAGATTCCGATGCTTCACTTCAGGTTTACTGTATCCCTCTGACCTTCTTATTGACGATGAAACACAGATATTGCATCGGAATTAAATAAAAAAGGCACAATGCCGACTTAAGTACAAGAAGACTGATTCTTCCTACTGACTATGTTTTGAACCATTCCTGTGACACTAGATATGGATTCCGATGCTTCGCATCAGGTTCACTGTATAACTCTGACCTTCATATTGACGATGAAACAAAGAAATCGCATCGGAATTAAATAGAAAAGGCACAATGCCGACTTAAGTACAGGAAGACTGACTCTTCTTACTGTCTATGTTTTAACCACTCCTGTGACACTAGTTATAGATTCCGATGCTTCACTCCAGGGTTACTGTATCCCTTTGACCTTTTTTTTGACGATGAAACACAGAAATTGCATCGGAATTTATAATAAAAGGCACAATGCCGACTTAAGTACCAGAAGACTGACTCTTCTTACTATCTATGTTTTGATCCATTCCTGTTACGTTAGTTACAGATTCCGATGCTTCACTTCAGGTTTACTGTATACCTCTGACCTTGTTATTGACGATGAAACACAGAAATTGCATCGGAATTAAATAGAAAAGGCACATTGCCGACTTAAGTACAAGAAGACTCACTCCTCCTACTGTCTATGATTTGATCCATACCTGTGACACTAGTTATAGATTCCGATGCTTCACTTCAGGTTTGCTGTATCCCTTGCACGTTCTTATTGACGATGAAACACAGAAATTGCATCGGAATTAAAAAGAAATGGCACAATGCCGACTGAAGTACAAGAAGACTGATTCTTCATACTGTCTAAGTTTTGAACCATTCCTGTGACGCTAGTTACAGATTCCGATGCTTCACTTCAGGGTTACTGTATCCCTTGGACCCTCTTATTGACGGTGAAACACAGATATTGCATCGGAAATAAATACAAAAGGCACAATGCCGACTTAAGTACAAGAAGACTGATTCTTCCTACTGACTATGTTTTGATCCATTCCTGTGACACTAGTTAGAGATTCCGATGCTTCACTTCAGGTTTACTGTATCCCTCTGACCTTCTTATTGACGATGAAACACAGTAGTTGCATCGGAAATAAATTGAAAAGGGCATAATGCCGACTTAAGTACAAGAAGACTGACTCTTCTTACTGTCTTTGTTTGAACCATTCCTGCGACACTAGTTATAGATTCCGATGCTTCACTTCAGGGTTACTGTATCACATGGACCTTCTTATTGACGATGAAACACAGAAATTGCATCGGAATTAAATACAAGAGGCACAATGCCGACTTAAGTACAAGAAGACTGACTCTTCTTACTGACAATGTTTTGAACCATTCCTGTGACACGAGTTACAGATTCCGATGCTTCACTTCAGGTTTACTGTATCCCTCCGACCTTCTTATTGACGATGAAACACAGAAATTGCATGGGAATTAAATACAAAAGGCACAATGGCGACTTAAGTACATGTAGACTGACTTTTCCTACTGTCTATATTTTGAAACATTCCTGTGCCACTAGTTATAGATTCCGATGCTTCATTTCAGGTTTACTGTATCCCTTGGACCTTCTTATTGACAATGAAACACAGAAAGTGCATCGGAATTACATAGAAAAGGCACAGTGCTGACTTAAGTACAAGAAGACTGACTCTTCCTAATGTCTATGCTTTGAACCATTCCTGTGACACTAGTTATAGATTCCGATGCTTCACTTCTGGTTTACTGTATCCCTCTGACCTTCTTATTGACGATGAAACAAAGAAATTGCATCGGAATTAAATACAAAAGGCACAATGCCGACTGAAGTACAAGAAGACTGACCTTTCTTACTGTCTATGTTTTGAACCATTCCTGTGACACTAGTTATAGTTTCCGATGCTTCACTTCTGGTTTGCTGTATCCCTCTGACCTTCTTATTGACGATGAAACACAGAAATTGCATCGGAATGAAATACAAAAGGCACAATGCCGACTTAAGTAAAACAAGACTGACTCTTCTTACTGTCAATGATTTGAACCATTCCTGTGACACAAGTTATAGATTCCGATGCTTCACCTCATATTTACTGTATCCCTTGGACCTTCTTATTGACAATGAAACATAGAAATTGCATCGGAATTAAATACAAAAGGCACAATGCCGTCTTAAGTACCAGAAGACTGACTCTTCTTACTATCTATGTTTGGAACCATTCCTGTGACGCTAGTTACAGATTCCGATGCTTCACTTCAGGTTTACTGTATACCTCTGACCTTCTTATTGACGATGAAACACAGAATTTGCATCGGAATTAAATAGAAAAGGCACATTGCCGACTTAAGTACAAGAAGACTGACTCTTCCTACTGTCTATGTTTTGAACCATTCCTGTTACACTATTTATAGATTTCGATGCTTCACTTCAGGTTTACTGTATCCATCTGACCTTCTTATTGACGATGAAACACAGAAATTGCATCGAAATTAAATAGAAATGGCACAATGCCGACTGAAGTACAAGAAGACTGACTCTTCATACTGTCTAAGTTTTGAACCTTTCCTGTGACGCTAGTTACAGATTCCGATGCTTCACTTCAGGGTTACTGTATCCCTTGGACCTTCTTATTGACGATGAAACACAGATATTGCATCGGAAATAAATACAAAAGGCACAAAGCCGACTTAAATACAAGAAGACTGACTCATCTTACTGACTATGTTTTGAACCATTCCTGCGACACTAATTAGAGACTCCGATGCTTCACTTCAGGTTTACTGTATCCCTCTGACCTTCTTATTGACGATGAAACACAGAAATTGCATCGGAATTAAATACAAAAGGCACAATGCCGAATTAACTACATGTAGACTGACTCTTCCTACTGTCTATATTTTGAAACATTCCTGTGACACTAGTTATAGATTCCGATGCTTTATTTCATTTTTACTGTATCCCTTGGACCTTCTTATTGACGATGAAAGACAGAAATTGAATCGGAATGAAATACAAAAGGCACAATGCCGACTTAAGTAAAAGAAGACTGTCTCTTCTTACTGACTGCTTTGAACCATTCCTGTGACACTAGTTATAGATTCGGATGCTTCACTTCAGGTTTACTGTATTCCGTGGATCTTCTTATTGACGATGAAACACAGATATTGCTTCGGAATTAAATACAAAAGGCACAATGCCGACGTAAGTACAATAAGACTGACTCTTCTTACTGACTATGTTTTGAACCATTCCTGTGACACTAGTTAGAGATTCCGATGCATCACTTCAGGTTTACTGTATCCCTCGGACCATCTTATTGACGACGAAACACAGTAATTGCATCGGAATTTAATTGAAAGGGCACAATGCCGACTTAAGTACAAGAAGACTGACTCTTCTTACTGTCTATGTTTTGAACCATTCCTGTGACACTAGTTATAGATTCCGAAGCTTCACTCTATGTTTACTGTATCCCTTGGACCTTCTTATTGACTATGAAACACAGAAATTGTATCGGAATTAAATACAAAAGGCACAATGCCGACTTAAGTACAAGAAGACTGACTCTTCTTACTGACTATGTTTTGAACCATTCCTGTGACACTAGTTAGAGATTCCGATGCTTCACTTCAGGTTTACTGTATCCCTTGGACCTTCTTATTGACGATGAAACACAGAAAGTGCATCGGAATTAAATTGAAAAGGCACAATGCTGACTTAAGTACAAGAAGACTGACTCTTCCTACATTCTATGTTTTGAACCATTCCTGTGACACTAGTTATAGATTCCGATGCTTCACTTCAGGTTTACTGTATCCCTCTGACCTTCGTAGTGACGATGAAACACAGAAATTGCATCGGAATTAAATACAAAAGGCACAATGACTACTTAAGTACATTTAGACTGACTCTTCCTACTGTGTATACTTTGAAACATTCCTGTGATACTAGTTATAGATTCCGATGCTTCATTTCAGGTTTACTGTATCCCTTGGACCTTCTTATTGACGATGAAACACAGAAATTGCATCGGAATGAAATACAAAGGGCTCAATGCCGACATAAGTACAAGAAGACTGACCTTTCTTACTCTCTATGCTTTGAACCATTCCTGTGACACTAGTTATAGATTCCGATGCTTCACTTCAGGTTTACTGTACCCCTTGGACCTTCTTATTGACAATGAAACACAGAAATTTCATCGGAATTAAATACAAAAGGCACAATGCCGACTTAAGTACAAGAAGACTGACTCATCCAACTGTCTAAGTTTGAACCATTCCTGTGATACTAGTTATTGATTTTGATGCTACACTTCAGTTTTACTGTATCCCTCTGATCTTCTTATTGACGATGAAACACAGAAATTGCATCGGAATGCAATACAAAAGGCACAATGCCGACTTAAGTAAAAGAAGACTGACTCTTCATACTGACTGTTTTCAACCATTCCTGTGACACTAGTTATAGATTCCGATGCTTCACTTCAGGTTTACTGTATCCCACTGTCCTTCTTATTGACGATGAAACACAGAAATTGCATCGGAATTAAATTCAAATGGCACAATGTCGACTTAAGTACAAGATGACTGACTCTCCTTACTGTCTCTGCTTTCAACCATTCCTGTGAAACTAGATATAGATTCCGATGCTTCACTTCAGGTTTACTGTATCCCTTGGAATTCTTATTAACGATGAAATTCAGAAATTGCATCGGAATTAAATAGAAAAGGCACAATACCGACTTATGTACAAGAAGACTGACTCTTCTTACTGATTATGTTTGAAACATTCCTGTGACACTAGCTACAGATTCCGATGCTTCACTTCAGGTTTACTTTATCCCTCTGACTTTCTTATTGACGATGAAACACAGAAATTGCATCGGAATTAAATAGAAAATGCACGATGCCGACATATGTACAAGAAGATTGACGCTTCCTACTGTCTATGTTTTGAACCATTCCTTTGACACTAGTTATAGATTCCGATGCTCCACTTCAGGTTTACTGCATCCCTCTGACCTTCTTATTGACGATGAAACACAGAATTTGCATCGGAATTAAATACAAAAGGCACAATGCCGACTTAAGTACAAGAAGACTGATTTTTCTTACTGTCTATGCTTTGAACCATTACTGTGACACTAGTTATAGATTCCGATGCTTCACTTCAGGTTTACTGTATCCCTCTGACCTTCTTACTGACGATGAAACAAAGTAATTGCATCGGAATTAAATAGAAAAGGCACAATGCCGACTTAAGTACAAGAAGACTGACTCTTCTTACTGTCTATGTTTTGAACCATTCCTGTGACGCTAGTTACCGATTCCGATGCTTCACATCAAGTTTACTGTATCCCTTGGACCTTTTTATTGACGATGAAACACAGATATTGCTTCGGAATTAAATACAAAAAGCACAATGCCAACGTAAGTACAAGAAGACTGACTCATCTTACAGACTATGTTTTGAACCATTCCTGTGACACTAGTTAGAGATTCCGATGCTTCACTTCAGGTATACTGTATTCCGTGGATCTTCTTATTGACGATGAAACACAGATATTGCTTCGGAATTAAATACAAAAGGCACAATGCCGACGTAAGTACAAGAAGACTGACTCTTCTTACTGACTATGTTTTGAACCATTCCTGTGACACTAGTTAGAGATTCCCATGCATCACTTCAGGTTTACTGTATCCCTCTGACCATCTTATTGACGACGAAACACAGTAATTGCATCGGAATTTAATTGAAAGGGCACAATGCCGTCTTAAGTACAAGAAGACTGACTCTTCTTACTGTCTATGTTTTGAACCATTCCTGTGACACTAGTTATAGATTCCGAAGCTTCACTCTATGTTTACTGTATCCCTTGGACCTTCTTATTGACTATGAAACACAGAAATTGTATCGGAATTAAATACAAAAGGCACAATGCCGACTTAAGTACAAGAAGACTGACTCTTCTTAATGACTATGTTTTGAACCATTCCTGTGACACTAGTTAGAGATTCCGATGCTTCACTTCAGGTTTACTGTATCCCTTGGACCTTCTTATTGACGATGAAACACAGAAAGTGCATCGGAATTAAATTGAAAAGGCACAATGCTGACTTAAGTACAAGAAGACTGACTCTTCCTACTTTCTATGTTTTGAACCATTCCTGTGACACTAGTTATAGATTCCGATGCTTCACTTCAGGTTTACTGTATCCCTCTGACCTTCGTAGTGACGATGAAACACAGAAATTGCATCGGAATTAAATACAAAAGGCACAATGACGACTTAAGTACATTTAGACTGACTCTTCCTACTGTGTATACTTTGAAACATTCCTGTGACACTAGTTATAGATTCCGATGCTTCATTTCAGGTTTACTGTATCCCTTGGACCTTCTTATTGACGATGAAACACAGAAATTGCATCGGAATGAAATACAAAAGGCTCAATGCCGACATAAGTACAAGAAGACTGACCTTTCTTACTCTCTATGCTTTGAACCATTCCTGTGACACTAGTTATAGATTCCGATGCTTCACTTCAGGTTTACTGTATCCCTTGGACCTTCTTATTGACGATGAAACACAGAAATTGCATCGAAATTAAATAGAAAAGGCACAATGCCGGCTTAAGTACATGTAGACTGACTCTTCTTGCAGAGTATGTTTGGAACCATTCCTGTGATACTAGTTATAGATTCCGATGCTTCACTTCAGGTTTTGTGTATCCCTCTGACCTTCTTATTGACGATGAAACACAGATATTGCATCGGAATGAAACAGAAAAGGCACAATGCCGACTTAAGCACAAGAAGACTGACTCTCCTTGCTGACTGTGTTTGAACTATTCCTGTGACACTAGTTATAGATTCTGATGCTTCACTTCAGGTTTACTGTATCCCGCTGACCATCTTATTTACGATGAAACACAGAAATTGCATCGCAATTAAATTGAAAAGGAACAATGCCGACTGAAGTACAAGAAGACTGACTCTTCTTACTGACTATGTTTGAACCATTCCAGTGACACTAGTTATAGATTCCGATGCTTCACTTCAGGTTTACTGTATCCCTCTGACCTTCTTATTGACGATGAAACACACAAATTGCATCGGAATTAAATAGAAAAGGCACAATGCCGACTTAAGTACATGAGGACTGACTCTTCTTACTGACTATGTTTGGAACCATTCCTCTGACACTAGTTATAGATTCCGATGCTTCATTTCAGGTTTACTGCATCCCTTGGACCTTCTTCTTGACGATGAAACACAGAAATTGCATCGGAATTAAATAGAAAATGCACAATGCCGACTTAAGTACTAGAAGACTGTCTCTTCTTACTGTCTATGTTTTGAACCATTCCTGTGACGCTAGTTACAGTTTCCGATGCTTCACTTAAGGTTTACTGTATCGCTCTGACCTTATTGACGATGAAACACAGAAATTGCATCCGAATGAAATATATAAGGCACAATGCCAACTTAAGTACAAGAAGACTGACTCTTCCTACTGTCTATGTTTTGAACCATTCCTGTGACACTAGTTATAGATTCCGATGCTTCACTTCAGGTTTACTGTATCCCTCTGAGTTTCTTATTGACGAAGAAACACAGATATATCATCGTAATTAAATAGAAATGGCGCAATGCCGACTTAAGGTCAAGAAGACTGACTCTTCTTACTGACTATGTTTGAACCATTCCAGTGACACTAGTTATAAATTCCGATGCTTAACTTCAGGTTTACTGTATCCCTCTGACCTTCTTATTGACGATGAAACACACAAATTGCATCGGAATTAAATAGAAAAGGCACAATGCCGACTTTAGTACATAAGGACTGACTCTTCTTACTGACTATGTTTGGAACCATTCCTCTGACACTAGTTATAGATTCCGATGCTTCATTTCAGGTTTACTGTATCCCTTGGACATTCTTATTGACGATGAAACACAGAAATTGCATCGGAATTAAATACAAAAGGCACAATGCCGACTTAGGTACAAGAAGACTGACTCTTCTTACTGACTGTTTTGAACCATTCCTGTGACACTAGTTATAGAATCCGCGCTTCACTTCAGGTTTACTGTATCCCTCTGACCTTCTTATTGACGACGAAACACAGAAATTGCATCGGAATTAAATACAAAAGGCACAATGTCGACTAAAGTACAAGAAGACTGACCCTTCTTACTGTCACTGTTTTGAATCATTCCTGTGACATTAGTTATATATTCCGATGCTTCACTTCAGGTTTACTGTATCCCTCTGACCTTCTTATTGACGATGAAACACACAAATTGCATCGGAATTAAATAGAAAAGGCACAATGCCGACTTAAGTACATGAGGACTGACTCTTCTTACTGTCTATGTTTTGAACTATTCCTGTGACACTAGTTATAGATTCATATGATTCACTTCAGGTGTACTGTATCCCTTGGACTTTCTTATTGTCGATGATTCACAGAAATTGCATCGGAAATGAATAGAAAAGGCACAAAGCCGACTTAAGTACAAGAAGACTGCCTCTTCTTACTGTCTATGTTTTGAACCACTCCTGTGTCACTAGTTATAGATTCCGATGGTTCACTCCAGGTTTACTGTATCCCTTGGACCCTCTTATTGACGATGAAACGCAGAAATTCCATCGGAATTAAATAGAAAAGGCACAATGCCGACATAAGTACAAGAAGACTGACTCTTCTTACTGTCTATGTTTTGAACCATTCCTGTGAAGCTAGTTACAGATTCCGATGCTTCACTTCAGGTTAACTGTATCCCTTGGACCTTCTTATTGACGATGAAAGACAGAAATTGCATCGGAATTAAATAGAAAAGGCACAATGCCGACTTAAGTACAAGAAGACTGACTCTTCCTACTGTCTATGTTTTGAACCATTCCTCTGACACTAGGTATAGATTCCGATGCTTAACTTCAGATTTACTGTATCCCTCTGACCTTATTTTTGACGATGAAACACAGAAATTGCATCGGCATTAAGTAGAAAAGGCACAATGCCGACTTAAGTACAAGAAGACTGACTCTTCCTACGGTCTATGTTTTGAACCATTCCTGTGACACTAGTTATAGATTCCGATGCTTCTTTCGGGTTTACTGTATCCCTCTGACCTTCTTACTGACGACGAAACACAGAATTTGCATCGGAATTAAATAGAAAAGGCACAATGCCGACTTAAGTACAAGAAGGCTGACTCTTCTTACTGACTGTTTTGAACCAGTCCTAAGACATTAGTTATAGATACCGATGCTTCACTTCAGGTACACTGTATCCCTCTGACCTTCTTATTGACGATGAAACACAGAAATTGGATCGGAATTACATACGAAAGGCACAATGCCAACATAAGTACAAGAGGACTGTCTCTCTTACTGACTATGTTTTGAACTATTCCTGTGACACTAGTTATAGATTCCGATGCTTCACTTCAGGTTTACTGTATCCGATGGACCTTCGTATTGACGATGAAACACAGAAATTGCATCGGAATTAAATACAAAAGGCACAATGCCGACTTAAGTACAAGAAGACTGACTCTTCTTACTGACCATGTTTTGAACCATTCCTGTGACACTAGTTATAGATTCCGATGCTTCACTTCAGGTTTACGGTATCCCTCTGACCTTCTTATTGACGATGAAACACAGAAATTGCATCGGAAATAAATAGAAAAGGCACGATGCCGACTTAAGTACATGTAAAATGAATCTTCCTACCGTCTATGTTTTGAACCATACCTGTGACACCAGTTATAGATTCCGATGCTTCATTTCAGGTTTACTGTATCCCTTTCATCTTCTTATTGACGATGAAACACAGAAAGTGCATCGGAATTAAATTGAAAAGGCACAATGCTGACTTAAGTACAAGAAGACTGACTCTTCCTACATTCTATGTTTTGAACCATTCCTGTGACACTAGTTATAGATTCCGATGCTTCACTTCAGGTTTACTGTATCCCTCTGACCTTCGTAGTGACGATGAAACACAGAAATTGCATCGGAATTAAATACAAAAGGCACAATGACTACTTAAGTACATTTAGACTGACTCTTCCTACTGTGTATACTTTGAAACATTCCTGTGATACTAGTTATAGATTCCGATGCTTCATTTCAGGTTTACTGTATCCCTTGGACCTTCTTATTGACGATGAAACACAGAAATTGCATCGGAATGAAATACAAAGGGCTCAATGCCGACATAAGTACAAGAAGACTGACCTTTCTTACTCTCTATGCTTTGAACCATTCCTGTGACACTAGTTATAGATTCCGATGCTTCACTTCAGGTTTACTGTACCCCTTGGACCTTCTTATTGACAATGAAACACAGAAATTTCATCGGAATTAAATACAAAAGGCACAATGCCGACTTAAGTACAAGAAGACTGACTCATCCAACTGTCTAAGTTTGAACCATTCCTGTGATACTAGTTATTGATTTTGATGCTACACTTCAGTTTTACTGTATCCCTCTGATCTTCTTATTGACGATGATACACAGAAATTGCATCGGAATGCAATACAAAAGGCACAATGCCGACTTAAGTAAAAGAAGACTGACTCTTCATACTGACTGTTTTGAACCATTCCTGTGACACTAGTTATAGATTCCGATGCTTCACTTCAGGTTTACTGTATCCCACTGTCCTTCTTATTGACGATGAAACACAGAAATTGCATCGGAATTAAATTCAAATGGCACAATGTCGACTTAAGTACAAGATGACTGACTCTCCTTACTGTCTCTGCTTTCAACCATTCCTGTGAAACTAGATATAGATTCCGATGCTTCACTTCAGGTTTACTGTATCCCTTGGAATTCTTATTAACGATGAAATTCAGAAATTGCATCGGAATTAAATAGAAAAGGCACAATACCGACTTATGTACAAGAAGACTGACTCTTCTTACTGATTATGTTTTGAAACATTCCTGTGACACTAGCTACAGATTCCGATGCTTCACTTCAGGTTTACTTTATCCCTCTGACTTTCTTATTGACGATGAAACACAGAAATTGCATCGGAATTAAATAGAAAATGCACGATGCCGACATATGTACAAGAAGATTGACGCTTCCTACTGTCTATGTTTTGAACCATTCCTTTGACACTAGTTATAGATTCCGATGCTCCACTTCAGGTTTACTGCATCCCTCTGACCTTCTTATTGACGATGAAACACAGAATTTGCATCGGAATTAAATACAAAAGGCACAATGCCGACTTAAGTACAAGAAGACTGATTTTTCTTACTGTCTATGCTTTGAACCATTACTGTGACACTAGTTATAGATTCCGATGCTTCATTTCAGGTTTACTGTATCCCTCTGACCTTCTTACTGACGATGAAACAAAGTAATTGCATCGGAATTAAATAGAAAAGGCACAATGCCGACTTAAGTACAAGAAGACTGACTCTTCTTACTGTCTATGTTTTGAACCATTCCTGTGACGCTAGTTACCGATTCCGATGCTTCACATCAAGTTTACTGTATCCCTTGGACCTTTTTATTGACGATGAAACACAGATATTGCTTCGGAATTAAATACAAAAAGCACAATGCCAACGTAAGTACAAGAAGACTGACTCATCTTACAGACTATGTTTTGAACCATTCCTGTGACACTAGTTAGAGATTCCGATGCTTCACTTCAGGTATACTGTATTCCGTGGATCTTCTTATTGACGATGAAACACAGATATTGCTTCGGAATTAAATACAAAAGGCACAATGCCGACGTAAGTACAAGAAGACTGACTCTTCTTACTGACTATGTTTTGAACCATTCCTGTGACACTAGTTAGAGATTCCGATGCATCACTTCAGGTTTACTGTATCCCTCTGACCATCTTATTGACGACGAAACACAGTAATTGCATCGGAATTTAATTGAAAGGGCACAATGCCGTCTTAAGTACAAGAAGACTGACTCTTCTTACTGTCTATGTTTTGAACCATTCCTGTGACACTAGTTATAGATTCCGAAGCTTCACTCTATGTTTACTGTATCCCTTGGACCTTCTTATTGACTATGAAACACAGAAATTGTATCGGAATTAAATACAAAAGGCACAATGCCGACTTAAGTACAAGAAGACTGACTCTTCTTAATGACTATGTTTTGAACCATTCCTGTAACACTAGTTAGAGATTCCGATGCTTCACTTCAGGTTTACTGTATCCCTTGGACCTTCTTATTGACGATGAAACACAGAAAGTGCATCGGAATTAAATTGAAAAGGCACAATGCTGACTTAAGTACAAGAAGACTGACTCTTCCTACTTTCTATGTTTTGAACCATTCCTGTGACACTAGTTATAGATTCCGATGCTTCACTTCAGGTTTACTGTATCCCTCTGACCTTCGTAGTGACGATGAAACACAGAAATTGCATCGGAATTAAATACAAAAGGCACAATGACGACTTAAGTACATTTAGACTGACTCTTCCTACTGTGTATACTTTGAAACATTCCTGTGACACTAGTTATAGATTCCGATGCTTCATTTCAGGTTTACTGTATCCCTTGGACCTTCTTATTGACGATGAAACACAGAAATTGCATCGGAATGAAATACAAAAGGCTCAATGCCGACATAAGTACAAGAAGACTGACCTTTCTTCCTCTCTATGCTTTGAACCATTCCTGTGACACTAGTTATAGATTCCGATGCTTCACTTCAGGTTTACTGTATCCCTTGGACCTTCTTATTGACGATGAAACACAGAAATTGCATCGAAATTAAATAGAAAAGGCACAATGCCGGCTTAAGTACATGTAGACTGACTCTTCTTGCAGAGTATGTTTGGAACCATTCCTGTGATACTAGTTATAGATTCCGATGCTTCACTTCAGGTTTTGTGTATCCCTCTGACCTTCTTATTGACGATGAAACACAGATATTGCATCGGAATGAAAAAGAAAAGGCACAATGCCGACTTAAGCACAAGAAGACTGACTCTCCTTGCTGACTGTGTTTGAACTATTCCTGTGACACTAGTTATAGATTCTGATGCTTCACTTCAGGTTTACTGTATCCCGCTGACCATCTTATTTACGATGAAACACAGAAATTGCATCGCAATTAAATTGAAAAGGAACAATGCCGACTGAAGTACAAGAAGACTGACTCTTCTTACTGACTATGTTTGAACCATTCCAGTGACACTAGTTATAGATTCCGATGCTTCACTTCAGGTTTACTGTATCCCTCTGACCTTCTTATTGACGATGAAACACACAAATTGCATCGGAATTAAATAGAAAAGGCACAATGCCGACTTAAGTACATGAGGACTGACTCTTCTTACTGACTATGTTTGGAACCATTCCTCTGACACTAGTTATAGATTCCGATGCTTCATTTCAGGTTTACTGCATCCCTTGGACCTTCTTCTTGACGATGAAACACAGAAATTGCATCGGAATTAAATAGAAAATGCACAATGCCGACTTAAGTACTAGAAGACTGTCTCTTCTTACTGTCTATGTTTTGAACCATTCCTGTGACGCTAGTTACAGTTTCCGATGCTTCACTTAAGGTTTACTGTATCGCTCTGACCTTATTGACGATGAAACACAGAAATTGCATCCGAATGAAATATATAAGGCACAATGCCAACTTAAGTACAAGAAGACTGACTCTTCCTACTGTCTATGTTTTGAACCATTCCTGTGACACTAGTTATAGATTCCGATGCTTCACTTCAGGTTTACTGTATCCCTCTGAGTTTCTTATTGACGAAGAAACACAGATATATCATCGTAATTAAATAGAAATGGCGCAATGCCGACTTAAGGTCAAGAAGACTGACTCTTCTTACTGACTATGTTTGAACCATTCCAGTGACACTAGTTATAAATTCCGATGCTTAACTTCAGGTTTACTGTATCCCTCTGACCTTCTTATTGACGATGAAACACACAAATTGCATCGGAATTAAATAGAAAAGGCACAATGCCGACTTAAGTACATAAGGACTGACTCTTCTTACTGACTATGTTTGGAACCATTCCTCTGACACTAGTTATAGATTCCGATGCTTCATTTCAGGTTTACTGTATCCCTTGGACATTCTTATTGACGATGAAACACAGAAATTGCATCGGAATTAAATACAAAAGGCACAATGTCGACTAAAGTACAAGAAGACTGACCCTTCTTACTGTCACTGTTTTGAATCATTCCTGTGACATTAGTTATATATTCCGATGCTTCACTTCAGGTTTACTGTATCCCTCTGACCTTCTTATTGACGATGAAACACACAAATTGCATCGGAATTAAATAGAAAAGGCACAATGCCGACTTAAGTACATGAGGACTGACTCTTCTTACTGTCTATGTTTTGAACTATTCCTGTGACACTAGTTATAGATTCCGATGCTTAACTTCAGATTTACTGTATTCCTTGGACCTTCTTATTGACGACGAAACACAGAAATTGCATCGCAATTAAATACAACATTCACAATGCCGACTTAAGTACAAAAAGACTGACTCTTCCTACTGTCTATGCTTTGAACGATTCCTGTGACATTAGTTATAGATTCCGATGCTTCACTTCAGGTTTACTGTATCCCTTGGACCTTCTTATTGACGATGAAACACAGAAATTGCATCGGAAATAAATACAAAAGGCACGATGCCGACTTAAGTACATGTAGAATGAATCTTCCTACTGTCTATGTTTTGAACCATTCCTGTGACACTTGTTATAGATTCCGATGCTTCATTTCAGGTTTACTGTAACCCTTGGATCTTCTTATTGACGATGAAACACAGATAGTGCATCGGAGTTAAATACAAAAGGCACAATGCCGACTTAAGTACAAGAAGACTGACTCTTCTTACTGACTGTTTTGAACCATTCCTGTGACACTAGTTAGAGATTCCGATGCTTCACTTCAGGTTTGCTGTATCCCTCTGACCTTCTTATTGACGATGAAACTCAGAAATTGCATCGGAATTAAACACAAAAGGCACAATGCCGATTTAAGTACAAGAAGACTGATTCTTCTTTTTGTCTATGTTTTGAACCATTCCTGTGACTCTAGTTATAGATTCCGATGCTTTACTTCTGGTTTACTGTATCCCTTGGACCTTCTTATTGACGACGAAACACAGAAATTGCATCGGAATTAAATACAAAATGCACAATGCCGACTTAAGTACAAGAAGACTGACCCCTCTTACCGTCTATGTTTTGAACCATTCCTGTGACACTAGTTATAGATTCCGATGCTTCACTTCAGGTTTACTGTATCCCTCTGACCTTCTTATTGACGATGAAACACAGATATTGCATCGGAATTAGATACAAAAGGCACAATGCCGACTTAAGTACAAGAAGACTGGCTCTTCGTACTGACTATGTTTTGAACCATTCCTGTGACACTAGTTATAGATTCCGATGATTCACTTCAGGTGTACTGTATCCCTTGGACTTTCTTATTGACGACGAAACACAGTAATAGCATCGGAATTAAATAGAAAAGGCACAATGCCGACTTAAGTACAAGAAGACTGACTCTTCTTACTGACTATGTTTGGAACCATTCCTGTGACACTAGTTATAGATTCCGATGCTTCACTTCAGGTATACTGTATCGCTCTGTCCTTCTAGTTGACGATGAAACACAGATATTGCATCGGAATTAAATAGAAAAGGCAATGTTTTGAACCATTCCTGTGACACTAGTTATAGATTCCGATGCTTCACTTCAGGTTTACTGTATCCCTCTGACCTTCTTATTGACGATGAAACTCAGAAATTGCATCGGAAGTAAATACAAAAGGCACAATGCCGACTTAAGTACAAGAAGAATGACTCTTCTTTTTGTCTATGTTTTGAACCATTCCTGTGACACTAGTTATAGATTCCGATGCTTCACTTCAGGTTTACTGTATCCCTTGGACCTTCTTATTGACGACGAAACACAGAAATTGCATCGGAAGTAAATACAGGAGGCACAATGCCGACTTAAGTACAAGAAGACTGAATCTTCCTACAGTCTATGCTTTGAACGATTTCTGTGACATTAGTTATAGATTCCGATGCTTCACTTCAGGTTTACTGTATCCCTTGGACCTTCTTATTGACGATGAAACACAGAAATTGCATCGGAAATAAATACAAAAGGCACGATGCCGACTTAAGTACATGTAGAATGAATCTTCCTACTGTCTATGTTTTGATCCATTCCTGTGACACTTGTTATAGATTGCGATGCTTCATTTCAGGTTTATTGTAACCCTTGGATCTTCTTATTGACGATGAAACACAGATAGTGCATCGGAGTTAAATACAAAAGGCGCAATGCCGACTTATGTACAAGAAGACTGACTCTTCTTACTGACTGTTTTGAACCATTCCTGTGACACTAGTTAGAGATTCCGATGCTTCACTTCAGGTTTGCTGTATTCCTCTGACCTTCATATTGACGATGAAACTCAGAAATTGCATTGGAATTAAACACAAAAGGCACAATGCCGATTTAAGTACAAGAAGACTGATTCTTCTTTTTGTCTATGTTTTGAACCATTCCTGTGACTCTAGTTATAGATTCCGATGCTTTACTTCTGGTTCACTGTATCCCTTGGAGCTTCTTATTGACGACGAAAAACAGAAATTGCATCGGAATTAAATACAAAATGCACAATGCCGACTTAAGTACAAGAAGACTGACCCCTCTTACCGTCTATGTTTTGAACCATTCCTGTGACACTAGTTATAGATTCCGATGCTTCACTTCAGGTTTACTGTATCCCTCTGACCTTCTTATTGACGATGAAACACAGATATTGCACCGGAATTAGATACAAAAGGCACAATGCCAACTTAAGTACAAGAAGACTGGCTCTTCGTACTGACTATGTTTTGAACCATTCCTGTGACACTAGTTAGAGATTCCGATGATTCACTTCAGGTGTACTGTATCCCTTGGACTTTCTTATTGACGATGAAACACAGAAATTGCATCGGAATTAAATAGAAAAGGCAAAATGCCGACTTAAGTACAGGAAGACTGACTCTTCTTACTGACTATGTTTGGAACCATTCCTGTGACACTAGTTATAGATTCCGATGCTTCACTTCAGGTATACTGTATCCCTCTGTCCTTCTAGTTGACGATGAAACACAGATATTGCATCGGAATTAAATAGAAAAGGCAATGTTTTGAACCATTCCTGTGACACTAGTTATAGATTCCGATGCTTCACTTCAGGTTTACTGTATCCCTCTGACCTTCTTATTGACGATGAAACTCAGAAATTGCATCGGAAGTAAATACAAAAGGCACAATGCCGACTTAAGTACAAGAAAAATGACTCTTCTTTTTGTCTATGTTTTGAACGATTCCTGTGACATTAGTTATAGATTCCGATGCTTCACTTCAGGTTTACTGTATCCCTTGGACCTTCTTATTGACGACGAAACACAGAAATTGCATCGGAAATAAATACAAGAGGCACAATGCCGACTTAAGTACAAGAAGACTGACTCTTCCTACTGTCTATGTTTTGAACCATTCCTGTGACACTTGTTACAGATTCTGATGCTTCATTTCAGGTTTACTGTATCCCTTGGATCTTCTTATTGACGATGAAACACAAATAGTGCGTCGGAGTTAAATACAAAAGGCACAATGCCGACTTAAGTACATGAAGATTGACTCTTCCTACTGTCTATGTTTTGAACCATTCCTGTGAGACTAGTTATAGATTCCGATGCTTCACTTCAGGTTTACTGTGTCCCTCTGACCTTCTTTTTGACGATGAAACACAGAAATTGCATCGGAATTAAATAGAAAATCCATAATGCCGACTTAAGTACAAGAAGACTGACTCTTCCTACTGTCAATGTTTTGAACCATTCCTGTGACACTAGTTATAGATTCCGATGCTTCACCTCAGATTTATTGTATCACTTGGACCTTCTTATTGACGATTAAACACAGAAATTGCATCGGAATTAAATTCAAAAGGCACAATGCCAACTTAGGTACAAGAAGACTGACTCTTCTTACTGACTGTTTTTAATCATTAATGTGACACTAGTTATAGATTTCGATGCTTCACTTCAGGTTTACTGTATCCCTCTGACCTTCTTATTGACGACGAAACACAGAAATTGCATCGGAATTAAATACAAAAGGCACAATGTCGACTAAAGTACAAGAAGACTGACCCTTCTTACTGCCAATGTTTTGAACCATTCCTGTGACATCAGTTACAGATTCCGATGATTCACTTGAGGATTACTGTATCCCTCTGACCTTCTTATTGACGATGAAACACAGAAATTGCATCGGAATTAGATACAAAAGGCACAATGCCGACTTAAGTACAAGAAGACTGACTCTTCGTACTGACTATGCTTTGAACTATTCCTGTGACACTAGTTATAGATTCCGACGATTCACGTCAGGTGTACTGTATCTCTAGGACCTTCTTATTGACGATGAAACACAGAAATGGCATCGGAATTAAATAGAAAAGGCACAATGCCGACTTAAGTACAAGAGGACTGACTCTACTTACTGACTATGTTTGGAACCATTCCTGTGACACTAGTTACAGATTCCGATGCTTCACTTCAGGTTTACTGTATCCCTCTGACCTTCTTATTGACGATGAAACACAGACATTGCATCGGAATTAAATAGAAAAGGCACAATGCCGACTTAAGTACAAGAAGACTGACTCTTCTTACTGACTATGCTTTCAACCATTCCTGTGACACTAGTTATTGATTCCGATGTTTCACTTCAGATTTACTGTAACCCTCTGACCTTCTTATTGACGATGAAACAGAGAAATTGCATAGGAATTAAATTGAAAAGGCACAATGCCGACTTATGTACAAGAAGACTGACCCTTCTTACTGTCAATGTTTTGAACCATTCCTGTGACATTAGTTACAGATTCCGATGCTTCACGTCAGATTTACTGTTTACCTCTGACCTTCTTATTGACGATGAAACACAGAAATTGCATCGGAATTAAATACAAAACGCACAATGCCGACTTAAGTACAAGAAGACTGACTCTTCGTACTGACTATGTTTTGACATATTCCTGTGACACTAGTTATAGATTCCGATGATTCACTTCAGGTGTACTGTATCCCTAGGACCTTCTTATTTACGATGAAACACAGAAATTTCATCGGAATTAAATAGAAAAGGCACAATGCCGACTTAAGTACAAGAAAACAGACTCTTCTTACTGACTATGTTTGGAACCTATCCTGTATCACTAGTTATAGATTCCGATGCTTCACTTCAGGTTTACTGTATCCCTCTAACCTTCTTATTGACGATGAAACACAGATATTGCATCGCAATTAAATAGAAAAGGCTCAATGCCGACTTAAGTACAAGAAGACTGATTCTTCTTACTGTCTATGTTTTGAACGATTCCTGTGACATTAGTTATAGATTCCGATGCTTCACTTCATGTTTACTGTATCCCTTGGACCTTCTTATTGACGAAGAAACACAGAAATTGCATCGGAATTAAATACAAACGGCACAATGCCGACTTAAGTACTAGAAGACTGACTCTTCTTACTGACTATGTTTTGAACCATTCCTGTGACACTAGTTATAGATTCCGATGCTTCACTTCAGATTTACTCTATCACTAAGACCTTCTTATTGACGATGAAACACAGAACGTGCATCGGAATTAAATAGAAAAGGCACATTGCTGACTTAAGTACAAGAAGACTGACTCTTCCTACTTTCTATGTTTTGAACCATTCCTGTGACACTAGTTATAGATTCAGATGCTTCACTTCAGGTTTACTGTATCCCTCTGACCTTCTTATTGACGATGAAACACAGAAATTGCATCGGAAACAAATACAAAAGGCACGATGCCGACTTCAGTACATGTAGAATGAATCTTCCTACTGTCTATGTTTTGAACCATTCCTGTGACACTTGTTATAGATTCCGATGCTTCATTTCAGGGTTACTGTATCACATGGATCTTCTTATTGACGATGAAACACAGATAGTGCATCGGAGTTAAATACAAAAGGCACAATGCCGACTTAAGTACAAGACGACTGTCTCTTCTTACTAACTGCTTTGAACCATTCCTGTGACACTAGTTATAGATTCCGATGCTTCACTTCAGGTTTACTGTACCCTCTGACCTTCTTATTGACGGTGAAACACAGAAATTCCATCGGAATTAGATACAAAAGGCACAATGCGGACTTACGTAGAAGAAGTCTGACTCTTCGTACTGACTATGTTTTGAACCATTCCTGTGACACTACTTATGGATTCCGATGATTCACTTCAGGTGTACTGTATCCCTTGGACCTTCTTATTGTCGATGAAACACAGAAATTGCATCGGAATTAAATACAAAAGGCACAATGCCAACATAAGTACAAGAGGACTGTCTCTTCTTACTGACTATGTTTTGAACCATTCCTGTGACACTAGTTATAGATTCCGATGCTTCACTTGAGGTTTACTGTATCCGTTGGACCTTCGTACTGACGATGAAACACAGAAATTGCATCGGAATTTAATACAAAAGGCAGAATGCCGACTTAAGTACAAGAAGACTGACTCTTCCTACGGTCTATGCTTTGAACCATTCCTGTGACAGTAGTTATAGATTCCGATGCTTCACTTCGGGTTTACTGTATCCCTCTGACCTTCTTATTGACAACGAAACACAGAATTTGCATCGGAATTAAATTGAAAAGGCACAATTCCGACTTAAGTACAAGAAAACTGACTCTTCTTACTGTCTATGTTTGAACCATTCCTGTGACACTAGTTATAGATTCCGATGCTTCACTTCAGGTTTACTGTATCGCTTGGACCTTTTTATTGACAATGAAACACAGAAATGGCATCGGAATTAAATACAAAATGCACAATGCTGACTTAAGTACAAGAAGGCTGACTCTTCTTACTGACTGTTTTGAACCAGTCCTGTGACACTAGTTATAGATACCGATGCTTCACTTCAGAATCACTGTATCCCTCTGACCTTCTTATTGACGATGAAACACAGAAATTGCATCGGAATTAAATACAATAGGCACAATGCCAACATAAGTACAAGAGTTCTGTCTCTACTTACTGACTATGTTTTGAACCACTGTTGTGACACTATTTATAGATTCCGATGCTTCACTTCAGGTTTACTGTATCCGTTGGACCTTCGTATTGACGATGAAACACAGAAATTGCATCGGAATTAAATACAAAAGGCACAACGCCGACTTAAGTACAAGAAGACTGACTCTTCTTTTTGTCTATGTGTTGAACCATTCCTGTGACACTAGTTATAGATTCCGATGCTTCACTTCAGGTTTACTGTATGCCTCTGACCTTCTTATTGACGAAGAAACTCAGAAATTGCATCGGAATTAAATACAAAAGGCACAACGCCGACTTAAGTACAAGAAGACTGACTCTTCTTTTTGTCTATGTGTTGAACCATTCCTGTGACACTAGTTATAGATTCCGATGCTTCACTTCAGGTTTACTGTATCCCTTGGACCTTCTTATTGACGACGAAACACAGAAATTGCATCGGAAGTAAATACAAGAGGCACAATGCCGACTTAAGTACAAGAAGACTGACTCATACTACTGTCTATGTTTTGAACCATTCCTGTGAGACTAGTTATAGATTCCGATGCTTCACTTCAGGTTTACTGTGTCCCTCTGACCTTCTTTTTGACGATGAAACACAGAAATTGCATCGGAATTAAATAGAAAATCCATAATGCCGACTTAAGTACAAGAAGACTGACTCTTCCTACTGTCAATGTTTTGAACCATTCCTGTGACACTAGTTATAGATTCCGATTCTTCACCTCGTATTTACTGTATCACTTGGACCTTCTTATTGACGATGAAACACAGAAATTGCATCGGAATTAAATTCAAAAGGCACAATGCCAACTTAGGTACAAGAAGACTGACTCTTCTTACTGACTGTTTTTAATCATTAATGTGACACTAGTTATAGATTTCGATGCTTCACTTCAGGTTTACTGTATCCCTCTGACCTTCTTATTGACGACGAAACACAGAAATTGCATCGGAATTAAATACAAAAGGCACAATGTCGACTAAAGTACAAGAAGACTGACCCTTCTTACTGCCAATGTTTTGAACCAATCCTGTGACATTAGTTACAGATTCCGATGATTCACTTGAGGATTACTGTATCCCTCTGACCTTCTTATTGACGATGAAACACAGAAATTGCATCGGAATTAGATACAAAAGGCACAATGCCGACTTAAGTACAAGAAGACTGACTCTTCTTACTGACTATGTTTGGAACCATTCCTGTGACACTAGTTACAGATTCCGACGCTTCACTTCAGGTTTACTGTATCCCTCTGACCTTCTTATTGACGATGAAACACAGACATTGCATCGGAATTAAATAGAAAAGGCACAATGCCGACTTAAGTACAAGAAGACTGACTCTTCTTACTGACTATGTTTTGAACCATTCCTATGACACTAGTTATTGATTCCGATGTTTCACTTCAGATTTACTGTAACCCTCTGACCTTCTTATTGACGATGAAACAGAGAAATTGCATCGGACTTAAATTGAATAGGCACAATGCAGACTTATGTACAAGAAGACTGACCCTTCTTACTGTCAATGTTTTGAACCATTCCTGTGACATTAGTTACAGATTCCGATGCTTCACGTCAGGTTTACTGTATACCTCTGACCTGCTTATTGACGATGAAACACAGAAATTGCATCGGAATTAAATAGAAGAGGCAGAATGCCGACTTAAGTACAATTAGACTGACTCTTCCCACTGTCTATGTTTTGAACCATTCCTATGACACTAGTTATAGATTCCGATGCTTCACTTCAGGTTTACTGTATCCCTTGGGCGTTCTTATTGACGATGAAACACAGAAATTGCATCGGAATTAAATACAAAACGCACAATGCCGACTTAAGTACAAGAAGACTGACTCTTCGTACTGACTATGTTTTGACCTATTCCTGTGACACTAGTTATAGATTCCGATGATTCACTTCAGGTGTACTGTATCCCTAGGACCTTCTTATTTACGATGAAACACTGAAATTTCATCGGAATTAAATAGAAAAGGCACAATGCCGACTTAAGTACAAGAAGACAGACTCTTCTTCATGACTATGTTTGGAACCTATCCTGTATCACTAGGTATACATTCCGATGCTTCACTTCAGGTTTACTGTATCCCTCTGACCTTCTTATTGACGATGAAACACAGATATTGCATCGGAATTAAATAGAAAAGGCTCAATGCCGACTTAAGTACAAGAAGACTGATTCTTCTTACTGTCTATGTTTTGAACGATTCCTGTGACATTAGTTATAGATTCCGATGCTTCTCTTCAGGTTTACTGTATCCCTTGGACCTTCTTATTGACGAAGAAACACAGAAATTGCATCGGAATTAAATACAAACGGCACAATGCCGACTTAAGTACTAGAAGACTGACTCTTCTCACTGTCTATGTTTTGAACCATTCCTGTGACACTACATATTGATTCCGATGCTTCACTTCAGGTTCACTGTATCCCTCTGACCTTCTTATTGACGATGAAACACAGATATTGCATCGGAATTAAATAGAAAAGGCTCAATGCCGACTTAAGTACAAGAAGACTGATTCTTCTTACTGTCAATGTTTTGAACGATTCCTGTGACATTAGTTATAGATTCCGATGCTTCACTTCAGGTTTACTGTATCCCTTGGACCTTCTTATTGACGAAGAAACACAGAAATTGCATCGGAATTAAATACAAACGGAACAATGCCGACTTAAGTACTAGTAGACTGACTCCTCTTACTGACTATGCTTTGAACCATTCCTGTGACACTAGTTATAGATTCCGATGCTTCATTTCAGGTTTACTGTATCACATGGATCTTCTTATTAACGATGAAACACAGATAGTGCATCGGAGTTAAATACAAACGGCACAATGCCGACTTAAGTACTAGAAGACTGACTCGTCCTACTGTCTATGTTTTGAACGATTCCTGTGACATTAGTTATAGATTCCGACGCTGCACTCCAGGTTCACTGTATCCCTTGGACCTTCTTATTGACGATGAAACACAGAAATTGCATCGGAAACAAATACAAATGCACGATGCCGACTATAGTACATGTAGAATGAATCTTCCTACTGTCTTTGTTTTGAACCATTCCTGTGACACTTGTTATAGATTCCGGTGCTTCATTTCAGGTTTACTGTATCACATGGATCTTCTTATTGACGATGAAACACAGATAGTGCATCGGAGTTAAATACAAAAGGCACAATGCCGACTTAAGTACAAGAAGACTGACTCTTCCTAGTGTCTATGTTTTGAACCATTCCTGTGAGACTATTTATAGATTCCGATGCATCACTTCAGGTTCACTGTATCCGTCTGACCTTCTATTTGACGATGAAACACAGAAATTGCATCGGAATTAAATAGAAAAGGCACAATGCCGACTTAAGTACAAGAAGACTGTCTCTTCTTACTGACTGCTTTGAACCATTCCTGTGACACTAGTTATAGATTCCGATGCTTCACTTCAGGTTTACTGTACCCTCTGACCTTGTTATTGACGGTGAAACACAGAAATTCCATCGGAATTAGATACAAAAGGCACAATGCGGACTTACGTACAAGAAGACTGACTCTTCGTACTGACTATGTTTTGAACCATTCCTGTGACACTACTTATGGATTCCGATGATTCACATCAGGTGTACTGTATCCCTTGGACCTTCTTATTGACGATGAAACACAGAAATTGCATCGGAAATAAATACAAAATGCACAATGCCAACATAAGTACAAGAGGACTGTCTCTTCTTACTGACTATGTTTTGAACCATTCCTGTGACACTAGTTATAGATTCCGATGCTTCACTTGAGGTTTACTGTATCCGTTGGACCTTCGTACTGACGATGAAACACAGAAATTGCATCGGAATTTAATACAAAAGGCACAATGCCGACTTAAGTACAAGAAGACTGACTCTTCTTTTTGTCTATGGTTGAACCATTCCTGTGACACTAGTTATAGATTCCGATGCTTTACTTCAGGTTTACTGTATCCCTCTGACCTTCTTATTGACGATGAAATTCAGAAATTGCATCGGAATTAAATACAAAAGGCACAACGCCGACTTAAGTACAAGAAGACTGACTCTTCTTTTTGTCTATGTGTTGAACCATTCCTGTGACACTAGTTATAGATTCAGATTCTTCACTTCAGGTTTACTGTATCCCTTGGACCTTCTTATTGACGACGAAACACAGAAATTGCATCGCAATTAAATACAAAAGGCACAATATCGACGTAAGTACTAGAAGACTGACTCTTCTTACTGACTATGCTTTGAACCATTCCTGTGACACTAGTTATAGATTCCGATCCTTCACTTCAGGTTAACTGTATCCCTTGGACCTTCTTATTGACGATGAAACACAGAAATTGCATCGGAAACAAATACAAAAAACACGATGCCGACTTAAGTACATGTAGAATGAATCTTCCTACTGTCTATGTTTTGAACCATTCCTGTGACACTTGTTATAGATTCCGATGCTTCATTTCAGGTTTACTGTATCACATGGATCTTCGTATTGACGATGAAACACAGATAGTGCATCGGAGTTAAATACAAAAGGCACAATGCCGATTTAAGTACAAGAAGACTGACTCTTCCTACTGTCTATGTTTTGAACCATTCCTGTGAGGCTAGTTATAGATTCCGATGCATCACTTCATGTTCACTGTATCCGTCTGACCCTCTTTTTGACGATGAAACACAGAAATTGCATCGGAATTAAATAGAAAAGGCACAATGCCGACTTAAGTACAAGAAGACTCACTCTTCTTGCTGTCAATGATTTGAACCATTCCTGAGACACTTATTATAGATTCCGATGCTTCACATCAGATTTACTGTATCCCTTGGACCTTCTTATTGTCGATGAAACACATAAATTGCATCGGAATTAAATACAAAAGGCACAATGCCGTCTTAAGTACAAGATGACTGACTCTTCTTACTGACTGCTTTGAAGCATTCCTGTGACACTAGTTATAGATTCCGATGCTTCACTTCAGGTTTACTGTACCCTTGACCTTCTTATTGACAATGAAACGGAGAAATTGCATCGGAATTAAATTGAAAAGGCACAATGCCGACTTATGTACCAAAAGACTGACTCTTCTTACTGTCTATGTTTGAACCATACCTGTGAAACTAGTTATAGATTCCGATGCTTCACTCCAGGTTTACTGTATCCCTTTGACACTCTTTTTGACGATGAAACACAGAAATTGCATCGGGAGTAAATAGAAAAGGCACAATGCCGTCTTATGTACAAGAAGACTGTCTCTTCTTACTATCTATGTTTTGAACCATTCCTGTGACGCAAGTTACAGATTGCGATGCTTCACGTCAGGTTTACTGTATACCTCTGACCTTCTTATTGACGATGAGACACAGAAATTGCATCGGAATTAAATAGAACAGGCACGATGGCGACTTAAGGACAAGAAGACTGCCTCTTCCTACCGTCTATGTTTTGAACCATTCCTGTGACACTAGTTATAGATTCCGATGCTTCACTTCAGGATTACTGTATCCCTTGGACGTTCTTATTGACGATGAAACACAGAAATTGCATCGGAATTAAATACAAAACGCACAATGCCGACTTAAGTACAAGAAGACTGACTCTTCGTACTGACTATGTTTTGAACTACTCCTGTGACACTAGTTATAGATTTCGATGATTCACTTCAGGTGTACTGTATCCCTAGGACCTTCTTATTGACGATGAAACACAGAAATTGCTTCGGAATTAAATAGAAAGGCACAATGCCGACTTAAGTACAAGAAGACCGACTCTTCTTACTGACTATGTTTGGAATCATTCCTGTGACACTAGTTATAGATTCCGATGCTTCACTTCAGGTTTACTGTATCCCTCTGACCTTCTTATAGACGATGAAACACAGATATTGCATCGGCATTAAATAGAAAAGGCTCAATGCCGACTTAAGTACTAGAAGACTGACTCTTCTTACGGTCTATGTTTTGAACGATTCCTGCGACATTAGTTATAGATTCCGATGCTTCACTTCAGGTTTACTGTATCCCTTGGACCTTCTTATTGACGAAGAAACACAGAAATTGCATCGGAATTAAATACAAACGGCACAATGCCGACATAAGTACTATAAGACTGACTCTTCTTACTGACTATGTTTTGAACCATTCCTGTGGCAATAGTTATAGATTCCGATGCTTCACTTCAGATTTACTCTATCACTAGGACCTTCTTATTGACGATGAAACACAGAACGTGCATCGGAATTAAATAGAAAAGGCACATTGCTGATTTAAGTACAAGAAGACTGACTCTTCCTACTTTCTATGTTTTGAACCATTCCTGTGACACTAGTTATAGATTCCGACGCTTCACTTCTGGTTTACTGTATCCCTCTGATCTTCTTATTGACGATGAAACACAGAAATTGCATCGGAATTAAATAGAAAAGGCACATTGCTGACTTAAGTACAAGAGGACTGACTCTTCCTACTTTCTATGTTTTTAACCATTCCTGTGACACTAGTTATAGATTCCGATGCTTAACTTCTGGTTTACTGTATCCCTCTGACCTTCTTATTGACGATGAAACACAGAACTTGCATCGGAATTAAATACAAAAGGCACAATGCCGACTTAAGTACAAGAAGACTGACTCTTCTTTTTGTCTATGTTTTGAACCATTCCTGTGACACTAGTTATAGACTCCGATGTTCACTTCAGGTTTACTGTATCCCTTGGGCCTTCTTATTGACGAAGAAACACAGAAATTGCATCGGAAATAAATACAAAAGGCACGATGCCGACTTAAGTACATGTAGAATGAATCTTCCTACTGTCTATGCTTTGAACCATTCCTGTGACACTTGTTATAGATTCCGATGCTTCATTTCAGGTTTGCTGTATCACATGGATCTTCTTATTGACGATGAATCACAGACAGTGCATCGGAGTTAAATACAAAAGGCACAATGCCGACTTAAGTACAAGAAGACTGACTCTTCCTACTGTCTATGTTTTGAACCATTCCTGTGAGACTAGATACGGTTTCCGATGCACCACTTCAGGTTTACTGTATGCGTCTGACCTTCTTTTTGACGATGAAACACAGAAATTGCATCGGAATTAAATAGAAAAGGCAAAATTCCGACTTAAGTACAAGAAGACTGACTCTTCTTACTGTCAATGATTTGAACCATTCCTGAGACACAAGTTATAGATTCCGATGCCTCACCTCAGATTTACTGTACCCTCTGACCTTCTTATTGACGATGAAACACAGAAATTGCATCGGAATTAGATACAAAAGGCACAATGCCGACTTACGTACAAGAAGACTGACTCTTCGTACTGACTATGTTTGAACCATTATTGTGACACTACTTATGGATTCCGATGATTCACTTCAGGTGTACTGTATCCCTTGGACCTTCTTATTGACGATGAAACACAGAAATTGCATCGGAATTAAATAGAAAAGGCACAATGCCGACTTAAGTACAAGAAGACTGACTCTTCTTACTGACTATGTTTGGAACCATTCCTGTGACACTAGTTATAGATTCCGATGCTTCACTTCATGTTTACTGTATCCCTCTGACCTTCTTATTGACGATTAAACACAGATATTGCATCGGAATTAAATAGAAAAGGCACAATGCCGACTTAAGTACAAGAAGACTGATTCTTCCTACTGACTATGCTTTGAACCATTCCTGTGACACTAGATATAGATTCCGATGCTTCACTTCAGGTTCACTGTATAACTCTGTTCTTCATATTGACGATGAAACAAAGAAATCGCATCGGAATTAAATAGAAAAGGCACAATGCCGGCTTAAGTACAAGAAGACTGACTCTTCTTACTGTCTATGTTTTAACCACTCCTGGGACACTAGTTATGAATTACGATGCTTCACTCCAGGTTTACTGTATCCCTTTGACCTTCTTTTTGACGATGAAACACAGAAACTGCATCGGAATTTATTAGAAAGGGCACAATGCCGACTTAGGTACCGGAAGACTGACTCTTCTTACTATCTATGCTTTGAACCATTCCTGTGACGTTAGTTACAGATTCCGATGCTTCACTTCAGGTTTACTGTATTCATCTGACCTACTTATTGACGATGAAACACAGAAATTGCATCGGAATTAAGTAGAAATGGCACAATGCCGACTGAAGTACAAGAAGGCTGACCCTTCATACTGTCTAAGTTTTGAACCATTCCTGTGACGCTAGTTACAGATTCCGATGCTTCACTTCTGGGTTACTGTATTCCTTGGACCTTCTTATTGACGATGAAACACAGATATTGCATCGGAAATAAATACAAAAGGCACAATGCCGACTTAAATACAAGAGGACTGACTCTTCTTACTGACTATGTTTTGAACCATTCCTGTGACACTAGTTTGAGATTCCGATGCTTCACTTCAGGTTTACTGTATCCCTCTGACCTCCTTATTGACGATGAAACACTGTAATTGCGTCGGAAATAAATTGAAAAGGGCATAATGCCGACTTAAGTACAAGAAGACTGACTCTTCATACTGTCTATGTTTTGTACCATTCCTGTGACACTAGTTATAGATTCCGATGCTTCACTTCTGGTTTACTGTATCACTTGGACCTTCGTATTGACGATGAAACACAGAAATTGCATCGGAATAAATACAAAAGGCACAATGCCTTCTTAAGCACAAGAAGACTGACTCTTCTTACTGACAATGTTTTGAACCATTCCTGTGACACGAGTTATAGATTCCGATGGTTCACTTCAGGTTTACTGTTTCCCTCTGACCCTCTTTTTGACGATGAAACTCAGAAATTGCATCGGAATTAAATACAAAAGGCACAATGCCGACTTAAGTACATGTAGACTGACTCTTCCTACTGTCTATATTTTGAAACATTCCTGTGACACTAGTTATAGATTCCGATGCTTCATTTCAGGTTTACTGTATCCCTTTGATCTTCTTATTGACGATGAAACACAGAAATTGCATCGGAATTAAATACAAAATGCACAATGCCGACTTAAGTACAAGAAGACTGACCCTTCTTACTGTCTATGTTTAGAACCAATCCTGTGACACTAGTTATAGATTCCAATTCTTCACTTCAGGTTAACTGTATCCCTCTGACCTTCTTATTGACGATGAAACACAGGAAATGCATAGGAATTAGATACAAAAGACACAATGACAACTTACGTACAAGCAGACTGACTCTTCGTAGTGACTATGTTTTGAACCATTCCTGTGACACTAGTTATTGATTCCGATGATTCACTTTAGGTGTACTGTATCCCTTGGAGCTTCTTATTGTCGATGAAACACAGAAGTTGCTTCGGAATTAAATAGAAAAGGCACAATGCCGACTTAAGTACAAGAAGACTGATTCTTCCTACTGACTATGTTTTGAACCATTCCTGTGACACTAGATATAGATTCCGTTGCTTCACTCCAGGTTTACTGTATCCCTTTGACCTTCTTTTTGACGATGAAACACAGAAGTTGCATCGGAATTTAATAGAAAAGGCACAATGCCGACTTAAGTACCAGAAGACTGACTCTCCTTACTATCTATGTTTTGAACCATTCCTGTGACGTTAGTTACAGATTCCGATGCTTCACTTCAGGTTTACTGTATACCTCTGGCCTTCTTATTGACGATGAAACACAGAAATTGCATCGGAATTAAATAGAAAAGGCACATTGCCGACTTAAGTACAAGAAGACTGACTCTTCATACTGTCTAAGTTTAGAACCATTCCTGTGACGCTAGTTACAGATTCCGATGCTTCACTTCAGGGTTACTGTATCCCTTGGACCTTCTTATCGACGATGAAACACAGATATTGCATCGGAAATAAATACAAGAGGCAGAATGCCGACTTAAAAACACGAAGACTGACTCTTCTTACTGACTATGCTTTGAACCATTCCTGTGACACTAGTTATAGATTCCGATGCTTCAGTTCAGGTTTACTATATCACTAGGACCTTGTTATTGACGATGAAACACAGAAATTGCATCGGAACTAAGTACAAAACGAACAATGCCGACTTAAGTACAAGAAGACTGCCTATTCCTACTGGCTATATTTTGAACGATTCCTGTAACATTAGTTATAGATTCCGATGCTTCACTTCAGGTTTACTGTATCCCTTGGACATTGTTATTGACGATGAAACACAGAAATTGCATCGGAATTAAATACAAAAGGCACAATGCCGACTTAAGTACAAGAGGTTTAACTCTTCTTACTGACTATGTTTTGAACCATTCCTGTGCCACTAGTTATAGTTTCCGATGCTTCACATCAGGTTTACTGTATCCCTCTGACAATCTTATTGACGATGAAAGACAGAAATTGCATCGGAAATAAATACAAAAGGCACGATGCCGACTCAAGTACATGTAGAATGAATCTTCCCACAGTCTATGATTTGAACCATTCCTGTGACACTTGTTACACATTCCGATGCTTCATTTCAGGTTTACTGTATCCCTTGGATCTTCTTATTGACGATGAAACACAGATAGTGAATCGGAGTTAAATACAAAAGGCACAATGCCGACTTAAGTACAAGAAGACTGACTCTTCTTACTGACTGCTTTGAACCATTCCGGTGACACTAGTTATGGATTCCGATGCTTCACTTCAGGTTTACTGTATCCCTCTGACCTTTTTATTGACGATGAAACTCAGAAATTGCATCGGAATTTTATACAAAAGGCACAATGCCGACTTAAGTACAGGAAGACTGACCCTTCTTACTGTCTATGTTTTGAACCATTCCTGTGACACTAGTTATAGATTCCGATTCTTCACTTCAGGTTTACTGTATCCCTCTGACCTTCTTATTGACGATGAAACACAGAAATTGCATCGGAATTAGATACAAAAGGCACAATGCCGAGTTACGTACAAGAAGACTGACTCTTCCTACTGACTATATTTGAACCATTCCTGTGACACTAGTTATGGATTCCGATGTTTCACTTCAGGTGTACTGTATCCCTCTGACCTTCGTATTGACGATGAAACACAGATATTGCATCGGAATTAAATAGAAAAGGCACAATGCCGACTTAAGTACAAGAAGACTGATTCTTCCTACTGACTATGTTTTGAACCATTCCTATGACACTAGATATTGATTCCGATGCTTCACTTCAGGTTCACTGTTTCACTCTGACCTTCATATTGACGATGAAACAAAGAAATCGCATCAGAATTAAATAGAAAAGGCACAATGCCGACTTAAGTACAAGAAGACTGACTCTTCTTACTGTCTATGTTTTAACCTCTCCTGTGACCCTAGTTATAGATTCCGATGCTTCACTCCAGGTTTACTGTATCCCTTTGACCTTCTTTTTGAGGATGAAACACAGAAATTGCATCGGAATTTAATAGAAATGGCACAATGCCGACTTAAGTACCAGAAGACTGACTTTTCTTACTATCTATACTTTGAACCATTACTGTGACGTTAGTTACAGATTCCGATGCTTCACTACAGGTTTACTTTTTACCTCTGACCTTCTTATTGACGATGAAACACAGAAATTGCATCGGAAATTAATAGAAAAGGCACATTGTCGACTTAAGTACAAGAAGACTGACTCTTCCTAGTGTCTATGTTTGAACCATTCCTGTGACACTAGTTACAGATTCCCATGCTGCACTTCAGGTTTACTGTATCCCTTGGACGTTCTTATTGACGATGAAACACAGAAATTGCATCGGAATTAAATAGAAAAGGCACATTGCCGACTTAAGTACAAGAAGACTGACCCTTCTTACTGTCTATGTTTTGAACCATTCCTGTGACACTAGTTATAGATTCCGATGCTTCACTTCAGGTTTACTGTATCCCTTGGGCCTTCTTATTGACGACGAAACACAGAAATTGCATCGGAATTAAATACAAAAGGCACAATGCCGACTTAAGTACAAGAGGACTGCCTCTTCCTACTGTCTATGTATTGAACAATTCCTGTGACATTAGTTATAGATTCCGACGCTTCACTTCAGGTTTACTGTATCCCTTGGACCTTCTTATTGACGATGAAACACAGAAATTGCATCGGAATTAAATGCAAAAGGCACAATGCCGACTTAAGTACAAGAAGACTGACTCTTCTCACTGACTATGCTTTGAACCATTCCTGTGACACTAGTTATAGATTCCGATGCTTCACTCCAGGTTTACTGTATCCCTTGGACCTTCTTATTGACGATGAAACAGAGAAATTACATCGGAAATAAATACAAAAGGCACGATGCCGGCTTAAGTACATGTAGAATGAATCTTCCTGCTGTCTATGTTTTGAACCATTAATGTGACACTTGTTATAGATTCCGATGCTTCACTCCAGGTTTACTGTATCCCTTAAACCTTCTTATTGACGATGAAACAGAGAAATTACATCGGAAATAAATACAAAAGGCACGATGCCGACTTAAGTACATGTAGAATGAATCTTCCTACTGTCTATGTTTTGAACCATTCCTGTGGCACTTGTTATAGATTCCGATGCTTCATTTCAGGTTTACTGTATCACATGGATCGTCTTATTGACGATGAATCACAGATAGTGCATCGGAGTTAAATACAAAAGGCACAATGCCGACTTAAGTACAAGAAGACTGACTCTTCCTACTGTCTATGTTTTGAACCATTCCTGTGAGACTAGTTATAGATTCCGATGCATCACTTCAGGTTTACTGTATCCGTCTGACCTTCTTTTTGACGATGAAACACAGAAATTGCATCGGAATTAAATAGAAAAGGCACAATGCCGACTTAAGTACAAGAAGACTGACTCTTCTTACTGTCGATGATTTGAACCATTCCTGGGGCACAAGTTATAGATTCCGATGCTTCACCTCAGATTTACTGTACCCTCTGAAATTCTTATTGACGATGAAACACATAAATTGCATCGGAATTAGATACAAAAGGCACAATGCCGACTTACGTACAAGAAGACTGACTCTTCGTACTGACTATGCTTTGAACCATTCCTGTGACACTAATTATGGATTCCGATGATTCACTTCAGGTGTACTGTATCCCTTGGACCTTCTTATTGACGATGAAACACAAAAATTGCATCGGAATTAAATAGAAAAGGCACAATGCCGACTTAAGTACAAGAAGACTGACTCTTCTTACTGACAATGCTTTGAACCATTCCTGTGACACGAGTTATAGATTCCGATGCTTCACTTCAGGTTTACTGTTTCCCTCTGACCTTCTTATTGACGATGAAACACAGAAATTGCATCGGAATTAAATAAAAAGGCACAATGCCGACTTAAGTACATGTAGACTGACTCTTCCTGCTGTCTATATTTTGAAACATTCCTGTGACACTAGTTATAGATACCGATGCTTCATTTCAGGTTTACTGTATCCCTCTGACCTTCTTATTGACGATGAAACTCAGAAATTGCATTGGAATTAAATACAATACGAACAATGATGACTTATGTACAAGAAGACTGACCCTACTTACTGTCTATGTTTTGAACCATTCCTGTGACACTAGTTATAGATTCCGATTCTTCACTTCAGGATTACTGTATCCCTCTGACCTTCTTATTGACGATGAAACACAGAAATTGCATCGGTTTAGATACAAAAGGCACATTGACAACTTACGTACATGCAGGCTGACTCTTCGTACTGATTATGTTTTGAACCATTCCTGTGACACTAGTTATTGATTCCGATGATTCACTTCAGGTGTACTGTAACCCTTGGACCTTCTTATTGACGATGAAACACAGAAGTTGCTTCGGAATTAAATAGAAAAGGCACAATGCCGACTTAAGTACAAGAAGACTGATTCTTCCTACCGACTATGTTTTGAACCATTCCTGTGACACTAGATATAGATTCCGATGCTTCACTCCAGTTTTACTGTATCCCTTTGACCTTCTTTTTGACGATGAAACACAGAAATTGCATCGGAATTTAATGGAAAAGACACAATGCCGACTTAAGTACCAGAAGACTGACTCTTCTTACTATCTATGTTTTGAACCATTCCTGTGACGTTAGTAACAGATTCCGATGCTTCACTTCAGGTTTACTGTATACCTCTGGCCTTCTTATTGACGATGAAACACAGAAATTGCATCGGAATTAAATACAAAAGGCACATTGCCGACTTATGTACAAGAAGACCGACTCTTCCTACTGTCTATGTTTTGAACCATTCCTGTGACACTAGTTATAGATTCCGATGCCTCACTTCAGGTTTACTGTATCCCTTGGACGTTCTTATTGACGATGAAACACAGAAATTGCATCGGAATTAAATGGAAAAGGCACAATGCCGACTTAAGTACAAGAAGACTGACCCTTCTTACTGACTATGATTTAAACCATTCCTGTGTCACTAGATACTGATTCCGATGCTTCACTTCAGGTTTACTGTATCCATCTGACCTTCGTATTGACGATGAAACACAGAAATTGCATCGGAATTAAATAGAAATGGCACAATGCCGACTGAAGTACAAGAAGATTGACTCTTCATACTGTCTAAGTTTTGAACCATTCCTGTGACGCTAGTTACAGATTCCGATGCTTCACTTCAGGGTTACTGTATCCCTTGGACCTTCTTATTGACGATGAAACACAGATATTGCATCGGAAATAAATACAAGTGGCACAATGCCGACTTAAATACACGAAGAGTGACTCTTCTTACTGTCTATGTTTTGAACCATTCCTGTGACACTAGTTATAGATTCCGATGCTTCACTTCAGGTTTACTGTATCCCTTGGACCTTCTTATTGACGATGAAACACAGAAATTGCAACGGAATTAAATACAAAATGCACAATGCCGACTTAAGTACAAGAAGACTGACTCTTCTTACTGACAATGGTTTGAACCATTCCTGTGACACGAGTTATAGTTTCCGATGCTTCACTTCAGGTTTACTGTATCTCTCTGACCTTCTTATTGACGATGATACACAGAAATTGCATCGGAATTAAATACAAAAGGCACAATGCCGACTTAAGTAAAAGAAGACTGACTCTTCTTACTGACTGTTTTGAACCATTCGTGTGACACTAGTTAGAGATTCCGATGCTTCACTTCAGGTTTACTGTATCCCTCTGACCTTCTTACTGACGATGAAACACTGTAATTTCATCGGAATTAAATTGAAAAGGCACAATGCCGACTTAAGTACAAGAAGACTGACTCTTCTCACTGTCTATGTTTTGACGCATTCCTGTGACGAAAGTTACAGATTCCGATCCATCACTTCTGGTTTACTGTATCCCTTGGACCTTCTTATAGACGATGAAACACAGATATTGCTCCGAATTAGATACAAAAGGCACAATGCCGACGTAAGTACAAGAAGACTGACTCTTCTTACTGACTATGTTTGAACCATTCCTGTGACACTAGTTAGAGATTCCGATGCTTCACTCTAGGTTTACTGTATCCCTTGGACATTCTTATTGACTATGAAACACAGAAATTGTATCGGAATTAAATACAAAAGGCACAATGCTGACTTAAAAACAAGAATACTGACTCTTCTTACTGACTATGTTTTGAACCATTCCTGTGACACTAGTTAGAGATTCCGATGCTTCACTTCAGGTTTACTGTATCCCTCTGACCTTCTTATTGACGATGAAACACAGTAATTGCATCGGAATTATATTGAAAAGGGCACAATGCTGACTTAAGTACAAGAAGACTGACTCTTCTTACTGTCTATGTTTTGAACCATTCCTGTGACCTTAGTTATAGATTCCGATGCTTCATTTCAGGTTTACGGTATCTCTTGTACCTTCTTATTGACTATGAAACACAGAAATTGTATCGGAAATAAATACAAAAGACACAATGCCGACTTAAGTACAAGAAGACTGACTCTTCTTACTGACTATGCTTTGAACCATTCCTGTGACACTAATTATGGATTCCGATGATTCACTTCAGGTGTACTGTATCCCTTGGACCTTCTTATTGACGATGAAACACAAAAATTGCATCGGAATTAAATAGAAAAGGCACAATGCCGACTTAAGTACAAGAAGACTGACTCTTCTTACTGACAATGCTTTGAACCATTCCTGTGACACGAGTTATAGATTCCGATGCTTCACTTCAGGTTTACTGTTTCCCTCTGACCTTCTTATTGACGATGAAACACAGAAATTGCATCGGAATTAAATACAAAAGGCACAATGCCGACTTAAGTACATGTAGACTGACTCTTCCTGCTGTCTATATTTTGAAACATTCCTGTGACACTAGTTATAGATACCGATGCTTCATTTCAGGTTTACTGTATCCCTCTGACCTTCTTATTGACGATGAAACTCAGAAATTGCATTGGAATTAAATACAATACGAACAATGATGACTTATGTACAAGAAGACTGACCCTACTTACTGTCTATGTTTTGAACCATTCCTGTGACACTAGTTATAGATTCCGATTCTTCACTTCAGGATTACTGTATCCCTCTGACCTTCTTATTGACGATGAAACACAGAAATTGCATCGGATTAGATACAAAAGGCAAATTGACAACTTACGTACATGCAGGCTGACTCTTCGTACTGATTATGTTTTGAACCATTCCTGTGACACTAGTTATTGATTCCGATGATTCATTTCAGGTGTACTGTAACCCTTGGACCTTCTTATTGACGATGAAACACAGAAGTTGCTTCGGAATTAAATAGAAAAGGCACAATGCCGACTTAAGTACAAGAAGACTGATTCTTCCTACCGACTATGTTTTGAACCATTCCTGTGACACTAGATATAGATTCCGATGCTTCACTCCAGGTTTACTGTATCCCTTTGACCTTCTTTTTGACGATGAAACACAGAAATTGCATCGGAATTTAATGGAAAAGACACAATGCCGACTTAAGTACCAGAAGACTGACTCTTCTTACTATCTATGTTTTGAACCATTCCTGTGACGTTAGTAACAGATTCCGATGCTTCACTTCAGGTTTACTGTATACCTCTGGCCTTCTTATTGACGATGAAACACAGAAATTGCATCGGAATTAAATACAAAAGGCACATTGCCGACTTAAGTACAAGAAGACCGACTCTTCCTACTTTCTATGTTTTGAACCATTCCTGTGACACCAGTTATAGATTCCGATGCCTCACTTCAGGTTTACTGTATCCCTTGGACGTTCTTATTGACGATGAAACACAGAAATTGCATCGGAATTAAATGGAAAAGGCACAATGCCGACTTAAGTACAAGAAGACTGACCCTTCTTACTGACTATGATTTAAACCATTCCTGTGTCACTAGATACTGATTCCGATGCTTCACTTCAGGTTTACTGTATCCATCTGACCTTCTTATTGACGATGAAACACAGAAATTGCATCGGAATTAAATAGAAATGGCACAATGCCGACTGAAGTACAAGAAGACTGACTCTTCATACTGTCTAAGTTTTGAACCATTCCTGTGACGCTAGTTACAGATTCCGATGCTTCACTTCAGGGTTACTGTATCCCTTGGACCTTCTTATTGACGATGAAACACAGATATTGCATCGGAAATAAATACAAGTGGCACAATGCCGACTTAAATACACGAAGAGTGACTCTTCTTACTGTCTATGTTTTGAACCATTCCTGTGACACTAGTTATAGATTCCGATGCTTCACTTCAGGTTTACTGTATCCCTTGGACCTTCTTATTGACGATGAAACACAGAAATTGCAACGGAATTAAATACAAAATGCACAATGCCGACTTAAGTACAAGACGACTGACTCTTCTTACTGACAATGCTTTGAACCATTCCTGTGACACGAGTTATAATTTCCGATGCTTCACTTCAGGTTTACTGTATCTCTCTGACCTTCTTATTGACGATGATACACAGAAATTGCATCGGAATTAAATACAAAAGGCACAATGCCGACTTAAGTAAAAGAAGACTGACTCTTCTTACTGACTGTTTTGAACCATTCGTGTGACACTAGTTATAGATTCCGATGCTTCACTTCAGGTTTACTGTATCCCTCTGACCTTCTTACTGACGATGAAACACTGTAATTTCATCGGAATTAAATTGAAAAGGCACAATGCCGACTTAAGTACAAGAAGACTGACTCTTCTCACTGTCTATGTTTTGACGCATTCCTGTGACGAAAGTTACAGATTCCGATCCATCACTTCTGGTTTACTGTATCCCTTGGACCTTCTTATAGACGATGAAACACAGATATTGCTCCGAATTAGATACAAAAGGCACAATGCCGACGTAAGTACAAGAAGACTGACTCTTCTTACTGACTATGTTTGAACCATTCCTGTGACACTAGTTAGAGATTCCGATGCTTCACTCTAGGTTTACTGTATCCCTTGGACATTCTTATTGACTATGAAACACAGAAATTGTATCGGAATTAAATACAAAAGGCACAATGCTGACTTAAAAACAAGAATACTGACTCTTCTTACTGACTATGTTTTGAACCATTCCTGTGACACTAGTTAGAGATTCCGATGCTTCACTTCAGGTTTACTGTATCCCTCTGACCTTCTTATTGACGATGAAACACAGTAATTGCATCGGAATTATATTGAAAAGGGCACAATGCTGACTTAAGTACAAGAAGACTGACTCTTCTTACTGTCTATGTTTTGAACCATTCCTGTGACCTTAGTTATAGATTCCGATGCTTCATTTCAGGTTTACGGTATCTCTTGTACCTTCTTATTGACTATGAAACACAGAAATTGTATCGGAAATAAATACAAAAGACACAATGCCGACTTAAGTACAAGAAGACTGACTCTTCTTACTGACTATGCTTTGAACCATTCCTGTGACACTAGTTATAGATTCCGATGCTTCACTTCAGGTTTACTCTATCACTAGGACCTTCTTATTGACGATGAAACACAGAAATTGCATCGGAACTAAATACAAAACGAACAATGCCGATTTAAGTACAAGAAGACTGACTCTGCATACTGTCTATGCTTTGAACGATTCCTGTAACATTAGTTATAGATTCCGATGCTTCACTTCAGGTTTACTGTATCCCTTGGACCTTGTTATTGACGATGAAACCCAGAAATTGCAGCGGAATTAAATACAAAAGGCACGATGCCGACTTATGTACATGTAGAATGAATCTTCGCACTGTCTATGATTTGAACCATTCCTGTGACACTTGTTACACATTCCGATGCTTCATTTCAGGTTTACTGTATCCCTTGGATCTTCTTATTGACGATGAAACACAGATAGTGCATCGGAGTTAAATACAAAAGGCACAATGCCGACTTAAGTACAAGAAGACTGACTCTTCCCACTGACTGCTTTGAACCATTCCGGTGACACTAGTTATGGATTCCGATGCTTCACCTCAGGTTTACTGTATCCCTCTGACGTTTTTATTGACGATGAAACTCAGAAATTGCTTCGGAATTAGATACAAAAGGCACAATGCCGACTTACGTACAAGAAGACTGACTCTTCGTACTGACTATGTTTGAACCATTCCTGTGACACTAGTTATGGATTCCGATGATTCACTTCAGGTGTACTGTATCCCTCTGACCTTCTTATTGACGATGAAACACAGATATTGCATCGGAATTAAATAGAAAAGGCACAATGCCGACTTAAGTACAAGAAGACTGATTCTTCCTACTGACTATGTTTTGAACCATTCACATGACACTAGATATAGATTCCGATGCTTCACTTCAGGTTCACTGTATCACTCTGACCTTCATATTGACGATGAAACAAAGAAATCGCATCGGAATTAAATAGAAAAGGCACAATGCCGACTTAAGTACAAGAAGACTGACTCTTCTTACTGTCTATGTTTTAACCACTCCTGTTACCCTAGTTATAGATTCCGATGCTTCACTCCAGGTTTACTGTATCCCTTTGACCTTCTTTTTGACGATGAAACACAGAAATTGCATCGGAATTTAATAGAATACGCACAATGCCGACTTAAGTACCAGAAGACTGACTCTTCTTACTATCTATACTTTGAACCATTTCTGTGACGTTAGTTACAGATTCTGGTGCTTCACTTCAGGTTTACTGTATACCTCTGACCTTCTTATTGACGATGAAACACAGAAATTGCATCGGAATTAAATAGAAAAGGCACATTGTCGACTTAAGTACAAGAAGACTGACTTTTCTTACTGACTATGTTTCAACCATTCCTGTAACACCAGTTAGAGATTCCGATGCTTCATTCTAGGTTTACTGTATCCCTTGGACCGTCTTATTGACTATGAAACACAGTAATTGCATCAGAATTAAATTGAAAACGGCACAATGCCGACTTAAGTACAAGAAGACTGACTCTTCCTACTGTCTATGTTTTGAAACATTCCTGTGACCTTAGTTATAGATTCCGATACTTCATTTCAGGTTTACGGTATCTCTTGGACTTTCTTATTAACTATGAAACACAGAAATTGTATCGGAATGAAACACAAAAGGCACAATGCCGACTTAAGTGCAAGAAGACTGACTCTTCTTACTGACTATGCTTTGAACCATTCCTGTGACACTAGTTATAGATTCCGATGCTTCACTTCAGGTTTACACTATCACTAGGACCTTCTTATTGACGATGAAACACAGAAATTGCATCGGAACTAAATACAAAACGAACAATGCCGACTGAAGTACAAGAAGACTGACTCTTCCTATTGTCTATGTTTTGAACGATTCCTGTAACATTAGTTATAGATTTTGATGCTTCACTTCAGGTTTACTGTATCCCTTGGACCTTGTTATTGACGACGAAACACAGAAATTGCATCGGAATTAAATACATAAGGCACAAAGCCGACTTAAGTACAAGAAGTTTGACTCTACTTACTTACTATGTTTTGAACCATTCCTGTGCCACTAGTTATAGTTTCCGATGCTTCACATCAGGATTACTGTATCCCTCTGACAATCTTATTGACGATGAAACACAGAAATTGCATCGGAAATAAATACAAGAGGCACGATGCCGACTTAAGTACATGTAGAATGAATCTTCCCACTGTCTATGATTTGAACCATTCCGGTGACACTTGTTACACATTCCGATACTTCATTTCAGGTTTACTGTATCCCTTGGATATTCTTATTGACGATGAAACACAGATAGTGCATCGGAGTTAAATACAAAAGGCACAATGCCGACTTAAGTACAAGAAGACTGACTCTTCTTACTGACTGCTTTGAACCATTTCGGTGAAACTAGTTATGGATTCCGACGCTTCACCTCAGGTTTACTGTATCCCTTTGACCTTTTTATTGACGATGAAACTCAGAAATTACATCGGAATTAAATACAAAAGGCACAATGCCGACTTAAGTACAAGAAGACTGACCCTTATTACTGTTTATGTTTTGAACCATTCCTGTGACACTAGTTATAGATTCCGATTCTTCACTTCAGGTTTACTGTATCCCTCTGACCTTCTTATTGACGATGAAACACAGAAATTGCATCGGAATTAGATACAAAAGGCACAATGCAGACTTACGTACAAGAAGACTGACTCTTCGTACTGACTATGTTTGAACCATTCCTGTGACACTAGTTATGGATTCCGATGATTCACTTCAGGTGTACTGTATCCCTCTGACCTTCTTATTGACGATGAAACACAGATATTGCATCGGAATTAAACAGAAAAGGCACAATGCCGACTTAAGTACAAGAAGACTGATTCTTCCTACTGACTGTGTTTTAAACCCTTCCTATGACACTAGATATAGATTCCGATGCTTCACTTCAGGTTCACTGTATCACGCTGACCTTCATATTGACGATGAAACAAAGAAATCACATCGGAATTAAATATAAAAGGCACAATGCCGACTTAAGTACAAGAAGACTGACTCTTCTTACTGTCTATGTTTTAACCACTCCTGTGATCCTAGTTATAGATTCCGATGCTTCACTCCAGGATTACTCTATCACTTTGACCTTCTTTTTGACGATGAAACACAGAAATTGCATCGGAATTTAATAGAAAAGGCACAAAGCCGACTTAGTACCAGAAGATTGACTCTTCTTACTATCTATATTTTGAAAAATTCCTGTGACGTTAGTTACAGATTCCGATTCTTCACTTCAGGTTTACTGTATACCTCTGATCTTCTTATTGACGATGAAACACAGAAATTGATCGGAATTAAATAGAAAAGGCACATTGTCGACTTAAGTACAAGAAGACTGACTCTTCCTACTGTCTATGTTTTGAACCATTCCTGTGACACTAGTTACAGATTCCCATGCTGCACTTCAGGTTTACTGTATCCCTTGGACGTTCTTATTGACGATGAAACCAAAATTGCATCGGAATTAAATACAATAGGCACAATGCCGACTTAAGTACAAGAAGACTGACTCTTCTTACTGACTGCTTTGAACCATTCCGGTAACACTAGTTATAGATTCCGATGCTTCACCTCAGGTTTACTGTATCCCTCTGACCTTCTTATTGACGATGAAACTCAGAAATTGCATCGGAATTAAATACATAAGGCACAATGCCGACTTAAGTACAAGAAGACTGACCCTTCTTACTGTCTATCTTTTGAACCATTCCTGTGACACTAGTTATAGATTCCGATTCTTCACTTCAGGTTTACTGTATCCCTCTGACCTTCTTATTGACGATGAAACACAGAAATAGCATCGGAATTAGATACAAAAAGCACAATCCCGACTTACGTACAAGATGACTTACTCTTCGTACTGACTATGTTTGAACCATTCCTATGACACTAGTTATGGATTCCGATGATTCACTTCAGGTGTACTGTATCCCTTGGACCTTCTTATTGACGATGAAACACAGAAATTGCATCGGAATTAAATAGGAAAGGCACAATGCCGACTTAAGTACAAGATGACTGACTCTTCTTTTTGTCTATGTTTTGAACCATTCCTGTGACACTAGTTATAGATTCCGATGCTTCACTTCATGTTTACTGTATCCCTTGGGCCTTCTTATTGACGACGAAACACTGTAATTGCATCGGAATTAAATAGAAAAGGCACAATGCCGACTTAAGTACAAGAAGACTGACTCTTCTCACTGTCTATGTTTGACGCATTCCTGTGACGAAAGTTACAGATTCCGATGCATCACTTCAGGTTTACTGTATCCCTTGGACCTTCTTATTGACGATGAAACAGAGATATTGCTCGGAATTAAATACAAAAGGCACAATGCCGACGTAAGTACAAGAAGACTGACTCTTCTTACTGACTATGTTTGAATCATTCCTGTGACACTAGTTATAGATTCCGATGCTTCACTTCAGGTTTACTGTATCTCTCTGACCTTCTTATTGACGACGAAATACAGAAAATGCACCGGAAATAGATACAAAAGACACGATGACGACTTAAGTACATGTAGAATGAATCTTCCTACTGTCTATGTTTTGAACCATTCCTGTGACACTTGTTATAGATTCCGATGCTTCATTTCAGGTTTACTGTATCACATGGATCCTCTTATTGACGATGAAACACAGATAGTGCATCGGAGTTAAATACAAAAGGCTCAATGTCGACTTAAGTACAAGAAGACTGACCCTTCTTACTGTCTATGATTTGAACCATTAATGTAACACTAGTTATAGATTCCGATGTTTCACTTCAGGTTTACTGTATCCCTCTGACCTTCTTATTGACGATGAAACACAGTAATTGCGTCGGAAATAAATTGAAAAGTGCACAATGCCGACTTAAGTACAAGAAGACTGACTCTTCTTACTGACAATGATTTGAACCATTCCTGTGACACGAGTTGTAGATTCTGATGCTTCACTTCAGGTTTACTGTATCCCTCTCACCTTCTTATTGACGATGAAACACAGAAATTGCATCGGAATGAAATACAAAAGGCACAATGCCGACTTAAGTAAAAGAAGACTGACTCTTCTAACTGTAAATGTTTTGAACCATTCCTGTGACATAAGTTATAGATTCCGATGCTTCACCTCAGATTTACTGTATCCCTTGGACCTTCTTATTGACGATGAAACTCAGAAAGTGCATCGGAATTAAATACAAAAAACACAATGCCGACTTAAGTACAAGAAGACTGACACTTCTTACTGTCTATGTTTTGAACCATGCCTGTGACACTAGTTATAGATTCCGATTCTTCACTTCAGGTTTACTGTATCCCTCTGACCTTGTTATTGACGATGAAACACAGAAATTTCATCGGAATTAGATACAAAAGGCACAATGCCGACTTACGTACAAGAAGACTGACTCTTCGTACTGACTATGTTTGAACCATTCCTGTGACACTAGTTATGGATTCCGATGATTCACTTCAGGTGTACTGTATCCCTCTGACCTTCTTATTGACGACGAAACACAGATATTGCATCGGAATTAAATAGAAAAGGCACAATGCCGACTTAAGTACAAGAAGACTGATTCTTCCTACAGACTATGTTTTGAACCATTCCTATGACACTAGATATAGATTCCGATGCTTCACTTCAGGTTCACTGTATCACTCTGACCTTCATATTGACGATGAAACAAAGAAATCGCATCGGAATTAAATAGAAAAGGCACAATGCCGACTTAAGTACAAGAAGACTGACTCTTCTTACTGTCTATGTTTTAACCACTCCTGTGACCCTAGTTATAGATTCCGATGCTTCACCCCAGGTTTACTGTATCCCTTTGACCTTCTTTTTGACGATGAAACACAGAAATTGCATCGGAATTTAATAGAAAAGGCACAATGCCGACTTAAGTACCAGAAGACCGACTCTTCTTAGTATCTATATTTTGAACCATTCCTGTGACGTTAGTTACAGATTCCGATGCTTCACTTCAGGTTTACTGTATACCTCTGACCTTCTTATTGACGATGAAACACAGAAAATGCATCGGAATTAAATAGAAAAGGCACATTGTCGACTTAAGTACAAGAAGACTGACTCTTCCTACTGTCTATGTTTTGAACCATTCCTGTGACACTAGTTACAGATTCCCATGCTGCACTTCAGGTTTACTGTATCCCTTGGACGTTCTTATTGACGATGAAACACAGAAATTGCATCGGAAATAAATACAAAAGGCACAATGCCGACTTAAGTACAAGAAGACTGACTCTTCTTACTGACTGCTTTGAACCATTCCGGTGACACTAGTTATAGATTCCGATGCTTCACCTCAGGTTTACTGTATCCCTCTGATCTTCTTATTGACGATGAAACTCAGAAATTGCTTCGGAATTAAATACAAAAGGCACAATGCCGACTTACGTACAAGAAGACTGACTCTTCGTACTGACTATGTTTGAACCATTCCTGTGATACTAGTTATGGATTCCGATGATTCACTACATTTGTACTGTATCCCTTGGACCTTCTTATTGACGATGAAACACAGAAATTGCATCGGAATTAAATAGGAAAAGCACAATGCCGACTTAAGTACAAGAAGACTGACTCTTCTTACTGACTATGCTTTGAACCGTTCCTGTGGCACTAGTTAGAGATTCCGATGCTTCACTTCAGGTTTACTGTATCCCTCTGACCCTCTTATTGACGATGAAACACAGAAATTGCATCGGAAATAAATACAAAAGGCACGATGCCGACTTAAGTACATGTAGAATGAATCTTCCTACTGTCTATGTTTTGAACCATTCCTGTGACACTTGTTATAGATTCCGATGCTTCATTTCAGGTTTACTGTATCACATGGATCCTCTTATTGACGATGAAACAAAGATAGTGCATCGGAGTTAAATACAAAAAGCACAATGCCGACTTAAGTACAAGAAGTCTGACTCTTCTTACTGTCTATGTTTTAACCACTCCTGTGACACTACTTATAGATTCCGATGCTTCACTCCAGGTTAACTGTATCCCATTGACCTTCTTTTTTACGATGAAACACAGAAATTGCTTCGGAATTTAATGGAAAATGCACAATGCCGACTTAAGTACCAGAAGACTGACTCTTGTTACTATCTATGTTTTGAACCATTCCTGTGACGTTAGTTACAGATTCCGATGCTTCACTTCAGGTTTACTGTATACCTCTGACCTTTTTATTGACGATGAATCACAGAAATTGCATCGGAATTAAATAGAAAAGGCTCAATGCCGACTTAAGTACAAGAAGACTGACTCTTTTTACTGAGTATAATTTGAACCATTCCTGTGGCACTAGATATTGATTCCGATGCTTCACTTCAGGTTTATTGTATCCATCTGACCTTCTTATTGACGATGAATCACAGAAATTGCATCGGAATTAAATAGAAATGGCACAACGCTGACTGAAGTACAAGAAGACTGACTCTTCATACTGGCTAAGTTTTGAACCATTCCTGTGACGCTAGTTACAGATTCCGATGCATCACTTCAGAGTTTCTGTATCCCTTGGACCTTCTTATTGACGATGAAACTCAGAAATAGCATCGGAATTAAATACAAAAGGCACAATGCCGACATAAGTACAAGAAGACTGACCCTTCTTACTGTCTATGTTTTGAACCATTCCTGTCACACTAGTTATAGATTCCGATTCTTCACTTCAGGTTTACTGTATCCCTCTGACCTTCTTATTGACGATGAAACACAGAAATTGCATCGGAATTAGCTACAAAAGGCACAATGCCGACTTACGTACAAGCAGACTGACTCTTCGTACTGACTATGTTTTGAACTATTCCTGTGACACTAGTTATTGTTTCCGATGATTCACTTCAGGTGTACTGTATCCCTTGGACCTTCTTATTGACGATGAAACACAGAAATTGCATCGGAATTAAATAGAAAAGGCACAATGCTGACTTAAGTACAAGAAGACTGACTCTTCTTACAGACTATGTTTGGAACTATTCCTGTGACACTAGTTATAGATTCCGATGCTTCACTTCAGGTTTACCGTATCCCTCTGACCTTCTTATTGACGATGAAACACAGATATTGCATTGGAATTAAATAGAAAAGGCACAATGCCGACTTAAGTACAAGAAGACTGATTCTTCCTACTGACTATGATTTGAACCATTCCTGTGACACTAGATATGGATTCCGATGCTTCGCTTCAGGTTCACTGTATAACTCTGACCGTCACATTGACGATGAAATAACGAAATTGCATCGCAATTTATAATAAAAGGCACAATGCCGACTTAAGTACAAGAAGACTGTCTCTTCTTACTATCTATGCTTTGAACCATTCCTGTGACATTAGTTACAGATTCCGATGCTTCACTTCAGGTTTACTGTATACCTCTGACCTTGTTATTGACGATGAAACACTGAAATTGCATCTGAATTAAATAGAAAAGGCACATTGCCGACTTAAGTACAAGAAGACTCACTCTTCCTACTGTCTATGTTTTGATCCATTCCTGTGACACTATTTATAGATTCCGATGCTTCGCTTCAGGTTTACTGTATCCCTTGGACGTTCTTATTGACGATGAAACACAGAAATTGCATCGGAATTAAAAAGAAATGGCACTATGCCGACAGAAGTACAAGAAGACTGACTCTTCATACTGTCTAAGTTTTGAACCATTCCTGTGACGCTAGTTACAGATTCCGATGCTTCACTTCAGGGTTACTGTATCCCTTGGACCTTCGTATTGACGATGAAACACAGATATTGCATCGGAAATAAATACAAAAGGCACAATGCCGACTTAAGTACATGTAGACTGACTCTTCCTACTGTCTATACTTTGAAACATTCCTGTGCCACTAGTTATAGATTCCGATGCTTCATTTCACGTTTACTGTATCCCTTGGACCATCTTATTGACGATGAAACACAGAAAATGCATCGGAATTATATAGAAAAGGCACGGTGCTGACTTAAGTACAAGAACACTGACTCTTCCTACTTTCTATGTTTTGAACCATTCCTGTGACACTAGTTATAGATTCCGATGCTTCACTTCTGGTTTACTTTATCCCTCTGACCTTCTTATTGACGACGAAACAAAGAAATTGCATCGTCATTAAATAAAAAAGGCACAATGCCGACTGAAGTACAAGAAGACTGACCTTTCTTAATGTCTATGCTTTGAACCATTCCTGTGACACTAGTTATAGATTCGGATGCTTCACTTCAGGTTTACTGTATGCCTTGGACCTTCTTATTGACGATGAAACACAGAAATTGTATCGGAATTAAATACAAAAGGCACAATGCCGACTTAAGTACAAAATGACTGACTCTTCCAACTGTCTAACATTTGAAACCATACCTGTGATGCTAGTTATTGATTCCGATGCTACACTTCAGATTTACTGTATCCCTCAGACCTTCTTATTGACGATGAAACACAGAAATTGCATCGGAATGAAATACAAAAGGCACAATGGCGACTTTAGTAAAAGAAGACTGACTCTTCTTACTGTCAATGTTTTGAACCATTCCTGTGACACTAGTTATAGATTCCGATGCTTCACTTCAGGTTTACTGTATCCCTCTGACCTTCTTATTGACGATAAAACTCAGAAATTGCATTGGAATTAAATAGATAAGGCACAATGCCGACTTAAGTACAAGAAGACTGGCCCTTCTTACTGTCTATGTTTTGAAACATTCCTGTGGCACTAGTTATAGATTCCGATTCTTCACTTTAGGTTTACTGTATCCCTCTGACCTTCTTATTGACGATGAAACACAGAAATTGCATCGGAATTAGATACAAAAGGCACAATGCCGAATTACGTACAAGCAGACTGACTCTTCGTACTGAAGATGCTTGAACCATTCCTGTGACACTAGTTATTGATTCCGATGATTCACTTCAGGTGTACTGTACCCCTTGGACCTTCTTATTGACGATGAAACACAGAAATTGCATCGGAATTAAATGGAAAAGGCACAATGCCGACATAAGTACAAGAAGACTGATTCTTCTTACTGACTATGTTTGGAACCATTCCTGTGACACTAGTTATAGATTCCGATGCTTCACTTCAGGTTTACTATATCCCTCTGACCATCATATTGACGATGAAACAAAGTAATCGCATCGGAATTAAATAGAAAAAGCACAATGCCGACTTAAGTATAAGAAGACTGACTCTTCTTACTGTCTATGTTTTAACCATTCCTGTGACACTAGTTATAGATTCCGATGCTTCCCTCCAGGTTTACTGTATCCCTTTGTCCTTCTTTTTGACGATGAAACACAGAAATTGCATCGGAATTTAATAGAAAAGGCACAATGCCGATTTAAGTACCAGAAGACTGACACTTCTTACTATCTATATTTTGAACCATTCCTGTGACGTTAGTTACAGATTCCGAAGCTTCACTTCAGGGTTACTGTATTCCTTGGACCTTCTTATTGACGATGAAACACAGATATTGTATCGGAAATAAATACAAAAGGCACAAAGCCGACTTAAATGCAAGAAGACTGAGTCTTCTTACTGACTATGCTTTGAACCATTCCTGTGACACTAGTTAGAGACTCCGATGCTTCACTGCAGGTTTACGGTATCCCTCTGACCTTCTTATTGACGATGAAACACAGAAATTGCATCGGAATTAAATACAAAAGGCAAAATGCCGACTTAAGTACATGTAGACTGACTCTTCCTACTGTCTATATTTTGAAACATTCCTGTGACACTAGTTATAGATTCCGATGCTTCACTTCAAGATCACTGTATCCCTCTGACCTTCTTAATGACGATGAAACACAGAAATTGCATCGGAATTAAATACAAATGGCACAATGCCGGCTTAAGTACAAGATGACTGACTCTTCTTACTGTTTATGTTTTGAACCATTCCTGTGACGCTAGTTACAGATTCCAATGCTTCACTTCAGGTTTACTGTATCCCGTGGACCTTCTTATTGACGATGAAACACAGATATTGCTTCGGAAATAAATACAAAAGGCACAATGCCGACGTAAGTACAAGAAGACTGACTCTTCTTACTGACTATGTTTTGAACATTCCTGTGACACTAGTTATAGATTCCGATGCTTCACTTCTGGTTTACTTTATCCCTCTGACCTTCTTATTGACGACGAAACAAAGAAATTGCATCGTCATTAAATAAAAAAGGCACAATGCCGACTGAAGTACAAGAAGACTGACCTTTCTTAATGTCTATGCTTTGAACCATTCCTGTGACACTAGTTATAGATTCGGATGCTTCACTTCAGGTTTACTGTATGCCTTGGACCTTCTTATTGACGATGAAACACAGAAATTGTATCGGAATTAAATTCAAAAGGCACAATCCGACTTAAGTACAAGAAGACTGACTCATTTAACTGTCTAAGTTTTGAACCATTCCTGTGATACTAGTTATTGATTCCGATGCTACACTTCAGTTTTACTGTATCCCTCTGACCTACTTATTGACGATGAAACACAGAAATTGCATCGGAATTAAATACAAATGGCACAATGCCGGCTTAAGTACAAGATGACTGACTCTTCTTACTGTTTATGTTTTGAACCATTCCTGTGACGCTAGTTACAGATTCCAATGCTTCACTTCAGGTTTACTGTATCCCGTGGACCTTCTTATTGACGATGAAACACAGATATTGCTTCGGAAATAAATACAAAAGGCACAATGCCGACGTAAGTACAAGAAGACTGACTCTTCTTACTGACTATGTTTTGAACATTCCTGTGACACTAGTTAGAGATTCCGATGCTTCACTTTAGGTTCGCTGTAATCCTCTGACCTTCTTATTGGCGATGAAACACAGTAATTGCTTCGGAATTAAATTGAAAAGGGCACAATGCCGACTTAAGTAACAGAAGACTGACTCTTCATACTATCTAAGTTTTGAACCATTCCTGTGACGTTTGTTACAGATTCCGATACTTCATTTCAGGTTTACTGTATCCCTCTGACCTTCTTATTGACGATGAAACACAGTAGTTGCATCGGAATTAAATTGAAAAGGGCATAATGCCGACTTAAGTACAAGAAGACTGACTCTTTTTACTGTCTATGTTTTGAACCATTCCTGTGACACTAGTTATAGATTCCGATGCTTCATTTCATTTTTACTGTATCCCTTGGACGTTCTTATTGACGATGAAACACAGAAAGTGCATCGGAATTAAATATAAAAGGCACAATGCTGACTTAAGTACAAGAAGACTGACCTTTCTTACTGTCTATGCTTTGAACCATTCCTGTGACACTAATTATAGATTCCGATGCTTCACTTCAGGTTTACTGTATCCCGTGGACCTTCTTATTGACTATGAAACACAGAAATTGCATCGGAATTAAATACAAATGGCACAATGCCGACTTAAGTACTAGATGACTGACTCTTCTTACTGTCTATGATTTGAACCATTCCTGTGACGCTAGTTACAGATTCCGATGCTTCACTTCAGGTTTACTGTATCCCTCTGACCTTCTTATTGACGATGAAACACAGATATTGCTTCGGAATTAAATACAAAAGGCCCAATGACGACGTAAGTACAAGAAGACTGACTATTGTTACTGACTATGTTTTGAACCATTCCTGTGACACTAGTTATAGATTCCGATGCTTCACTCTAGGTTTACTGTATCCCTTGGACCTTCTTATTGCCTATGAAAGACAGAAATTGTATCGGAATTAAATACAAAAGGCACAATGCCGACTTAAGTACACGAAGACTGACTCTTCTTACTGACTATGTTTTGAACCATTCCTGTGACACTAGTTAGAGATTCCGATGCTTCACTCCAGGTTTACTCTATCCCTCTGACCTTCTTATTGACGATGAAACTCAGAAACTGCATCGGAATTAAATAGATAGGGCACAATGCCGACTTAAGTACAAGAAGACTGGCCCTCCTTACTGTCTATGTTTTGAAACATTCCTGTGACACTAGTTATAGATTCCGATTCTTCACTTTAGGTTTACTGTATCCCTCTGACCTTCTTATTGACGATGAAACACAGAAATTGCATCGGAATTAGATACAAAAGGCACAATGCCGACTTACGTACAAGCAGACTGACTCTTCGTACTGACTATGTTTGAACCATTCCTGTGACACTAGTTATTAATTCCGATGAATCACGTCAGGTGTACTGTATCCCTTGGACCTTCTCATTGACGATGAAACACAGAAATTGCTTCGGAATTAAATACAAAAGGCACAATGCCGACTTAAGTACAAGAAGTCTGACCTTTCTTACTGTCTATGCTTTGAACCATTCCTGTGACACTAGTTATAGATTCCGCTGCTTCACTACAGGTTTACTGTATCCCTCTGACCTTCTTATTGTCGATGAAACACAGAAATTGCATCGGAATGAAATACAAAATTCTCAATGCCGACATAAGTACAAGAAGACTGACCTTTCTTACTCTCTATGCTTTGAACCATTCCTGTGAGACTAGTTATAGATTCCGATGCTTCACTTCAGGTTTACTGTATCCCTCTGACCTTCTTATTGACGATGAAACACAGAATTTGCATCGGAATTAAATACAAAAGGCACAATGCCGACTTAAGTACAAGAAGACTGACCTTTCTTACAGTCTATGCTTTGAACCATTCCTGTGACACTAGTTATTGATTCCGCCGCTTCACTTCAGGTTTACTGTATCCCTCTGACCTTCTTACTGACGATGAAACACAGTAATTGCATCGGAATTAAATAGAAAAGGCACAATGCCGACTTAAGTACAAGAAGACTGACTCTTCTTGCTGTCTATGTTTTGAACCATTCCTGTGACGCTAGTTACAGATTCCGATGCGTCACTTCAGGTTTACTGTATCCCTTGGACCTTCTTATTGACTATGAAACACAGAAATTGTATCGGAATTAAATACAAAAGGCAATAGGCCGACTTAAGTACAAGAAGACTGACTCTTCTTACTGACTATGTTTTGAACCATTCCTGTGACACTAGTTAGAGATTCCGATGCTTCTATTCAGGTTAACTGTATCCCTCTGACCTTCTTATTGACTATGAAACACAGTAATTGCATCGGAATTAAATTGAAAAGGGCACAATGCCGACTTAAGGACAAGAAGACTGACTCTTCTTACTGTCTATGATTTTAACCATTCCTGTGACACTAGTTACAGATTCCGATGCTGCACTTTAGGTTTGCTGTATCCCTTGGACCTTCTTAGTGACTATGAAACACAGAAATTGTATCGGAATTAAATACAAAGGGCACAATGCTGACTTAAGTACATGTAGACTGACTCATCCTACTGTCTATAATTTGAAACATTCCTGTGACCTTAGTTACAGATTCCGATGCTTCATTCCAGGTTTACTGTATCTCTTGGTCCTTCTTATTGACGATAAAACACAGAAACTGCATCGGAATTACAAATAAAAGGCACAATGACGACTTAAGTACAAGAAGACTGACTCTTCTTACTGACTGTGTTTTTAACCATTCCTGTGACACCAGTTATAGATTCCGATGCTTCATTTCAGGTTTACTGTATCCCATGGTTCTTCTTATTGCCGATGAAACACAGATAGTACATCGGAGTTAAATACAAAAGGCACAATGCCGACTTAAGGACAAGGAGACTGACTCTTCCTGCTGTCTATGCTTTGAACCATTCCTGTGAGACTAGTTATAGATTCCGATGCTTCACTTCAGGTTTACTGTATCCCTCTGACCTTCTTATTGACGATGAAACACAGAATTTGCATCGTAATTAAATACAAAAGGCACAATCCCGACTTAAGTACAAGAAGACTGACCTTTCTTACTGTCTATGCTTTAAACCATTCGTGTGACACTAGTTATTGATTCCGATGCTTCACTTCAGGTTTACTGTATCCCTCTGACCTCCTTACTGACGATGAAACACAGTAATTGCATTGAATTAAATAGAAAAGGCACAATGCCGACTTAAATACAAGAAGACTTACTCTTCTTACTGTCTATGTTTTGAACGATTTCTGTGACGCTAGTTACAGATTCCGATGCTTCACTTCAGGTTTACTGCATCCCTCTGACCTTCTTATTGACGATGAAACACAGTAATTGCATCGGAATTAAATTGAAAAATGCACAATGCCGACTTAAGTACAAGAAGACTGACTCTTCTTACTGTCTATGTTTTGAACCAATCCTGTGACACTAGTTATAGATTCCGATGCTTCACTCTGGGTTTACTGTATCCCTTGGACCTTCTTAGTGACTATGAAACACAGAAATAGTATCGCAATTAAATACAAAAGCACAATGCCGGCTTAAGTACAAGTAGACTGACTCTTCTTACGGACTATGATTTGAACCATTCCTGTGACACTAGTTAGAGATTCCGATGCTTTACTTCAGGTTTACTGTATCCCTCTGACCTTCTTATTGACGATGAAACACAGGAATTGCATCGGAATTAAATTGAAAAGGGCACAATGCCGACTTAAGTACAAGAAGACTGAATCTTCTTACTGTCTATATTTTGAACCATTCCTGTGACGCTAGTTACAGATTCCGATTCTTCACATCAGGTTTACTGTATCCCGTGGACCTTCTTATTGACGATGAAACACAGATATGGCTTCGGAATTAAATACAAAAGGCACAATGCCGACGTAAGTACAAGAAGACTGACTCTTCTTACTGACTATGCTTTGAACCATTCCTGTGACACTAGTTATAGATTCCGCTGCTTCACTTAATGTTTACTGTATCCCTCTGACCTTCTTACTGACGATGAAACACAGTAATTGCATCGGAATTAAATAGAAAAGGCACAATGCCGACTTAAGTACAAGAAGACTGACTCTTCTTACTGTCTATGTTTTGAACCATTCCTGTGACGCTAGTTACAGATTCCGATGCGTCACTTCAGGTTTACTGTATCCCTTGGACCTTCTTATTGACTATGAAACACAGAAATTGTATCGGAATTAAATACAAAAGGCAATATGCCGACTTAAGTACAAGAAGACTGACTCTTCTTACTGACTATGTTTTGAACCATTCCTGTGACACTAGTTAGAGATTCCGATGCTTCTATTCAGGTTTACTGTATCCCTCTGACCTTCTTATTGACTATGAAACACAGTAATTGCATCGGAATTAAATTGAAAAGGGCACAATGCCGACTTAAGTACAAGAAGACTGACTCTTCTTACTGTCTATGATTTTAACCATTCCTGTGACACTAGTTACAGATTCCGATGCTGCACTTCAGGTTTGCTGTATCCCTTGGACCTTGTTAGTGACTATGAAACACAGAAATTGTATCGGAATTAAATACAAGGGGCACAATGCTATCCTAAGTACATGTAGACTGACTCATCCTACTCTCTATGATTTGAAACATTCCTGTGACCTTAGTTACAGATTCCGATGCTTCATTTCAGGTTTACTGTATCTCTTGGTCCTTCTTATTGACGATAAAACACAGAAACTGCATCGGAATTAAATGTAAAAGGCACAATGCCGACTTTAGTACAAGAAGACTGACTCTTCTTACTGACTATGTTTTAACCATTCCTGTGACACCAGTTATTGATTCCGATGCTTCATTTCAGGTTTACTGTATCCTTTGGTTCTTCTTATTGCCGATGAAACACAGATAGTACATCGGAGTTAAATACAAAAGGCACAATGCCGACTTAAGTACAAGGAGACTGACTCTTCCTGCTGTCTATGCTTTGAACCATTCCTGTGAGACTAGTTATAGATTCCGATGCTTCACTTCAGGTTTACTGTATCCCTCTGACCTTCTTATTGACGATGAAATACAGAATTTGCATCGTAATTAAATACAAAAGGCACAATCCCGACTTAAGTACAAGAAGACTGACATTTCTTACTGTCTATGCTTTGAACCATTCCTGTGACACTAGTTATTGATTCCGATGCTTCACTTCAGGTTTACTGTATCCCTCTGACCTTCTTACTGACGATGAAACACAGTAATTGCATCGAATTAAATAGAAAAGGCACAATGCCGACTTAAATACAAGAAGACTGACTCTTCTTACTGTCTATGTTTTGAACGATTTCTGTGACGCTAGTTACAGATTCCGATCCTTCACTTCAGGTTTACTGCATCCCTCTGACCTTCTTATTGACGATGAAACACAGTAATTGCATCGGAATTAAATTGAAAAGGGCACAATGCCGACTTAAGTACAAGAAGACTGACTCTTCTTACTGTCTATGTTTTGAACCAATCCTGTGACACTAGTTATAGATTCCGATGCTTCACTTCAGGTTTACTTTTTTCCCTCTGACCTTCTTATTGACGATGAAACACAGTAATTGCATCGGAAATAAATTGAAAAGGGCATAATGCCGACTTAAATACAATAAGACTGACTCTTCTACTGTCTATGTTTTGAACCATTCCTATGACACTAGTTATAGATTCCGATGCTTCACTTCTGGTTTACTGTATCCCTCTGACCTTCTTATTGACGATGAAACACAGAAATTGCATCGGAATGAAATACAAAAGGCTCAATGCCGACATAAGTACAAGAAGACTGACCTTTCTTACTCTCTATGCTTTGAACTAATCCTGTGACACTAGTTATAGATTCCGATGCTTCACTTCACTTTTACTGTACCCCTTGGACCTTCTTATTGAGCATGAAACACAGAAAATTCATCGGAATTAAATACAAAAGGCACAATGCCGACTTAAGTACAAGAAGGCTGACTCTTCCAACTGTCTAAGTTTTGAACCATTCCTGTGATACTAGTTATTGATTCCGATGCTACACTTCAGTTATACTGTATCCCTCTGACCTTCTTATTGACGATGAAACACAGAAATTGCATCGGAATGAAATACAAATGGCACAATGCCGACTTAAGTAAAAGAAGACTGACTCTTCATACTGACTGTTTTGAACCATTCCTGTGACACTAGTTATAGATTCCGATGCTTCACTTCAGGTTTACTGTATCCCTTGGACATTCTTACTGACGATGAAACACAGAAATTGCATCGAAATGAAATACAAATGGCACAATGCCGACTTAAGTACAATAAGACTGACTCTTCTTACTGTCTATGTTTTGAACCATTCCTATGACACTAGTTAGAGATTCCGATGCTTTACTTCAGGTTTACTGTATCCCTTGGACCTTCTTATTAACGATGAAATACAGAAATTGCATCGGAATTAAATAGAAAAGGCACAATACCGACTTAAGTACAAGAAGACTGACTCTTCTTACTGATTATGTTTTGAAACATTACTGTGATTCTAGTTACAGATTCCGATGCTTCACTTCAGGTTTACTTTTTTCCCTCTGACTTTCTTATTGACGATGAAACACAGAAATTGCATCGGAATTAAATAGAAAATGCACGATGCCGACTTAAGTACAAGAAGACTGACGCTTCCTACTGACTATGTTTTGAGCCATTCCTGTGACACTAGTTTTAGATTACGATGCTTCACTTTAGGTTTACTGTATCCCTCTGACCTTCTTATTGACGATGAAACACAGATTTTGCATCGGAATTAAATACAAAAGGCACAATGCCGACTTAAGTACAAGAAGACTGACCTTTCTTACTGTCTATGCTTTGAACCATTCCTGTGACACTAGTTATAGATTCCGATGCTTCACTTCAGGTTTACTGTATCCCTCTGACCTTCTTACTGACGATGAAACACAGTAATTGCATCGGAATTAAATAGAAAAGTCACAATGCCGACTTAAGTAAAAGAAGACTGACACTTCTTACTGTCTATGTTTTTGAACCATTCCTGTGACGCTAGTCACAGATCCCGATGCTTCACTTCAGGTTTACTGTATCCCTCTGACCTTCTTACTGACGATGAAACACAGTAATTGCATCGAATTAAATAGAAAAGGCACAATGCCGACTTAAATACAAGAAGACTGACTCATCTTACAGACTATGCTTTGAACCATTCCTGTGACACTAGTTACAGATTCCGATGCTTCACTTCAGGTATACTGTATCCCTCTGACCTTCTTATTGACGATGAAACACAGCAATTGCATCGGAATTTAATTGATAAGGGCACAATGCCGACTTAAGGACAAGAAGACTGACTCTTCCTACTGTCTATGTTTTAAACCATTCCTGTGACACTAGTTATAGATTCCGATGCCTCACTCTAGGTTTACTGTATCCCTTGGACCTTCTTATTGACTATGAAACACAGAAATTGTATCGGAATTAAATACAAAAGGCAATATGCCGACTTAAGTACAAGAAGACTGACTCTTCTTACTGACTATGTTTTGAACCATTCCTGTGACACTAGTTAGAGATTCCGATGCTTCACTTCAGGTTTACTGTATCCCTCTGACCTTCTTATTGACGATGAAACACAGTAATTGCATCGGAATTAAATTGAATAGGGCACAATGCCGACTTAAGTACAAGAAGACTGACTCTTCTTACTGTCTATGTTTTTAACCATTCCTGTGACACTAGTTACAGATTCCGATGCTGCACTTCAGGTTTACTGTATCCCTTGGACCTACTTAGTGACTATGAAACACAGAAATTGTATCGGAATAAAATACAAAGGGCATAATGCTGACTTAAGTACATGTAGACTGACTCATCCTACTGTCTATGATTTGAAACATTCCTGTGACCTTAGTTACAGATTCCGATGCTTCATTTCAAGTTTACTGTATCTCTTGGAAATTCTTAATGACGATAAAACACAGAAACTGCATCGGAATTAAATATAAAAGGCACAATGCTGACTTAAGTACAAGAAGACTGACTCTTTTTACTGACTATGTTTGAACCATTCCTGTGACACTAGTTATAGATTCCGATGCTTCACTTCAGGTTTACTGTACCCATTGGTTCTTCTTATTGCCGATGAAACACAGATAGTGCATCGGAGTTAAATACAAAAGGCACAATGCCGTCTTAAGTACAAGGAGACTGACTCTTCGTGCTGTCTATGTTTTGAACCATTCCTGTGAGACTAGTTATAGATTCCGATGCTTCACTTCATGTTTACTGTATCCCTCTGACCTTCTTATTGACGATGAACCAGAGAATTTGCATCGTAATTAAATACAAAAGGCACAATGCCGACTTAAGTACAAGAAGACTGACCTTTCTTACTGTCTATGATTTGAACCATTCCTGTGACACTAGTTATTGATTCCGATGCTTCACTTCAGGTTTACTGTATCCCTCTGACCTTCTTACTGACGATGAAACACAGTAATTGCATCGAATTAAATTGAAAAGGGCACAATGCCGACTTAAGTACAAAAAGACTGACTCTTCTTACTGACTATGTTTTGAACCATTCCTGTGACACTAGTTAGAGATTCCGATGCTTTACTTCAGGTTTACTGTATCCCTCTGACCGTCTTATTGACGATGAAACACAGAATTTGCATCGTAATTAAATACAAAAGGCACAATGCCGACTTAAATACAAGAAGACTGACTCTTCTTACTGTCTATGTTTTGAACCATTCCTGTGACACTAGGTACAGATTCCGATGCTGCACTTCAGGTTTACTGTATCCCTTGGACCTTATTAGTGACTATGAAACACAGAAATTGTATCGGAATTAGATACAAAAGGCACAATGCCGACTTAAGTAAAAGAAGACAGACTCTTCCTGCTGTCTATGTTTTGAACCATTACTGTGAGCCTAGTTATAGATTCCGAAGCTTCACTTAAGGTTTACTGTATCCCTCTGACCTTCTTATTGACGATGAAACACAGAATTTGCATCGTAATTAAACACAAAAGGCACAATGCCGACTTAAGTACAAGAAGACTGACCTTTCTTACTGTCTATGCTTTGAACCATTCCTGTGACACAAGTTGGATTCCGATGTTTCACTTCAGGTTTACTGTATCCCTCTGACTTTCTTAGTGACTATGAAACATAGAAATTGAACCGGAATTAAATACAAAAGGCACAATGCCGACTTAAGTACAGGAAGACTGACTCTTCTTTTTGTCTAAGTTTGATCTATTACTGTGAGACTAGTTGTAGATTCCGATGCTTCACTTCAGGTTTACTGTATCCCTTGGACCTTCTTATTGACGACGAAACACAGAAATTGCATCGGAATTAAATACAAAAGGCACAATGCTGACTTAAGTAAAAGAAGACTGACTCTTCTTACTGACTGTTTTGAACCATTCCTGTGACACTAGTTATAGATTCGGATGCTTCACTTCAGGTTAACTGTATCCCTCTGTCCTTCTTATAGACGATAAAACACAGAAATTGCATCGGAATGAAATACAAATGGCACATTGCCGACTTAAGTACAAGATGACTGACTCTTCTTACTGTCTATGTTTTGAACCATTCCTGTGACGCTAGTTACAGATTCCGATGCTTCACTTCAGATTTACTGTATCCCTCTGACCTTCTTATTGACGATGAAACACAGTAATTGCATCGGAATTTAATTGAAAGGGCACAATGCCGACTTAAGTACAAGAAGACTGACTCTTCTTACTGTCTATGTTTCGAACTATTCCTGTGACACTAGTTATAGATTCCGATGCTTCACTCTAGGTTTACTGTATCCCTTGGACCTTCGTATTGACTATGAAACACAGAAATTGTATCGGAATTAAATACAAAAGGCACAATGCCGACTTAAGAACAAGAAGACTGACTCTTATTACTGACTATGTTTTGAACCATTCCTGTGACACTAGTTATAGATTCCGATGCTTCACTTCAGTCTTACTGTATCCCTCTGACGTTCGTATTGACGATGAAACACAGTAATTGCTTCGGAATTAAATTGAAAAGGGCACAATGGCGACTAAAGTACCAGAAGACCGACTCTTCATACTATCTAAGTTTTGAACCATTCCTGTGACGTTTGTTACAGATTCCGATGCTTCACTTCAGGTTTACTGTATCCCTCTGACTTTCTTATTGACGATGAAACACAGTAATTGCATCGGAAATAAATTGAAAAGGGCATAATGCCGACTTAAGTACAAGAAGACTGACTCTTCTTACTGTCTATGTTTTGAACCATTCCTGTGACACTAGTTATAGATTCCGATGCTTGAACTTCAGGTTTACTGTATCCCTTGGACCTTCTTATTGACGATGAAACACAGAAAGTGCATCGGAATTAAATACAAAAGGCACAATGCCGACATAAGTACAAGAAGACTGACTCTTCTTACTGACAAGGTTTTGAACATTTCCTGTGACACGAGTTATAGATTCCGATGCTTCACTTCAGGGTTACTGTATCCCTCTGACCTTCTTAGTGACGATGAAACACAGAAATTGCATCGGAATTAAATACAAAAGGCACAATGCCGACTTAAGTACATGTAGACTGACTCTTCCTACTGTCTATACTTTGAAACATTCCTGTGACACTGTTATAGATTCCGATGCTTCATTTCAGGTTTACTGTATCCCTTGGACCTTCTTATTGACGATGAAACACAGAAAGTGCATCGGAATTAAATACAAAAGGCACAATGCTCACTTAAGTACAAGAAGACTGACTCTTCCAACTTTCTATGTTTTGAACCATTCCTGTGACACTAGTTATAGATTCCGATGCTTCACTTCAGTTTTACTGTATCCGTCTGACCTTCTTATTGACGATGAAACACAGAAATTGCATCGGAATTAAATTGAAAAGGGCACAATGCCGACTGAAGTAAAAGAAGACTGACTCTTCATACTGACTCTTTTGAAACATTCCTGTGACACTAGTCATAGATTCCGATGCTTCACTTCAGGTTTACTGTATCCCTCTGACCTTCTTATTCACGATGAAACACAGGTATTGCACCGGAATTAAATAGAAAAGTCACAATGCCGACTTAAGTACAAGAAGACTGACTCTACTTACTGACTATGTTTTGAACCATTCCTGTGACACTAGTTACAGATTCCGATGCTTCACTTCAGGTTTACTGTATCCCTTGGACCTTCTTAGTGACTATGAAACACAGAAATTGTATCGGAATTAAATACAAAAGGCACAATGCTGACTTAAGTCCATGTAGACTGTCTCTTCCTACTGTGTATGTTTTGAAACATTCCTGTGACCTTAGTTATAGATTCCGATGCTTCATTTCAGGTTTACTGTATCTCTTAGACCTTCTTATTGACTATGAAACACAGAAATTGTATCGGAATTAAATACAAAAGGCAATATGCAAACTTAAGTACAAGAAGACTGACTCTTCTTACTGACTATGTTTTGAACCATTCCTGTGACACTAGTTAGAGATTCCGATGCTTCACTTCAGGTTTACTGTATCCCTCTGACCTTCGTATTGACGATGAAACACAGTAATTGCATCGGAATTAAATTGAAAAGGGCACAATGCAGACTTAAGGACAAGAAGACTGACTCTTCTTACTGTCTATGTTTTTAACCATTCCTGTGACACTAGTTACAGATTCCGATGCTGCAATTCAGGTTTACTGTATCCCTTGGACTTTCTTAGTGACTATGAAACACAGAAATTGTATCGGAATTAAATACAAAGGGCACAATGCTGACTTAAGTACATGTAGACTGACTACTCCTACTGTCTATGATTTGAAACATTCCTGTGACCTTAGTTATAGATTCCGATGCTTCATTTCAGGTTTACTGTATCTCTTGGACCTTCTTATTGACGATGAAACACAGAAACTGCATCGGAATTAAATGTAAAAGGCACAATGCCGACTTAAGTACAAGAAGACTGACTCTTCTTACTGACTATGTTTTGAACCATTCCTGTGACACTAGTTATAGATTCCGATGCTTCACTTCAGGTTTACTGTATCCCTCTGACCTTCGTATTGACGATGAAACACAGAAATTGCATCGGAAATAAATACAAAAGGCACGATGCCGACTGAAGTACATGTAGAATGAATCTTCCTACTGTCTATGTTTTGAACCATTCCTGTGACACTTGTTATAGATTCCGATGCTTCATTTCAGGTTTACTGTATCCCTAGGTTCTGCTTATTGACGATGAAACACAGAATTTGCATCGTAATTAAATACAAAAGGCACAATGCCGACTTAAGTACAAGAAGACTGACCATTCTTACTGTCTATGCTTTGAACCATTCCTGTGACACTAGTTAGATTCCGATGCTTCACTTCAGGTTTACTGTATCCCTCTGACCTTCTTAGTGACTATGAAACACAGAAATTGCATCGGAATTAAATACAAAAGGCACAATGCCGACTTAAGTACTGGATGACTGACTCTTCTTTTTGTCTATGTTTTGATCCATTACTGTGGGACTAGTTATAGATTCCGATGCTTCACTTCAGGTTTACTGTATCCCTTGGACCTCCTTATTGAGGACGAAACACATAAATTGCATCGGAATTAAATACAAAAGGCACAATGCCGACTTAAGTACAAGAAGACTGACCCTTCTTACTGACTATGATTTGAACCATTCCTATGACACTAGTTATAGATTCTGATGCTTCACTTCAGGTTTACTGTATCCCTCTGACCTTCTTATTGACGATGAAACACAGAAATTGGATCGGAAATAAATACAAAAGGCACGATGCCGACTGAAGAACATGTAGAATGAATCTTCCTAATGTCTATGTTTTGAACCATTCCTCTGACACTTGTTATAGATTCCGATGCTTCATTTCAGGTTTACTGTATCCCTAGGTTCTTCTTATTGCCGATGAAACACAGATTGTGCATCGGAGTTAAATACAAAAGGCACAATGCCGACTTAAGTACAAGAAGACTGACTCTTCCTACTGCCTATGCTTTGAACCATTCCTGTGAGACTAGTTATAGATTCCGATGCCTCACTTCAGGTTTGCTGAATCCATCTGACCTTCTTTTTGACGATGAAACACAGAAATTGCATCGGAATTAAATACAAAAGGCACCATGCCGACTTAAGTACAAGAGGACTGACTCTTTTTACTGTCAATGTTTTGAACCATTCCTGTGACAATAGTTATAGATTCCAAGCTACGCCTCAGATTTACTGTATCCCGTGGACCTTCTTATTGACGATGAAACACAGAAATTGCATCGGAATTAAATACAAAAGGCACAATGCCGACTTAAGTACAAGAAGGCTGACTCTTCTTACTGATTATGTTTGGACCCATTCCTGTGACACTAGTTATAGATTCCGATGCTTCACTTCAGGTTTACTGTATCCCTCTGACCTTCTTATTTACGATGAAACACAGATATTGCATCGGAAATAAATAGAAAAGGCACAATGCCGACTTAAGTACAAGAAGACTGACTCTTCTTACTGACTATGTTTTGAACCATTCCTGTGACACTAGTTACAGATTCCGATGCTTCACTTCAGGTTTACTGTATCCCTCTGACCTTCTTATTGACGATGAAGTACAGAAATTGCATCGGAATTAAATACAAAAGGCACAATGCCTACTTACGTACATGTAGACTGACTCTTCCTAATGTCTATGTTTTGAACCAGTCCTGTGACACTAGTTATAGATTCCGATACTGCACTTCAGGTTTACTGTATCCCTTGGACCATCTTAGTGACTATGAAACACAGAAATTGTATCGGAATTAAATACAAAAGACACAATGCTGACTTAAGTACATGTAGACTGACTCTTCCTACTGTCTATGCTTTGAAACATTCCTGTGACCTTAGTTATAGATTCCGATGTTTCTTTTCAGGTTTACTGTATTTCTTGGACCTTCTTATTGACGATGAAACACAGAAACTGCATCGGAATTAAATGTAAAAGGCACAATGCCGACTTAAGTACAAGAAGACTGACTCTTCTTACTGACTATGTTTTGAACCATTCCTGTGACACTAGTTATAGATTCCGATGCTTCACTTGAGGTTTACTGTATCCCTCTGACCTTCTTATTGACGATGAAACACAGAAATTGCATCGGAAATAAATACAAAAGGCACGATGCCGACTGAAGTACATGTAGAATGAATCTTCCTACTGTATATGTTTTGAACCATTCCTGTGACACTTGTTATAGATTCCGATGCTTCATTTCAGGTTTACTGTATCCCTAGGTTCTGCTTATTGACGATGAAACACAGAATTTGCATCGTAATTAAATACAAAAGGCACAATGCCGACTTAAGTACAAGAAGACTGACCTTTCTTACTGTCTATGCTTTGAACCATTCCTGTGACACTAGTTAGATTCCGATGCTTCACTTCAGGTTTACTGTATCCCTCTGACCTTCTTAGTGACTATGAAACACAGAAATTGCATCGGAATTAAATACAAAAGCACAATGCCGACTTAAGTACAAGAAGACAGACTCTTTTTACTGTCAATGTTTTGAACCATTCCTGTGACAATAGTTATAGATTCCAATGCTACACCTCAAATTTACTGTATCCCGTGGACCTTCTTATTGACGATGAAACACAGGTATTGCATCGGAATTAAATAGAAAAGTCACAATGCCGACTTAAGTACAAGAAGACTGACTCTTCTTACTGACTATGTTTTGAAGCATTCCTGTGACACTAGTTAGAGATTCCGATGCCTCACTTCAGGTTTACTGTATCCCTCTGACCTTCGTATTGACGATGAAACACAGCAATTGCATCGGAATTAAATTGAAAAGGGCACAATGCCGACTTAAGGACAAGAAGACTGTCTCCTCTTACTGTCTATGTTTTTAACCATTCCTGTGACACTAGTTACAGATTCCGATGCTGCACTTCAGGTTTACTGTATCCCTTGGACCATCTTAGTGACTATGAAACACAGAAATTGTATCGGAATTAAATACAAAAGGCACAATGCTGACTTAAGTACTTGTAGACTGACTAATCCTACTGTCTATGATTTGAAACATTCCTGTGACCTTTGCTACAGATTCCGATGCTTCATTTCAGGTTTACTGTATCTCATGGACCTTCTTATTGACGATAAAACACAGAAACTGCATCAGAATTAAATATAAAAGGCACAATGCCGACTTAAGTACAAGAAGACTGACTCTTCTTACTGACTATGCTTTTAACCATTCCTGTGACACTAGTTATAGATTCCGATGCTTCACTTCAGGTTTACTGTATCCCTCTGACCTTCTTATTGCCGATGAAACACAGAAATTGCTTCGGAAATAAATACAAGAGGCACGATGCCGACTTAAGTACACGTAGAATGAATCTTCCTACTGTCAATGTTTTGAACCATTCCTGTGACACTTGTTATAGATTCCGATGCTGCATTTCAGGTTTAATGTATCCCTCTGACCTTCTTATTGACGATGAAGTACAGAAACTGCATCGGAATTAAATACCAAAGGCACAATGCCTACTTACGTACATGTAGGCTGACTCTTCCTACTGTCTATGTTTTGAACCAGTCCTGTGACACTAGTTATAGATTCCGATGCTGCACTTCAGGTTTACTGTATCCCTTGGACCTTCTTAGTGACTATGAAACACAGAAATTGTATCGGAATTAAATACAAAAGACACAATGCTGACTTAAGTACATGTAGACTGACTCTTCCTACTGTCTATGTTTTAAAACATTCCTGTGACCTTAGTTATAGATTCCGATGCTTCATTTCAGGTTTACTGTATCTCTTGGACCTTCTTATTGACGATGAAACACAGAAACTGCATCGGAATTAAATGTAAAAGGCACAATGCCGACTTAAGTACAAGAAGACTGTCTCTTCTTACTGACTATGTTTTGAACCTTTCCTGTAACACTAGTTATAGATTCCGATGCTTCACTTCAGGTTTACTGTATCCCTCTGACCTTCTTATTGACGATGAAACACAGAAATTGCATCGGAAATAAATACAAAAGGCACGATGCCGACTGAAGTACATGTAGAATGAATCTTCCTACTGTATATATTTTGAACCATTCCTGTGACACTTGTTATAGATTCCGATGCTTCATTTCAGGGTTACTGTATCCCTAGGTTCTGCTTATTGACGATGAAACACAGAATTTGCATCGTAATTAAATACAAAAGACACAATGCCGACTTATGTACAAGAAGACTGACCTTTCTTACTGTCTATGCTTTGAACCATTCCTGTGACACTAGTTAGATTCCGATGCTTCACTTCAGGTTTACTGTATCCCTCTGACCTTCTTAGTGACTATGAAACACAGAAATTGCATCGGAATTAAATACAAAAGGCACAATGCCGACATAAATATATGTAGACTGACTAATCCTACTGTCTATGATTTGAAACATTCCTGTGACCTTAGTTATAGATTCCGATGCTTCATTTCAGGTTTACTGTATCTCTTGGACCTTCTTATTGACGATGAAACACAGAAACTGCATCGGAATTAAATGTAAAAGGCACAATGCCGACTTAAGTACAAGAAGACTGACTCTTCTTACTGACTATGTTTTGAACCATTCCTGTGACACTAGTTATAGATTCCGATGCTTCACTTCAGGTTTAATGTATCCCTCTGACCTTCTTATTTACGATGAAGTACAGAAATTGCATCGGAATTAAATACCAAAGGCACAATGCCTACTTACGTACATGTAGACTGACTCTTCCTACCGTCTATGTTTTGAACCAGTCCTGTGACACTAGTTATAGATTCCGATGCTGCACTTCAGGTTTACTGTATCCCTTGGACCTTCTTAGTGACTATGAAACACAGAAATTGTATCGGAATTAAATACAAAAGACACAATGCTGACTTAAGTACATGTAGACTGACTCTTCCTACTGTCTATGTTTTAAAACATTCCTGTGACCTTAGTTATAGAATCCGATGCTTCATTTCAGGTTTACTGTATCTCTTGGACCTTCTTATTGACGATGAAACACAGAAACTGCATCGGAATTAAATGTAAAAGGCACAATGCCGACTTAAGTACAAGAAGACTGTCTCTTCTTACTGACTATGTTTTGAACCATTCCTGTAACACTAGTTATAGATTCCGATGCTTCACTTCAGGTTTACTGTATCCCTCTGACCTTCTTATTGACGATGAAACACAGAAATTGCATCGGAAATAAATACAAAAGGCACGATGCCGACTGAAGTACATGTAGAATGAATCTTCCTACTGTATATGTTTTGAACCATTCCTGTGACACTTGTTATAGATTCCGATGCTTCATTTCAGGTTTACTGTATCCCTAGGTTCTGCTTATTGACGATGAAACACAGAATTTGCATCGTAATTATATACAAAAGACACAATGCCGACTTAAGTACAAGAAGACTGACCTTTCTTACTGTCTATGCTTTGAACCATTCCTGTGTCACTAGTTAGATTCCGATGCTTCACTTCAGGTTTACTGTATCCCTCTGACCTTCTTAGTGACTATGAAACACAGAAATAGCATCGGAATTAAATACAAAAGGCACAATGCCGACTTAAGTACTGGATGACTGACTTTTCTTTTTGTCTATGTTTTGATCCATTACTGTGAGACTAGTTATAGATTCCGATGCTTCACTTCAGGTTTACTGTATCCCTTGGACCTCCTTATTGACGACGAAACACAGAAATTGCATCGGAATTAAATACAAAAGGCACAATGCCGACTTAAGTACAAGAAGACTGACCCTTCTTACAGACTATGTTTTGAACCATTCCTGTGACACTAGTTATAGATTCTGATGCTTCACTTCAGGTTTACTGTATCCCTCTGACCTTCTTATTGACGATGAAACACAGAAATTGGATCGGAAATAAATACAAAAGGCACGATGCCGACTGAAGTACATGTAGAATGAATCTTCCTAATGTCTATGTTTTGAACCATTCCTGTGACACTTGTTATAGATTCCGATTCTTCATTTCAGGTTTACTGTATCCCTAGGTTCTTCTTATTGCCGATGAAACACAGATAGTGCATCGGAGTTAAATACAAAAGGCACAATGCCGACTTAAGTACAAGAAGACTGACTCTTCCTACTGTCTATGATTTGAACCATTCCTGTGAGACTAGTTATAGATTCCGATGCCTCACTTGAGGTTTACTGAATCCATCTGACCTTCTTTTCGACGATGAAACACAGAAATTGCATCGGAATTAAATACAAAAGGCACCATGCCGACTTAAGTACAAGAAGGCTGACTCTTTTTACTGTCAATGTTTTGAACCATTTCTGTGACAATAGTTATAGATTCCAAGCTACTCCTCAGATTTACTGTATCCCGTGGACCTTCTTATTGACGATGAAACACAGAAATTGCATCGGAATTAAATACAAAAGGCACAATGCCGACTTAAGTACAAGAAGACTGACTCTTCTTACTGACTATGTTTTGAACTATTCCTGTGACACTAGTTACAGATTCCGATGCTTCACTTCAGGTTTACTGTATCCCTCTGACCTTCTTATTCACGATGAAACACAGATATTGCATCGGAATTAAATAGAAAAGGCACAATGCCGACTTAAGTACAAGAAGGCTGACTCTTCTTACTGATTATGTTTGGACCCATTCCTGTGACACTAGTTATAGATTCCGATGCTTCACTTCAGGTTAACTGTATCCCTCTGACCTTCTTATTATCGATGAAACACAGATATTGCATCGGAAATAAATAGAAAAGGCACAATGCCGACTTAAGTACAAGAAGACTGACTCTTCTTACTGACTATGTTTTGAACCATTCCTGTGACACTAGTTACAGATTCCGATGCTTCACTTCAGGTTTACTGTATCCCTCTGACCTTCCTATTCACGATGAAACACAGATACTGCATCGGAATTAAATAGAAAAGGCACAATGCCGACTTAAGTACAAGAAGACTGACTCTTCTTACTGACTATGTTTTGAACCATTCCTGTGACACTAGTTATAGTTTCCGATGCTTCACTTCAGGTTTACTGTATCCCTCTGACCTTCTTATTGACGATGAAGTACAGAAATTGCATCGGAATTAAATACAAAAGGCACAATGCCTACTTACGTACATGTAGACTGACTCTTCCTACTGTCTATGTTTTGAACCAGTCCTGTGACACTAGTTATAGATTCCGATGCTGCACTTCAAGTTTACTGTATCCCTTGGAACTTCTTAGTGACTATGAAACACAGAAATTGTATCGGAATTAAATACAAAAAGCACAATGCTGACTTAAGTACATGTAGACTAAATCTTCCTACTGTCTATGTTTTGAAACATTCCTGTGACCTTAGTTATAGATTCCGATGCTTCATTTCAGGTTTACTGTATCTCTTGGACCTTCTTATTGACGATGAAACACAGAAACTGCATCGGAATTAAATGTAAAAGGCAAAATGCCGTCTTAAGTACAAGAAGACACACTCTTCTTACTGACTATGTTTTGAACCATTCCTGTGACACTAGTTATAGATTCCGATGCTTTACTTCAGGTTTACTGTATCCCTCTGACCTTCTTATTGACGATGAAACACAGAAATTGCATCGGAAATAAATAGAAAAGGCACAATGCCGACTTAAGTACAAGAAGACTGACTCTTCTTACTGACTATGTTTTGAACCATTCCTGTGACACTAGTTATAGATTCCGATGCTTCACTTCAGGTTTACTGTATCCCTTGGACCTTCTTATTGACGATGAAACACAGATATTGCTTCGGAATTAAATACAAAAGGCACAATGCCGACGTAAGTACAAGAAGACTGACTCTTCTTACTGACTATGTTTTGACCAATTCCTGTGACACTAGTTATAGATTCCGATGCTTCACTTCAGGTTTACTGTATCCCTCTGACCTTCTTATTCACGATGAAACACAGATATTGCATAGGAATTAAATAGAAAAGCTACAATGCCGACTTAAGTACAAGAAGACTGACTCTTCTTACTGACTATGTTTTGAACCATTCCTGTGACACTAGTTATAGATTCCGATGCTTCACTTCAGGTTTACTGTATCCCTTGGAGCTTCTTATTGACGATGAAACACAGATATTGCTTCGGAATTAAATACAAAAGGCACAATGCCGACGTAAGTACAAGAAGACTGACTCATCTTACAAACTATGACTTGAACCATTCCTGTGACACTAGTTAGAGATTCCGATGCTTCACTTCAGATTTACTGTATCCCGTGGACCTTCTTATTGACGATGAAACACAGAAATTGCATCGGAATTAATTACAAAAGGCACAACGCCGACTTAAGTACAAGAAGACTGACTCTTCTTACTGATTATGTTTGGACCCATTCCTGTGACACTACTTATAGATTCCGATGCTTCACTTCAGGTTTACTGTATCCCTCTGACCTTCTTATTCACGATGAAACACAGATATTGCATCGGAATTAAATAGAAAAGGCACAATGCCGACTTAAGTACAAGAAGACTGACTCTTCTTACTGACTATGTTTTGAACCATTGCTGTGACACTAGTTATAGATTCCGAAGCTTCACTTCAGGTTTACTGTATCCCTCTGACCTTCTTATTGACGATGAAGTACAGAAATTGCATCGGAATTAAATACAAAAGGCACAATGCCTACTTACGTACATGTAGACTGACTCTTCCTACTGTCTATGTTTTGAACCAGTCCTGTGACACTAGTTATAGATTCCGATGCTGCACTTCAGGTTTACTGTATCCCTTGGACCTTCTTAGTGACTATGAAACACAGAAATTGTATCGGAATTAAATACAAAAGGCACAATGCCGACGTAAGTACAAGAAGACTGACTCTTCTTACTGACTATGTTTGGACCAATTCCTGTGACACTAGTTATAGATTCCGATGCTTCACTTCAGGTTTACTGTATCCCTCTGACCTTCTTATTCACGATGAAAGACAGATATTGCATCGGAATTAAATAGAAAAGCTACAATGCCGACTTAAGTACAAGAAGACTGACTCTTCTTACTGACTATGTTTTGAACCATTCCTGTGACACTAGTTACAGATTCAGATGCTTCACTTCAGGTTTACTGTATCCCTTGGACCTTCTTATTGACGATGAAACACAGATATTGCTTCGGAATTAAATACAAAAGGCACAATGCCGACGTAAGTACAAGAAGACTGACTCATCTTACAGACTATGTCTTGAACCATTCCTGTGACACTAGTTAGAGATTCCGATGCTTCACTTCAGGTATACTGTATCCCCCTGACCTTCTTATTGACGATGAAACACAGTAATTGCATCGGAATTTAATTGATAAGTGCACAATGCCGACTTAAGTACAAGAAGACTGACTCTTCTTACTGTCTATTTTTTTAACCATTCCTGTGACACTAGTTACAGATTCCGATGCTGCACTTCAGGTTTACTGTATCCCTTGGAACTTCTTAGTGACTATGAAACACAAAAATTGTATCGGAATTAAATACAAAGGGCACAATGCTAACTTAAGTACATGTAGACTGACTCATCCTACTGATTATGATTTGAAACATTCCTGTGACCTTAGTTACAGATTTCGATGCTTCATTTCAGGTTTACTGTATCTCTTGGACCTTCTTATTGACGATAAAACACAGAAACTGCATCGGAATTAAATATAACAGGCACAATGCCGAGTTAAGTACAAGAAGACTGACTCTTCTTACTGACTATGTTTTTAACTATTCCTGTGACACTAGTTATAGATTCCGATGCTTCACTTCAGGTTTACAGTTTACCTCTGACTTTGTTATTGACGATGAAACACAGAAATTGCATCGGAAATAAATACAGGAGGCATGATGCCGACTTAAGTACTTGTAGAATGAATCTTCCTACTGTCAATGTTTTGAACCATTCCTGTGACACTTGTTATAGATTCCGATGCTTCATTTCAGGTTTACTGTATCCCTTGGTTCTTCTTATTGCCGATGAAACACAGATAGTGCATCGGAGTTAAATACAAAAGGCACAATGCCGACTTATGTACAAGGAGACTGACTCTTCGTGCTGTCTATGTTTTGAACCATTCCTGTGAGACTAGTTATAGATTCCGATGCTTCACTTCAGGTTTACTGTATCCCTCTGACCTTCTTATTGACGATGAAACACAGAATTTGCATCGTAATTAAATACAAAAGGCACAATGCCGACTTTAGTACAAGAAGACTGACCTTTCTTATTGTCTATGCTTTGATCCATTCCTGTGACACTAGTTAGATTCCGATGCTTCACTTCAGGTTTACTGTATCCCTTGGACCTTCTTAGTGACTATGAAACACAGAAATAGTATCGGAATTAAATACAAAAGGCACAATGCCGACTTAAGTAAAAGATGACAGACTCTTCCAGCTGTCAATGCTTTGAACCATTACTGTGAGACTAGTTATAGATTCCGATGCTTCACTTCAGGTTTACTGTATCCCTCTGACCTTCTTATTGACGATGAAACACAGAATTTGCATCGTAATTAAATACAAAAGGCACAATGCCGACTTAAGTACAAGAAGACTGACCTTTCTTATTGTCTATGCTTTGATCCATTCCTGTGACACTAGTTAGATTCCGATGCTTCACTTCAGGTTTACTGTATCCCTTGGATCTTCTTATTGACGACGAAACACAGAAATTGGATCGGAATTAAATACAAAAGGCACAATGCCGACTTAAGTACAAGAAGACTGACCCTTCTTACTGACTATGTTTTGAACCATTCCTGTGACACTAGTTATAGATTCCGATGCTTCACTTCTGGTTTACTGTATCCCTCTGACCTTCTTACTGACGATGAAACACAGAAATTGCATCGGAAATAAATACAAAAGACACGATGCCGACTGAAGTACATGTAGAATGAATCTTCCTACTGTCTATGTTTTGAACCATTCCTGTGACACTTGTTATAGATTCCGATGCTTCACATCAGGTTTACTGTATCCCTTGGACCTTCTTATTGACGATGAAACACAGATATTGCTTCGGAATTAAATACAAAAGGCACAATGCTGACGTAAGTACAAGAAGACTGACTCATCTTACAGACTATGTCTTGAACCATTCCTGTGACACTAGTTAGAGATTCCGATGCTTCACTTCAGGTATACTGTATCCCTCTGACCTTCTTTTTGACGATGAAACACACTAATTGCATCGGAATTTAATTGATAAGTGCACAATGCCGACTTAAGTACAAGAAGACTGACTCTTCTTACTGTCTATTCTTTAACCATTCCTGTGACACTAGTTACAGATTCCGATGCTGCACTTCAGGTTTACTGTATCCCTTGGAACTTCTTAGTGACTATGAAACACAAAAATTGTATCGGAATTAAATACAAAGGGCACAATGCTGACTTAAGTACATGTAGACTGACTCATCCTACTGACTATGATTTGAAACATTCCTGTGACCTTAGTTGCAGATTCCGATGCTTCATTTCAGGTTCACTGTATCTCTTGGACTTTCTTATTGACGATAAAACACAGAAACTGCATCGGAATTAAATATAACAGGCACAATGCCGAGTTAAGTACAAGAAGACTGACTCTTCTTACTGACTATGTTTTTAACCATTCCTGTGACACTAGTTATAGATTCCGATGCTTCACTTCAGGTTTACTGTTTACCTCTGACTTTGTTATTGACGATGAAACACAGAAATTGCATCGGAAATAAATACAGGAGGCATGATGCCGACTTAAGTACATGTAGAATGAATTTTCCTACTGTCAATGTTTTGAACCATTCCTGTGACACTTGTTATAGATTCCGATGCTTCATTTCAGGTTTACTGTATCCCTTGGTTCTTCTTATTGCCGATGAAACACAGATAGTGCATCGGAGTTAAATACAAAAGGCACAATGCCGACTTAAGTACAAGGAGACTGACTCTTCGTGCTGTCTATGTTTTGAACCATTCCTGTGAGACTAGTTATAGATTCCGATGCTTCACTTCAGGTTTACTGTATCCCTCTGACCTTCTTATTGACGATGAAACACAGAATTTGCATCGTAATTAGATACAAAAGGCACAATGCCGACTTTAGTACAAGAAGACTGACCTTTCTTACTGTCTATGCTTTGAACCATTCCTGTGACGCTAGTTATTGATTCCTATGCATCACTTCAGGTTTACTGTATCCCTCTGACATTCTTATTGACGATGAAACACAGTCATTGCATCGGAATTAAATTGAAAAGGGCACAATGCCGACTTAAGTACAAGAACACTGACTCTTCTTACTGTCTATGTTTTGAACAGTTCCTGCGACACTAGGTACAGATTCCGATGCTGCACTTCAGGTTTACTGTATCCCTTGGACCTTCTTAGTGACTATGAAACACAGAAATAGTATCGGAATTAAATACAAAAGGCACAATGCCGACTTAAGTACAAGAAGACTGACTCTTCTTACTGACTATGCTTTGAACCAGTCCTGTGACACTAGTTATAGATTCCGATGCTGCACTTCAGGTTTACTGTATCCCTTGGACCTTCTTAGTGACTATGAAACACAGAAATTGTATCGGAATTAAATACAAAAGGCACAATGCTGACTTAAGTACATGTAGACTAAATCTTCCTACTGTCTATGTTTTGAAACATTCCTGTGACCTTAGTTATAGATTCCGATGCTTCATTTCAGGTTTACTGTATCTCTTGGACCTTCTTATTGACGATGAAACACAGAAACTGCATCGGAATTAAATGTAAAAGGCACAATGCCGACTTAAGTACAAGAAGACACACTCTTCTTACTGACTATGTTTTGAACCATTCCTGTGACACTAGTTATAGATTCCGATGCTTTACTTCAGGTTTACTGTATCCCTCTGACCTTCTTATTGACGATGAAACACAGAAATTGCATCGGAAATAAATAGAAAAGGCACAATGCCGACTTAAGTACAAGAAGACTGACTCTTCTTACTGACTATGTTTTGAACCATTCCTGTGACACTAGTTATAGATTCCGATGCTTCACTTCAGGTTTACTGTATCCCTTGGACCTTCTTATTGACGATGATACACAGTTATTGCTTCGGAATTAAATACAAAAGGCACAATGCCGACGTAAGTACAAGAAGACTGACTCTTCTTACCGACTATGTTTGGACCAATTCCTGTGACACTAGTTATAGATTCCGATGCTTCACTTCAGGTTTACTGTATCCCTCTGACCTTCTTATTCACGATGAAAGACAGATATTGCATCGGAATTAAATAGAAAAGCTACAATGCCGACTTAAGTACAAGAAGACTGACTCTTCTTACTGACTATGTTTTGAACCATTCCTGTGACAGTAGTTACAGATTCAGATGCTTCACTTCAGGTTTACTGTATCCCTTGGACCTTCTTATTGACGATGAAACACAGATATTGCTTCGGAATTAAATACAAAAGGCACAATGCCGACGTAAGTACAAGAAGACTGACTCATCTTACAGACTATGCCTTGAACCATTCCTGTGACACTAGTTAGAGATTCCGATGCTTCACTTCAGGTATACTGTATCCCTCTGACCTTCTTATTGACAATGAAACACAGTAATTGCATCGGAATTTAATTGATAAGTGCACAATGCCGACTTAAGTACAAGAAGACTGACTCTTCCTACTGTCTATTTTTTTAACCATTCCTGTGACACTAGTTACAGATTCCGATGCTGCACTTCAGGTTTACTGTATCCCTTGGAACTTCTTAGTGACTATGAAACACAAAAATTGTATCGGAATTAAATACAAAGGGCACAATGCTAACTTAAGTACATGTAGACTGACTCATCCTACTGATTATGATTTGAAACATTCCTGTGACCTTAGTTACAGATTCCGATGCTTCATTTCAGGTTTACTGTATCTCTTGGACCTTCTTATTGACGATAAAACACAGAAACTGCATCGGAATTAAATATAACAGGCACAATGCCGAGTTAAGTACAAGAAGACTGACTCTTCTTACTGACTATGTTTTTAACCATTCCTGTGACACTAGTTATAGATTCCGATGCTTCACTTCAGGTTTACAGTTTACCTCTGACTTTGTTATTGACGATGAAACACAGAAATTGCATCGGAAATAAATACAGGAGGCATGATGCCGACTTAAGTACTTGTAGAATGAATCTTCCTACTGTCAATGTTTTGAACCATTCCTGTGACACTTGTTATAGATTCCGATGCTTCATTTCAGGTTTACTGTATCCCTTGGTTCTTCTTATTGCCGATGAAACACAGATAGTGCATCGGAGTTAAATACAAAAGGCACAATGCCGACTTATGTACAAGGAGACTGACTCTTCGTGCTGTCTATGTTTTGAACCATTCCTGTGAGACTAGTTATAGATTCCGATGCTTCACTTCAGGTTTACTGTATCCCTCTGACCTTATTGACGATGAAACACAGAATTTGCATCGTAATTAAATACAAAAGGCACAATGCCGACTTTAGTACAAGAAGACTGACCTTTCTTACTGTCTATGCTTTGAATCATTCCTGTGACACTAGTTATTGATTCCTATGCATCACTTCAGGTTTACTGTATCCCACTGACCTTCTTACTGACGATGAAATACAGTAATTGCATCGGAATTAAATAGAAAAGGCACAATGCCGACTTAAATACAAGAAGACTGACTCTTCTTACTGTCTATGTTTTGAACCATTCCTGTTACGTTAGTTATAGATTGCGATGCTTCACTTCAAGTTTACTGTATCCCTCTGACATTCTTATTGACGATGAAACACAGTCATTGCATCGGAATTAAATTGAAAAGGGCACAATGCCGACTTAAGTACAAGAAGACTGACTCTTCTTACTGTCTATGTTTTGAACAATTCCTGCGACACTAGGTACAGATTCCGATGCTGCACTTCAGGTTTACTGTATCCCTTGGACCTTCTTAGTGACTATGAAACACAGAAATAGTATCGGAATTAAATACAAAAGGCACAATGCCGACTTAAGTACAAGAAGACTGACTCTTCTTACTGACTATGTTTTGAACCATTCCTGTGACACTAGTTAGAGATTCCGATGCTTTACTTCAGGTTTACTTTATCCCTCTGACCTTCTTATTGACGATGAAACACAGTCATTGCATCGGAATTAAATTGAAAAGAGCACAATGCCGACTTAAGTACAAGAAGACTGACTCTTCTTACTGTCTATGATTTGAACAATTCCTGCGACACTAGGTACAGATTCCGATGCTGCACTTCAGGTTTACTGTATCCCTTGGACCTTCTTAGTGACTATGAAACACAGAAATTGTATCGGAATTAAATACAAAAGGCACAATGCCGACTTAAGTAAAAGATGACAGACTCTTCCAGCTGTCAATGCTTTGAACCATTACTGTGAGACTAGTTATAGATTCCGATGCTTCACTTCAGGTTTACTGTATCCCTCTGACCTTCTTATTGACGATGAAACACAGAATTTGCATCGTAATTAAATACAAAAGGCACAATGCCGACTTAAGTACAAGAAGACTGACCTTTCTTATTGTCTATGCTTTGATCCATTCCTGTGACACTAGTTAGATTCCGATGCTTCACTTCAGGTTTACTGTATCCCTTGGACCTTCTTATTGACGACGAAACACAGAAATTGGATCGGAATTAAATACAAAAGGCACAATGCCGACTTAAGTACAAGAAGACTGACCCTTCTTACTGACTATGTTTTGAACCATTCCTGTGACACTTGTTATAGATTCCGATGCTTCACTTCTGGTTTACTGTATCCCTCTGACCTTCTTACTGACGATGAAACACAGAAATTGCATCGGAAATAAATACAAAAGACACGATGCCGACTGAAGTACATGTAGAATGAATCTTCCTACTGTCTATGTTTTGAACCATTCCTGTGACACTTGTTATAGATTCCGATGCTTCACATCAGGTTTACTGTATCCCTTGGACCTTCTTATTGACGATGAAACACAGATATTGCTTCGGAATTAAATACAAAAGGCACAATGCCGACGTAAGTACAAGAAGACTGACTCATCTTACAGACTATGTCTTGAACCATTCCTGTGACACTTGTTAGAGATTCCGATGCTTCACTTCAGGTATACTGTATCCCTCTGACCTTCTTATTGACGATGAAACACACTAATTGCATCGGAATTTAATTGATAAGTGCACAATGCCGACTTAAGTACAAGAAGACTGACTCTTCTTACTGTCTATTCTTTAACCATTCCTGTGACACTAGTTACAGATTCCGATGCTGCACTTCAGGTTTACTGTATCCCTTGGAACTTCTTAGTGACTATGAAACACAAAAATTGTATCGGAATTAAATACAAAGGGCACAATGCTGACTTAAGTACATGTAGACTGACTCATCCTACTGACTATGATTTGAAACATTCCTGTGACCTTAGTTGCAGATTCCGATGCTTCATTTCAGGTTCACTGTATCTCTTGGACTTTCTTATTGACGATAAAACACAGAAACTGCATCGGAATTAAATATAACAGGCACAATGCCGAGTTAAGTACAAGAAGACTGACTCTTCTTACTGACTATGTTTTTAACCATTCCTGTGACACTAGTTATAGATTCCGATGCTTCACTTCAGGTTTACTGTTTACCTCTGACTTTGTTATTGACGATGAAACACAGAAATTGCATCGGAAATAAATACAGGAGGCATGATGCCGACTTAAGTACATGTAGAATGAATTTTCCTACTGTCAATGTTTTGAACCATTCCTGTGACACTTGTTATAGATTCCGATGCTTCATTTCAGGTTTACTGTATCCCTTGGTTCTTCTTATTGCCGATGAAACACAGATAGTGCATCGGAGTTAAATACAAAAGGCACAATGCCGACTTAAGTACAAGGAGACTGACTCTTTGTGCTGTCTATGTTTTGAACCATTCCTGTGAGACTAGTTATAGATTCCGATGCTTCACTTCAGGTTTACTGTATCCCTCTGACCTTCTTATTGACGATGAAACACAGAATTTGCATCGTAATTAGATACAAAAGGCACAATGCCGACTTTGGTACAAGAAGACTGACCTTTCTTACTGTCTATGCTTTGAACCATTCCTGTGACGCTAGTTATTGATTCCTATGCATCACTTCAGGTTTACTGTATCCCTCTGACATTCTTATTGACGATGAAACACAGTCATTGCATCGGAATTAAATTGAAAAGGGCACAATGCCGACTTAAGTACAAGAACACTGACTCTTCTTACTGTCTATGTTTTGAACAGTTCCTGCGACACTAGGTACAGATTCCGATGCTGCACTTCAGGTTTACTGTATCCCTTGGACCTTCTTAGTGACTATGAAACACAGAAATAGTATCGGAATTAAATACAAAAGGCACAATGCCGACTTAAGTACAAGAAGACTGACTCTTCTTACTGACTATGCTTTGAACCATTCCTGTGACACTAGTTAGAGATTCCGATGCTTTACTTCAGGTTTACTTTATCCCTCTGACCTTCTTATTGACGATGAAACACAGTCATTGCATCGGAATTAAATTGAAAAGAGCACAATGCCGACTTAAGTACAAGAAGACTGACTCTTCTTACTGTCTATGTTTCGAACAATTCCTGCGACACTAGGCACAGATTCCGATGCTGCACTTCAGGTTTACTGTATCCCTTGGACCTTCTTAGTGACTATGAAACACAGAAATTGTATCGGAATTAAATACAAAAGGCACAATGCCGACTTAAGTAAAAGAAGACAGACTCTTCCTGCTGTCAATGCTTTGAACCATTACTGTGAGACTAGTTATAGATTCCGATGCTTCACTTCAGGTTTACTGTATCCCTCTGACCTTCTGATTGACGATGAAACACAGAATTTGCATCGTAATTAAATACAAAAGTACAATGCCGACTTAAGTACATGAAGACTGACCTTTCTTACTGTCTATGCTTTGAACCATTCCTGTGACACTAGTTAGATTCCGATGCTTCACTTCAGGTTTACTGTATCCCTCTGACCTTCTTAGTGACTATGAAACACAGAAATTGCATCGGAATTAAATACAAAAGGCACAATGCCGACTTAAGTACAGGAAGACTGACTCTTCTTTTTGTCTATGTTTTGATCCATTACAGTGAGACTAGTTATAGATTCCGATGCTTCACTTCAGTTTTACTGCATCCCTTGGACCTTCTTATTGACGACGAAACACAGAAATTGCATCGGAATTAAATACAAAAGGCACAATGCCGACTTAAGTACAAGAAGACTGACCCTTCTTACTGACTATGTTTTGAACCATTCCTGTGACACTAGTTATAGATTCCGATGCTTCACTTCTGGTTTACTGTATCCCTCTGACCTTCTTATTGACGATGAAACACAGAAATTGCATCGGAAATAAATACAAAAGACACGATGCCGACTGAAGTACATGTAGAATGAATCTTCCTACTGTCTATGTTTGAACCATTCCTGTGACACTTGTTATAGTTTCCGATGCTTCATTTCAGGTTTACTGTATCCCTAGGTTCTTCTTCTTGCCGATGAAACACAGATAGTGCATCGGAGTTAAATACAAAAGGCACAATGCCGACTTAAGTACAAGAAGACTGACTCTTCCTACTGTCTATGTTTTCAACCATTCCTGTGACAATAGTTATAGATTCCAATGCTACACCTCAGATTTACTGTATCCCGTGGACCTTCTTATTGACGATGAAACACAGAAATTGCATCGGATTTAAATACAAAAGGCACAATGCCGACTTGAGTACAAGAAGACTGACTCTTCTTATTGACTATGTTTGAACCATTCCTGTGACACTAGTTATATATTCCGATGCTTCACTTGAGGTTTACTGCAACCCTTTGACCTTCTTATTCACGATGAAACACAGATATTGCATCGGAATGAAATAGAAAATTCACAATGCCGACTTAAGTACAAGAAGACTGACTCATCTTACTGACTATGTTTTGAACCATTTTTGTGACACTAGTTATAGATTCCGTTGCTTCACTTCAGGTTTACTGTATCCCTCTGACCTTCTTATTGACGATGAATCACAGAAATTGCTTTGGAATTGAATAGAAAGGGCACAATGCCGACTTAAGTACAAGAAGACTGACTCTTCTTACTATCTATGTTTTGAACCACTCCTGTGACGCTAGTTAGAGATTCCGATGCTTAACTACAGGATTACTGTTTACCTCTGACCTTGTTATTGGCGATGAAACACAGAAATTGCATCGGAATTAAATAGAAAAGGCACAATGCCGACTTAAGTACAAGAAGACTGACTCATCTTACTTACTATGTTTTGAACCATTCCTGTGACACTAGTTATAGATTCAGATGCTTCACTTCAGGTTTACTGTATCCCTCTGACCTTCTTATTGACGATGAAGCACAGAAATTGCATCGGAATTAAATACATAATGCACAATGCCTACTTGCGTACATGTAGACTGACTCTTCCTACTGTCTATGTTTTGAACCAGTCCAGTGGCACTAGTTATAGATTCCGATGCAGCACTTCAGGTTTACTGTATCCCTTGGACCTTCTTAGTGACTATGAAACACAGAAATTGTATCGGAATTAAATACAAAAGGCACAATGCTGACTTATGTACATGTAGACTGACTCTTCCTACTGTCTATGTTTTGAAACATTCCTGTGACCTTAGTTATAGATTCCGATGCTTCATTTCAGGTTCACTGTATCTCTTGGACCTTCTTATAGACGATGAAACACACAAACTGCATCGGAATTAAATGTAAAAGCACAATGCCGACTTAAGTACAAGAAGACTGACTCTTCTTACTGACTATGTTTTGAACCATTCCTGTGACACTAGTTGTAGATTCCGATGCTGTACTTCAGGTTTACTGTATCCCCCTGACCTTCTTATTGACGATGAAACACAGAAACTGCATCGGAATTAAATAGAAAATCCACAATGCGGACTTAAGTACAAGAAGACTGACTCTTCTTACTGTCTATTCTTTAACCATTCCTGTGACACTAGTTACAGATTCCGATGCTGCACTTCAGGTTTACTGTATCCCTTGGAACTTCTTAGTGACTATGAAACACAAAAATTGTATCGGAATTAAATACAAAGGGCACAATGCTGACTTAAGTACATGTAGACTGACTCATCCTACTGACTATGATTTGAAACATTCCTGTGACCTTAGTTGCAGATTCCGATGCTTCATTTCAGGTTCACTGTATCTCTTGGACTTTCTTATTGACGATAAAACACAGAAACTGCATCGGAATTAAATATAACAGGCACAATGCCGAGTTAAGTACAAGAAGACTGACTCTTCTTACTGACTATGTTTTTAACCATTCCTGTGACACTAGTTATAGATTCCGATGCTTCACTTCAGGTTTACTGTTTACCTCTGACTTTGTTATTGACGATGAAACACAGAAATTGCATCGGAAATAAATACAGGAGGCATGATGCCGACTTAAGTACATGTAGAATGAATCTTGCTACTGTCAATGTTTTGAACCATTCCTGTGACACTTGTTATAGATTCCGATGCTTCATTTCAGGTTTACTGTATCCCTTGGTTCTTCTTATTGCCGACGAAACACAGATAGTGCATCGGAGTTAAATACAAAAGGCACAATGCCGACTTAAGTACAAGGAGACTGACTCTTCGTGCTGTCTATGTTTTGAACCATTCCTGTGAGACTAGTTATAGATTCCGATGCTTCACTTCAGGTTTACTGTATCCCTCTGACCTTCTTATTGACGATGGAACACAGAATTTGCATCGTAATTAAATACAAATGGCACAATGCCGACTTTAGTACAAGATGACTGACCTTTCTTATTGTCTATGCTTTGAACCATTCCTGTGACACTAGTTACTGATTCCTATGCTTCACTTCAGGTTTACTGTATCCCTCTGACCTTCTTACTGACGATGAAATACAGTAATTGCATCGAAAGTAAATAGAAAAGGCACAATGCCGACTTAAGTACAAGAAGACTGTCTCTTCTTACTGTCTATGTTTTGAACCATTCCTGTTACGTTAGTTATAGATTGCGATGCTTCACTTCAGGTTTACTTTATCCCTCTGACATTCTTATTGACGATGAAACACAGTCATTGCATCGGAATTAAATTGAAAAGAGCACAATGCCGACTTAAGTACTAGAAGACTGACTCTTCTTACTGTCTATGTTTTGAACAATTCCTGCGACACTAGGTACAGATTCCGATGCTGCACTTCAGGTTTACTGTATCCCTTGGACCTTCTTAGTGACTATGAAACACAGAAATTGTATCGGAATTAAATACAAAAGGCACAATGCCGACATAAGTAAAAGAAGACAGACTCTTCCTGCTGTCAATGCTTTGAACCGTTACTGTGAGACTAGTTATAGATTCCGATGCTTCACTTCTGGTTTACTGTATCCCTCTGACCTTCTTATTGACGATGAAACACAGAAATTGCATCGGAAATAAATACAAAAGACACGATGCCGACTGAAGTACATGTAGAATGAATCTTCCTACTGTCTATGTTTTGAACCATTCCTGTGACACTTGTTATAGATTCCGATGCTTCATTTCAGGTTTACTGTATCCCTAGGTTCTTCTTCTTGCCGATGAAACACAGATAGTGCATCGGAGTTAAATACAAAAGGCACAATGCCGACTTAAGTACAAGGAGACTGACTCTTCCTACTGTCTATGTTTTGAACCATTCCTGTGACAATAGTTATAGATTCCAATGCTACACCTCAGATTTACTGTATCCCGTGGACCTTCTTATTGACGATGAAACACAGAAATTGCATCGGAATTGAATACAAAAGGCACAATGCCGACTTGAGTACAAGAAGACTGACTCTTCTTACTGACTATGTTTGAACCATTCCTGTGACACTAGTTATAGATTCCGATGCTTCACTTCAGGTTTACTGCATCCCTTTGACCTTCTTATTCACGATGAAACACAGATATTGCATCGGAATTAAATAGAAAATTCACAATGCCGACTTAAGTACAAGAAGACTGACTCATCTTACTGACTATGTTTTGAACCATTTTTGTGACACTAGTTATAGATTCCGATGCTTCACTTCAGGTTTACTGTATCCCTCTGACCTTCTTATTGACGATGAAACACAGAAATTGCTTTGGAATTGAATAGAAAAGGCACAATGCCGACTTAAGTACAAGAAGACTGACTCTTCTTACTATCTATGTTTTGAACCACTCCTGTGACGCTAGTTAGAGAATCCGATGCTTAACTACAGGTTTACTGTTTACCTCTGACCTTGTTTTTGACGATGAAACACAGAAATTGCATCGGAATTAAATAGAAAAGGCACAATGCCGACTTAAGTACAAGAAGACTGACTCTTCTTACTTACTATGATTTGAACCATTCCTGTGACACTAGTTATAGATTCAGATGCTTCACTTCAGGTTTACTGTATCCCTCTGACCTTCTTATTGACGATGAAGCACAGAAATTGCATCGGAATTAAATACAAAATACACAATGCCTACTTGCGTACATGTAGACTGACTCTTCCTACTGTCTATGTTTTGAACCAGTCCAGTGGCACTAGTTATAGATTCCGATGCAGCACTTCAGGTTTACTGTATCCCTTGGACCTTCTTAGTGACTATGAAACACAGAAATTGTATCGGAATTAAATACAAAAGGCACAATGCTGACTTAAGTACATGTAGACTGACTCTTCCTACTGTCTATGTTTTGAAACATTCCTGTGACCTTAGTTATAGATTCCGATGCTTCATTTCAGGTTTACTGTATCTCTTGGACCATCTTATTGACGATGAAACAAACAAACTGCATCGGAATTAAATGTAAAAGCACAATGCCGACTTAAGTACAAGAAGACTGACTCTTCTTACTGACTATGTTTTGAACCATTCCTGTGACACTAGTTGTAGATTCCGATGCTGTACTTCAGGTTTACTGTATCCCCCTGACCTTCTTATTGACGATGAAGCACAGAAACTGCATCGGAATTAAATAGAAAATACACAATGCCGACTTAAGTACAAGAAGACTGACTCTTCTTACTGACTATGTTTGGACCCATTCCCGTGACACTAGTTATAGATTCCGATGCTTCACTTCAGGTTTACTGTATCCCTCTGACCTTCTTATTCACGATGAAACACAGATATTGGATCGGAATGAAATAGAAAGGGCACAATGCTGACATAAGTACAAGAAGACTGACTCTTCTTACTGACTATGATTTGAACCATTCCTGTGACACTAGTTATAGATTCCGTTGCTTCACTTCAGGTTTACTGTATCCCTTGGACCTTCTTATTGACGATGAAACACAGATATTGCTTCGGAATTAAATACAAAAGGCACAATGCCGAAGTAAGTACAAGAAGACTGACTCATCTTACAGACTATGCCTTGAACCATTCCTGTGACACTAGTTAGAGATTCCGATGCTTCACTTCAGGTATACCGTATCCCTCTGACCTTCTTATTGACGATGAAACACAGTAATTGCATCGGAATTTAATTGATAAGTGCACAATGCCGACTTAAGTACAAGAAGACTGACTCTTCTTACTATGTTTTGAACCATTTCTGTGACACTAGTTATAGATTCCGATGCCTCACTCTAGGTTTACTGTATCTCTTGGACCTTCTTATTGACTATGAAACACAGAAATTGTATCGGAATTAAATACAAAAGGCAATATGCCGACTTAAGTAGAAGAAGACTGACTCTTCTTACAGACTATGTTTTGAACCATTCCTGTGACACTAGTTAGAGATTCCGATGCTTCACTTCAGGTTTACTGTATCCCTCTGACTTTCTTATTGACGATGAAACACAGTAATTGCATCGGAATTAAATTGAAAAGGGTACAATGCCGACTTAAGGACAAGAAGACTGACTCTTCTTACTGTCTATTTTTTTAACCATTCCTGTGACACTAGTTACAGTTTCCGATGCTGCACTTCAGGTTTACTGTATCCCTTGGAACTTCTTAGTGACTATGAAACACAAAAATAGTATCGGAATTAAATACAAAGGGCACAATGCTGACTTAAGTACATGTAGACTGACTCATCCTACTGACTATGATTTGAAACATTCCTGTGACCTTCGTTACAGATTCCGATGCTTCATCTCAGGTTTACTGCATCTCTTGGACCTTATTATTGACGATAAAACACAGAAACTGCATCGGAATTAAATATAAAAGGCACAATGCCGAGTTAAGTACAAGAAGACTGACTCTTCTTACTGACTATGTTTTTTACCATTCCTGTGACACTAGTTACTGATTCCTATGCTTCACTTCAGGTTTACTGTATCGCTCTGACCTTCTTACTGACGATGAAATACAGTAATTGCATCGAAATTTAATAGAAAAGGCACAATGCCGACTTAAGTACAAGAAGACGGTCTCATCTTACTGTCTATGCTTTGAACCATTCCTGTTACGTTAGTTATAGATTGCAATGCTTCACTTCTGGTTTACTTTATCCCTCTGACATTCTTATTGACGATGAAACACAGTCATTGCATCGGAATTAAATTGAAAAGGGCACAATGCCGACTTAAGTACAAGAAGACTGACTCTTCTTACTGTCTATGCTTTGAACAATTCCTGCGACACTAGGTACAGATTCCGATGCTGCACTTCAGGTTTACTGTATCCCTTGGACCTTCTTAGTGACTATGAAACACAGAAATTGTATCGGAATTAAATACAAAAGGCACAATGCCGACATAAGTAAAAGAAGACAGACTCTTCCTGCTGTCAATGCTTTGAACCATTACTGTGAGACTAGTTATAGATTCCGATGCTTCACATCAGGTTTACTGTATCCCTCTGACCTTCTTATTGACGATGAAACACAGAATTTGCATCGTAATTAAATACAAAAGGCACAATGCCGACTTAAGTACAAGAAGACTGACCTTTCTTACTGTCTATGCTTCGAACCATTCCTGTGACACTAGTTAGATTCCGATGCTTCACTTCAGGTTTACTGTATCCCTCTGACCTTCTTAGTGACTATGAAACACAGAAATTGCATCAGGATTAAATACAAAAGGCACAATGCCGACTTAAGTACAGGAAGACTGACTCTTCCTTTTGTCTATGTTTTGATCCATTACTGTGAGACTAGTTATAGATTCTGATGCTTCACTTCAGGTTTACTGTATCCCTTGGACCTTCTTATTGACGACGAAACACAGAAATTGCATCGGAATTAAATACAAAAGGCACAATGCCGACTTATGTACAAGAAGACTGACCCTTCTTACTGACTATGTTTTGAACCATTCCTGTGACACTAGTTATAGATTCCGATGCTTCACTTCTGGTTTACTGTATCCCTCTGACCTTCTTATTGACGATGAAACACAGAAATTGCATCGGAAATAAATACAAAAGACACGATGCCGACTGAAGTACATGTAGAATGAATCTTCCTACTGTCTATGTTTTGAACCATTCCTGTGACACTTGTTATAGATTCCGATGCTTCATTTCAGGTTTACTGTATCCCTAGGTTCTTCTTCTTGCCGATGAAACACAGATAGTGCATCGGAGTTAAATACAAAAGGCACAATGCCGACTTAAGTACAAGAAGACTGACTCTTCCTACTGTCTATGTTTTGAACCATTCCTGTGACAATAGTTATAGATTCCAATGCTACACCTCAGATTTACTGTATCCCGTGGACCTTCTTATTGACGATGAAACACAGAAATTGCATCGGAATTAAATACAAAAGGCACAATGCCGACTTGAGTACAAGAAGACTGACTCTTCTTACTGACTATGTTTGAACCATTCCTGTGACACTAGTTATAGATTCCGATGCTTCACTTCAGGTTTACTGCATCCCTTTGACCTTCTTATTCACGATGAAACACAGATAATGCATCGGAATTAAATAGAAAATTCACAATGCCGACTTAAGTACAAGAAGACTGACTCATCTTACTGACTATGTTTTGAACCATTTTTGTGACACTAGTTATAGATTCCGATGCTTCACTTCAGGTTTACTGTATCCCTCTGACCTTCTTATTGACGATGAAACACAGATATTGCTTTGGAATTGAATAGAAAAGGCACAATGCCGACTTAAGTACAAGAAGACTGACTCTTCTTACTATCTATGTTTTGAACCACTCCTGTGACGCTAGTTAGAGAATCCGATGCTTAACTACAGGTTTACTGTTTATCTCTGACCTTGTTATTGACGATGAAACACAGAAATTGCATCGGAATTAAATAGAAAAGGCACAATGCCGACTTAAGTACAAGAAGACTGACTCTTCTTACTTACTATGCTTTGAACCATTCCTGTGACACTAGTTATAGATTCAGCTGCTTCACTTCAGGTTTACTGTATCCCTCTGACCTTCTTATTGACGATGAAGCACAGAAATTGCATCGGAATTAAGTACAAAATGCACAATGCCTACTTGCATACATGTAGACTGACTCTTCCTACTGTCTATGTTTTGAACCAGTCCAGTGGCACTAGTTATAGATTCCGATGCAGCACTTCAGGTTTACTGTATCCCTTGGACCTTCTTAGTGACTATGAAACACAGAAATTGTATCGGAATTAAATACAAAAGGCACAATGCTGACTTAAGTACATGTAGACTGACTCATCCTACTGACTATGATTTGAAACATTCCTGTGACCTTAGTTACAGATTCCGATGCTTCTTTTCAGGTTTACTGTATCTCTTGGACCTTCTTATTGACGATAAAACACAGAAACTGCATCGGAATTAAATATAAAAGGCACAATGCCGAGTTAAGTACAAGAAGACTGACTCTTCTTACTGACTATGATTTTTACCATTCCTGTGACACTAGTTATAAATTCCGATGCTTCACTTCAGGTTTACTGTTTACCTCTGACTTTGTTATTGACGATGAAACACAGAAACTGCATCGGAAATAAATACAGGAGGCATGATGCCGATTTAAGTACATGTAGAATGAATCTTCCTACTGTCAATGTTTTGAACCATTCCTGTGACACTTGTTATAGATTCCGATGCTTCATTTCAGGTTTACTGTATCCCTTGGTTCTTCTTATTGCCGATGAAACACAGATAGTGCATCGGAGTTAAATACAAAAGGCACAATGCCGACTTAAGTACAAGGAGACTGACTCTTCGTGCTGTCTATGTTTTGAACCATTCCTGTGACACTAGTTATAGATTCCGATGCTTCACTTCAGGTTTACTGTATCCCTCTGACCTTCTTATTGACGATGGAACACAGAATTTGCATCGTAATTAAGTACAAAAACACAATGCCGACTTTAGTACAAGATGACTGACCTTTCTTATTGTCTATGCATTGAACCATTCCTGTGACACTAGTTACTGATTCCTATGCTTCACTTCAGGTTTACTGTATCCCTCTGACCTTCTTACTGACGATGAAATACAGTAATTGCATCGAAATTAAATAGAAAAGGCACAATGCCGACTTAAGTACAAGAAGACTGTCTCTTCTTACTGTCTATGTTTTGAAACATTCCTGTTACGTTAGTTATAGATTGCGATGTTTCACTTCAGGTTTACTTTATCCCTCTGACATTCTTATTGACGATGAAACACAGTCATTGCATCGGAATTAAATTGAAAAGGGCACAATGCCGACTTAAGTACAAGAAGACTGACTCTTCTTACTGTCTATGTTTTGAACAATTCCTGCGACACTAGGTACAGATTCCGATGCTGCACTTCAGGTTTACTGTATCCCTTGGACCTTCTTAGTGACTATGAAACACACAAATTGTATCGGAATTAAATACAAAAGGCACAATGCCGACATAAGTAAAAGAAGACAGACTCTTCCTGCTGTCAATGCTTTGAACCATTACTGTGAGACTAGTTATAGATTCCGATGCTTCACATCAGGTTTACTGTATCCCTCTGACCTTCTTATTGACGATGAAAAACAGAATTTGCATCGTAATTAAATACAAAATGCACAATGTCGACTTAAGTACAAGAAGACTGACCTTTCTCACTGTCTATGCTTCGAACCATTCCTGTGACACTAGTTAGATTCCGATGCTTCACTTCAGGTTTACTGTATCCCTCTGACCTTCTTAGTGACTATGAAACACAGAAATTGCATCGGAATTAAATACAAAAGGCACAATGCCGACTTAAGTACAGGAAGACTGACTCTCCTTTTTGTCTATGTTTTGATCCATTACTGTGAGACTAGTTATAGATTCCGATGCTTCACTTCAGGTTTACTGTATCCCTTGGACCTTCTTATTGACGACGAAACACAGAAATTGCATCGGAATTAAATACAAAAGGCAGAATGCCGACTTAAGTACAAGAAGACTGACCCTTCTTACTGACTATGTTTTGAACCATTCCTGTGACACTAGTTATAGATTCCGATGCTTCACTTCTGGTTTACTGTATCCCTCTGACCTTCTTATTGACGATGAAACACAGAAATTGCAACGGAAATAAATACAAAAGACACGATGCCGACTGAAGTACATGTAGAATGAATCTTCCTACTGTCTATGCTTTGAACCATTCCTGTGACACTTGTTATAGATTCCGATGCTTCATTTCAGGTTTACTGTATCCCTAGGTTCTTCTTCTTGCCGATGAAACACAGATAGTGCATCGGAGTTAAATACAAAAGGCAAAATGCCGACTTAAGTACAAGAAGACTGACTCTTCCTACTGTCTATGTTTTGAACCATTCCTGTGACAATAGTTATAGATTCCAATGCTACACCTCAGATTTACTGTATCCCGTGGACCTTCTTATTGACGATGAAACACAGAAATTGCATCGGAATTAAATACAAAAGGCACAATGCCGACTTGAGTACAAGAAGACTGACTCTTCTTACTGACTATGTTTGAACCATTCCTGTGACACTAGTTATAGATTCCGATGCTTCACTTCAGGTTTACTGCATCCCTTTGACCTTCTTATTCACGATGAAACACAGATATTGCATCGGAATTAAATAGAAAATTCACAATGCCGACTTAAATACAAGAAGACTGACTCATCTTACTGACTATGTTTTGAACCATTTTTGTGACACTAGTTATAGATTCCGATGCTTCACTTCAGGTTTACTGTATCCCTCTGACCTTCTTATTGACGATGAAACACAGAAATTGCTTTGGAATTGAATAGAAAAGGCACAATGCCGACTTAAGTACAAGAAGACTGACTCTTCTTACTATCTAAGTTTTGAACCACATCTGTGACGCTAGTTAGAGAATCCGATGCTTAACTACAGGTTTACTGATTACCTCTGACCTTGTTATTGACGATGAAACACAGAAATTGCATCGGAATTAAATAGAAAAGGCACAATGCCGACTTAAGTACAAGAAGACTGACTCTTCTTACTTACTATGCTTTGAACCATTCCTGTGACACTAGTTATAGATTCAGATGCTTCACTTCAGGTTTACTGTATCCCTCTGACCTTCTTATTGACGATGAAGCACAGAAATTGCATCGGAATTAAATACAAAATGCACAATGCCTACTTGCGTACACGTAGACTGACTATTCCTACTGTCTATGTTTTGAACCAGTCCAGTGGCACTAGTTATAGATTCCGATGCAGCACTTCAGGTTTACTGTATCCCTTGGACCTTCTTAGTGACTATGAAACACAGAAATTGTATCGGAATTAAATACAAAAGGCACAATGCTGACTTAAGTACATGTAGACTGACTCTTCCTACTGTCTATGTTTTGAAACATTCCTGTGACCTTAGTTATAGATTCCGATGCTTCATTTCAGGTTTACTGTATCTCTTGGACCTTCTTATTGACGATGAAACACACAAACTGCATCGGAATTAAATGTAAAAGCACAATGCCGACTAAAGTACAAGAAGACTGACTCTTCTTACTGACTATGTTTTGAACCATTCCTGTGACACTAGTTGTAGATTCCGATGCTGTACTTCAGGTTTACTGTATCCCCCTGACCTTCTTATTGACGATGAAGCACAGAAACTGCATCGGAATTAAATAGAATATGCACAATGCCGACTTAAGTACAAGAAGACTGACTCTTCTTACTGACTATGTTTGGACCCATTCCCGTGACACTAGTTATAGATTCCGATGCTTCACTTCAGGTTTACTGTATCCCTCTGACCTTCTGATTCACGATGAAACACAGATATTGGATCGGAATGAAATAGAAAGGGCACAATGCTGACATAAGTACAAGAAGACTGACTCTTCTTACTGACTATGATTTGAACCATTCCTGTGACACTAGTTATAGATTCCGATGCTTCACTTCTGGTTTACTGTATCCCTCTGACCTTCTTATTGACGATAAAACACAGAAACTGCATCGGAATTAAATATAAAAGGCACAATGCCGAGTTAAGTACAAGAAGACTGACTCTTCTTACTGACTATGTTTTTTACCATTCCTGTGACAATAGTTATAGATTCCGATGCTTCACTTCAGGTTTACTGTTTACCTCTGACTTTGTTATTGACGATGAAACACAGAAACTGCATCGGAAATAAATACAGGAGGCATGATGCCGATTTAAGTACATGTAGAATGAATCTTCCTACTGTCAATGTTTTGAACCATTCCTGTGACACTTGTTATAGATTCCGATGCTTCATTTCAGGTTTACTGTATCCCTTGGTTCTTCTTATTGCCGATGAAACACAGATAGTGCATCGGAGTTAAATACAAAAGGCACAATGCCGACTTAAGTACAAGGAGACTGACTCTTCGTGCTGTCTATGTTTTGAACCATTCCTGTGAGACTAGTTATAGATTCCGATGCTTCACTTCAGGTTTACTGTATCCCTCTGACTTTCTTATTGACGATGGAACACAGAATTTGCATCGTAATTAAATACAAAAGGCACAATGCCGACTTTAGTACAAGATGACTGACCTTTCTTATTGTCTATGCTTTGAACCATTCCTGTGACACTAGTTACTGATTCCTATGCTTCACTTCAGGTTTACTGTATCCCTCTGACCTTCTTACTGACGATGAAATACAGTAATTGCATCGAAATTAAATAGAAAAGGCACAATGCCGACTTAAGTACGAGAAGACTGTCTCTTCTTACTGTCTATGTTTTGAAACATTCCTGTTACGTTAGTTATAGATTACGATGTTTCACTTCAGGTTTACTTTATCCCTCTGACATTCTTATTGACGATGAAACACAGTCATTGCATCGGAATTAAATTGAAAAGGGCACAATGCCGACTTAAGTACAAGAAGACTGACTCTTCTTACTGTCTATGTTTTGAACAATTCCTGCGACACTAGGTACAGATTCCGATGCTGCACTTCAGGTTTACTGTATCCCTTGGACCTTCTTAGTGACTATGAAACACAGAAATTGTATCGGAATTAAATACAAAAGGCACAATGCCGACATAAGTAAAAGAAGACAGACTCTTCCTGCTGTCAATGCTTTGAACCATTACTGTGAGACTAGTTATAGATTCCGATGCTTCACATCAGGTTTACTGTATCCCTCTGACCTTCTTATTGACGATGAAACACAGAATTTGCATCGTAATTAAATACAAAAGGCACAATGCCGACTTAAGTACCAGAAGACTGACCTTTCTTACTGTCTATGCTTCGAACCATTCCTGTGACACTAGTTAGATTCCGATGCTTCACTTCAGGTTTACTGTATCCCTCTGACCTTCTTAGTGACTATGAAACACAGAAATTGCATCGGAATTAAATACAAAAGGCACAATGCCGACTTAAGTACTGGAAGACTGACTCTTCTTTTTGTCTATGTTTTGATCCATTACTGTGAGACTAGTTATAGATTCCGATGCTTCACTTCAGGTTTACTGTATCCATTGGACCTTCTTATTGACGACGAAACACAGAAATTGCATCGGAATTAAATACAAAAGGCACAATGCCGACTTAAGTACAAGAAGACTGACCCTTCTTACTGACTATGTTTTGAACCATTCCTGTGACACTAGTTATAGATTCCGATGCTTCACTTCTGGTTTACTGTATCCCTCTGACCTTCTTATTGACGATGAAACACAGAAATTGCATTGGAAATAAATACAAAAGACACGATGCCGACTGAAGTACATGTAGAATGAATCTTCCTACTGTCTATGTTTTGAACCATTCCTGTGACACTTGTTATAGATTCCGATGCTTCATTTCATGTTTACTGTATCCCTAGGTTCTTCTTCTTGCCGATGAAACACAGATAGTGCATCGGAGTTAAATACAAAAGGCAAAATGCCGACTTAAGTACAAGAAGACTGACTCTTCCTACTGTCTATGTTTTGAACCATTCCTGTGACAATAGTTATAGATTCCAATGCTACACCTCAGATTTACTGTATCCCGTGGACCTTCTTATTGACGATGAAACACAGAAATTGCATCGGAATTAAATACAAAAGGCACAATGCCGACTTGAGTACAAGAAGACTGACTCTTCTTACTGACTATGTTTGAACCATTCCTGTGACACTAGTTATAGATTCCGATGCTTCACTTCAGGTTTACTGCATCCCTTTGACCTTCTTATTCACGATGAAACACAGATATTGCATCGGAATTAAATAGAAAATTCACAATGCCGACTTAAGTACAAGAAGACTGACTCATCTTACTGACTATGTTTTGAACCATTTTTGTGACACTAGTTATAGATTCCGATGCTTCACTTCAGGTTTACTGTATCCCTCTGACCTTCTTATTGACGATGAAACACAGAAATTGCTTTGGAATTGAATAGAAAAGGCACAATGCCGACTTAAGTACAAGAAGACTGACTCTTCTTACTATCTATGTTTTGAACCACATCTGTGACGCTAGTTAGAGAATCCGATGCTTAACTACAGGTTTACTGTTTACCTCTGACCTTGTTATTGACGATGAAACACAGAAATTACATCGGAATTAAATAGAAAAGTCACAATGCCGACTTAAGTACAAGAAGACTGACTCTTCTTACTTACTATGCTTTGAACCATTCCTGTGACACTAGTTATAGATTCAGATGCTTCACTTCAGGTTTACTGTATCCCTCTGACCTTCTTATTGACGATGAAGCACAGAAATTGCATCGGAATTAAATACAAAATGCACAATGCCTACTTGCGTACATGTAGACTGACTCTTCCTACTGTCTATGTTTTGAACCAGTCCAGTGGCACTAGTTATAGATTCCGATGCAGCACTTCAGGTTTACTGTATCCCTTGGACCTTCTTAGTGACTATGAAACACAGAAATTGTATCGGAATTAAATACAAAAGGCACAATGCTGACTTAAGTACATGTAGACTGACTCTTCCTACTGTCTATGTTTTGAAACATTCCTGTGACCTTAGATATAGATTCCGATGCTTCATTTCAGGTTTACTGTATCTCTTGGACCTTCTTATTGACGATGAAACACACAAACTGCATCGGAATTAAATGTAAAAGCACAATGCCGACTTAAGTACAAGAAGACTGACTCTTCTTACTGACTATGTTTTGAACTATTCCTGTGACACTAGTTGTAGATTCCGATGCTGTACTTCAGGTTTACTGTATCCCCCTGACCTTCTTATTGACGATGAAGCACAGAAACTGCATCGGAATTAAATAGAAAATGCACAATGCCGACTTAAGTACAAGAAGACTGACTCTTCTTACTGACTATGTTTGGACCCATTCCCGTGACACTAGTTATAGATTCCGATGCTTCACTTCAGGTTTACTGTATCCCTCTGACCTTCTTATTCACGATGAAACACAGATATTGGATCGGAATGAAATAGAAAGGGCACAATGCTGACATAAGTACAAGAAGACTGACTCTTCTTACTGACTATGATTTGAACCATTCCTGTGACACTAGTTATAGATTCCGATGCTTCACTTCTGGTTTACTGTATCCCTCTGACCTTCTTATTGACGATGAAACACAGAAATTGCATCGGAAATAAATACAAAAGACACGATGCCGACTGAAGTACATGTAGAATGAATCTTCCTACTGTCTATGTTTTGAACCATTCCTGTGACACTTGTTATAGATTCCGATGCTTCATTTCAGGTTTACTGTATCCCTAGGTTCTTCTTCTTGCCGATGAAACACAGATAGTGCATCGGAGTTAAATACAAAAGGCAAAATGCCGACTTAAGTACAAGAAGACTGACTCTTCCTACTGTCTATGTTTTGAACCATTCCTGTGACAATAGTTATAGATTCCAATGCTACACCTCAGATTTACTGTATCCCGTGGACCTTCTTATTGACGATGAAACACAGAAATTGCATCGGAATTAAATACAAAAGGCACAATGCCGACTTGAGTACAAGAAGACTGACTCTTCTTACTGACTATGTTTGAACCATTCCTGTGACACTAGTTATAGATTCCGATGCTTCACTTCAGGTTTACTGCATCCCTTTGACCTTCTTATTCACGATGAAACACAGATATTGCATCGGAATTAAATAGAAAATTCACAATGCCGACTTAAGTACAAGAAGACTGACTCATCTTACTGACTATGTTTTGAACCATTTTTGTGACACTAGTTATAGATTCCGATGCTTCACTTCAGGTTTACTGTATCCCTCTGACCTTATTATTGACGATGAAACACAGAAATTGCTTTGGAATTGAATAGAAAAGGCACAATGCCGACTTAAGTACAAGAAGACTGACTCTTCTTACAGACTATGTTTTGAACCATTCCTGTGACACTAGTTAGAGATTCCGATGCTTCACTTCAGGTTTACTGTATCCCTCTGACCTTCTTATTGACGATGAAACACAGTAATTGCATCGGAATTAAATTGAAAAGGGTACAATGCCGACTTAAGGACAAGAAGACTGACTCTTCTTACTGTCTATTTTTTTTAACCATTCCTGTGACACTAGTTACATATTCCGATGCTGCACTTCAGGTATACTGTATCCCTTGGAACTTCTTAGTGACTATGAAACACAAAAATTGTATCGGAATTAAATACAAAGGGCACAATGCTGACTTAAGTACATGTAGACTGACTCATCCTACTGACTATGATTTGAAACATTCCTGTGACCTTAGTTACAGATTCCGATGCTTCATTTCAGGTTTACTGTATCTCTTGGACCTTCTAATTGACGATAAAACACAGAAACTGCATCGGAATTAAATATAAAAGGCACAATGCCGAGTTAAGTACAAGAAGACTGACTCTTCTTACTGACTATGTTTTTTAAAATTCCTGTGACACTACTTATAGATTCCGATGCTTCACTTCAGGTTTACTGTTTACCTCTGACTTTGATATTGACGATGAAACACAGAAATTGCATCGGAAATAAATACAGGAGGCATGATGCCGACTTAAGTACATGTAGAATGAATCTTCCTACTGTCAATGTTTTGAACCATTCCTGTGACACTTGTTATAGATTCCGATGCTTCATTTCAGGTTTACTGAATCCCTTGGTTCTTCTTATTGCCGATGAAACACAGATAGTGCATCGGAGTTAAATACAAAAGGCACAATGCCGACTTAAGTACAAGGAGACTGACTCTTCGTGCTGTCTATGTTTTGAACCATTCCTGTGAGACTAGTTATAGATTCCGATGCTTCACTTCAGGTTTACTGTATCCCTCTGACCTTCTTATTGACGATGAAACACAGAATTTGCATCGTAATTAAATACAAAAGGCACAATGCCGACTTTAGTACAAGATGACTGACCTTTCATATTGTCTATGCTTTGAACCATTCCTGTGACACTAGTTACTGATTCCTATGCTTCACTTCAGGTTTACTGTATCCCTCTGACCTTCTTACTGACGATGAAATACAGTAATTGCATCGGAATTAAATAGAAAAGGCACAATGCCGACTTAAATACAAGAAGACTGACTCTTCTTACTGTCTATGTTATGAAAAATTCCTGTTACGTTAGTTATAGATTGCGATGCTTCACTTCAGGTTTACTGAATCTCTCTGACAATCTTATTGACGATGAAACACAGTCATTGCATCGGAATTAAATTGAAAAGGGCACAATGCCGACTTAAGTACAAGAAGACTGACTCTTCTTACTGTCTATGTTTTGAACAATTCCTGCGACACTAGGTACAGATTCCGATGCTGCACTTCAGGTTTACTGTATCCGTTGGACCTTCTTAGTGACTATGAAACACAGAAATAGTATCGGAATTAAATACAAAAGGCACAATGCCGACTTAAGTACAAGAAGACTGGCTCTTCCTACTGACTATGCTTTGAACCATTCCTGTGACACTAGTTAGAGATACCGATGCTTTACTTCGGGTTTACTTTATCCCTCTGACCTTCTTATTGACGATGAAACACAGTCATTGCATCGGAATTAAATTGAAAAGAGCACAATGCCGACTTAAGTACAAGAAGACTGACTCTTCTTACTGTCTATGTTTTGAACAATTCCTGCGACACTAGGTACAGATTCCGATGCTGCACTTCAGGTTTACTGTATCCCTTGGACCTTCTTAGTGACTATGAAACACAGAAATTGTATCGGAACTAAATACAAAAGGCACAATGCCGACATAAGTAAAAGAAGACAGACTCTTCCTGCTGTCAATGCTTTGAACCATTACTGTGAGACTAGTTATAGATTCCGATGCTTCACATCAGGTTTACTGTATCCCTCTGACCTTCTTATTGACGATGAAACACAGAATTTGCATCGTAATTAAAAACAAAAGGCACAATGCCGACTTAAGTACAAGAAGACTGACCTTTCTTACTGTCTATGCTTCGAACCATTCCTGTGACACTAGTTAGATTCCGATGCTTCACTTCAGGTTTACTGTATCCCTCTGACCTTCTTAGTGACTATGAAACACAGAAATTGCATCGGAATTAAATACAAAAGGCACAATGCCGACTTAAGTACAGGAAGACTGACTCTTCTTTTTGTCTATGTTTTGATCCATTACTGTGAGACTAGTTATAGATTCCGATGCTTCACTTCAGGTTTACTGTATCCCTTGGACCTTCTTATTGACGACGAAACACAGAAATTGCATCGGAATTAAATACAAAAGGCACAATGCCGACTTAAGTACAAGAAGACTGACCCTTCTTACTGACTATGTTTTGAACCATTCCTGTGACACTAGTTATAGATTCCGATGCTTCACTTCTGGTTTACTGTATCCCTCTGACCTTCTTATTGACGATGAAACACAGAAATTGCATCGGAAATAAAAAGAAAGGCACGATGCCGACTGAAGTACATGTAGAATGAATCTTCCTACTGTCTATGTTTTGAACCATTCCTGTGACACTTGTTATAGATTCCGATGCTTCATTTCAGGTTTACTGTATCCCTAGGTTCTTCTTCTTGCCGATGAAACACAGATAGTGCATCGGAGTTAAATACAAAAGGCACAATGCCGACTTAAGTACAAGAAGACTGACTCTTCTTACTATCTATGTTTTGAACCACTCCTGTGACGCTAGTTAGAGATTCCGATGCTTAACTACAGGTTTACTGTTTACCTCTGACCTTGTTATTGACGATGAAACACAGAAATTGCATCGGAATTAAATAGAAAAGGCACAATGCCGACTTAAGTACAAGAAGACTGACACTTCTTACTTACTATGTTTTGAACCATTCCTGTGACACTAGTTATAGATTCAGATGCTTCTCTTCAGGTTTACTGTATCCCTCTGACCTTCTTATTGACGATGAAGCACAGAAATTGCATCGGAATTAAATACAAAAGGCACAATGCCTACTTGCGTACATGTAGACTGACTCTTCCTACTGTCTATGTTTTGAACCAGTCCAGTGGCACTAGTTATAGATTCCGATGCAGCACTTCAGGTTTACTGTATCCCTCTGACCTTCTTATTCACGATGAAACACAGATATTGGATCGGAATGAAATAGAAAGGGCACTATGCTGACATAAGTACAAGAAGACTGACTCTTCTTACTGACTATGATTTGAACCATTCCTGTGACACTAGTTATAGATTCCGATGCTTCACTTCAGGTTTACTGTATCCCTCTGACCTTCTAATTGACGATGAAACACAGATATTGCAGCGGAATTAAATACAAAAGTCACAATGCCGACTTGAGTACAAGAAGACTGACTCTTCTTACTGTCTATGTTTGAACCATTCCTGTGACACTAGTCATAGATTCCGATGCTTCACTCCAGGTTTACTGTATCCCTTTGACCTTCTGGTTGACGATGAAACACAGAAATTGCATCGGAATTAAATAGAAAAGGCACAATGCCGACTTAAGTACAAGAAGACTGACTCTTCTTACTGTCTGTATTTTGAACCATTCCTGTGACGCTAGTTACAGATTCCGATGCTTCACTACAGGTTTACTGTTTACCTCTGACCTTGTTATTGCCGTTGAAACACAGAAATTGCATCGGAATTAAATAGAAAAGGCACAATGCCGACTTAAGTACAAGAAGAGTGACATTCTTACTGACTACGTTTTCAACCACTCCTGTGACACTAGTTATAGATTACGATGCTTCACTTCAGGTTTACTGTATCCCTCTGACCTTCGTATTGACGATGAAACACAGACATTGCATCGGAATTAAATACAAAAGGCACAATGCCGACTTACGTACATGTAGTCTGACTCTTCCTACTGTCTATGATTTGAAACATTACTGTGACACTAGTTGGAGAATCCGATGCTTCATTTCAGGGTTACTGTAGCCCTTGGACCTTCTTATTGCCGATGAAACACAGAAAGTGCATCGGAATTAAATAGAATAGCACAATGCTTACTTAAGTACAAGAAGACTGACTCTTCTACTTTCTATGTTTTGAACCTTTCCTGTGACACTAGTTATAGATTCCGATTCTTCACTTCAGGTTTACTGTATCCCTCTGACCTTCTAATTGACTAAGAAACACAGAAATTGTATCGGAATTAAATACAAAAGGCACAATGCCGACTTAAGTACATGTAGACTAACTCCTCCTACTGTCTATGTTTTGAAACATTCGTGTGACCTTAGTTATAGATTCCGATGCTTCATTTCAGGTTTACTGTATCCCTTGTACCTTCTTATTGACGATGAAACACAGAAACTGCGTCGAAATTAAATAGAAAAGCACAATGCCGACTTAAGTACAAGAAGACTGACTCTTCCTACTGTCTATGCTTTGAACCATTCCTGTGGCACTAGTTATAGATTCCGATGCATCACTTAAGGTTTATTGTATCACTCTGACCCTCTTATTGACGATTAAACACAGATATTGCATCGGAATTAAATAGAAAAGGCACAATGCCGACTTAAGTACAGGAAGACTGACTCTTCTTACTGAATATGTTTTGAACCATTCCTGTGATACTAGTTATAGATTGCGATGCTTCACTTCAGGTTTACTGTATCCCTCTGACCTTCTTACTGACGATGAAACACAGAAATTACATGGGAACTAAATAGAAAAGGCACAATGCCGACTTAAGTACAAGAATACTGACTCTTCTTACTGTCTATGGTTTGAACCATTCCTGTGACACTAGTTATAGATTCCGATGCGTCACTTCAGGTTTACTCTATCCCTTGGACCTTGTTATTGACGATGAAACACAGAAATTGCATCGGAATTAAATAGAAAAAGCACAATGCCGACTTAAATACAAGAAGACTGACTCATCTTAATGTCTATGCTTTGAACCATTCCTGTGACGCTAGTTACAGATTCAGATGCTTCACTTCAGGTTTTTTGTATCCCTCTGACCATCTTAATGACGATGAAACACAGAAATTGCATCGGAATTAAATAGAAAAGGCACAATGCCGACTTAAGTACAAGAAGACTGACTCTTCCTACTGTCTGTGCTTTGAACCAATCCTGTGACACTAGCTGTAGATTCCGATGCTTCACTTCAGGTTTACTGTATCCCTCTGACCTTCTTATTGACGATAGAACCCAGAAATTGCATCGGTATTAAATACAAAAGGCACAATGCCGACTTAGGTACAGGAAGACTGACTCTTCTTACTGTCTATGATTTGGACCATTCCTGCGACACTAGTTATACATTTCGATGATTCACTTCAGATTTACTGTTTCCTTGGACCTTCGAATTGACGATGAAACACAGAAATTGCATCGGAATGAAATAGAAAAGGCACAATGCCGACTTAAGTTCATGAAGACTCACTCTTCTTACTGACTATGTTTGGAACCATTCCTGTGACACTAGTTATAGATTCCGATGCTTCACTTCACGTTTATTGTATCGCTCTGAACTTCTTATAGACGATTAAACACAGATATTGCATCGGAATTAAATTTAAAAAGCACAATGCCAACTTAAGTACAAGAGGACTGACTCTTCTTACTGAATATGTTTTGAACCATTCCTGTGACACTAGTTATAGATTCCGATGCTCCACTTCAGGTTTATTGTATCCCTCTGACCTTCTTACTGACGATGAAACACAGAAATTGCATCGGAATTAAATGGAAAAGGCACAATGCCGACTTAAGTACAAGAATACTGACTCTACTTACTGTCTATGGTTTAAACCATTCCTGTGACACTAGTTATAGATTCCGATCCTTCACTTCAGGTTTACTGCATCCCTTTGACCTTCTTATTCACGATGAAACACAGATATTGCATCGGAATTAAATAGAAAATTCACAATGCCGACTTAAGTACAAGAAGACTGACTCATCTTACTGACTATGCTTTGAACCATTTTTGTGACACTAGTTGTAGATTCCGATGCTTTACTTCAGGTTTACTGTATCCCTCTGACCTTCTTATTGACGATGAAACACAGAAATTGCTTTGGAATTGAATAGAAAAGGCACAATGCCGACTTAAGTACAAGAAGACTGACTCTTCTTACTATCTATGTTTTGAACCACATCTGTGACGCTAGTTAGAGAATCCGATGCTTAACTACAGGTTTACTGTTTACCTCTGACCTTGTTATTGACGATGAAACACAGAAATTGCATCGGAATTAAATAGAAAAGTCACAATGCCGACTTAAGTACAAGAAGACTGACTCTTCTTACTTACTATGCTTTGAACCATTCCTGTGACACTACTTATAGATTCAGATGCTTCACTTCAGCTTTACTGTATCCCTATGACCTTCTTATTGACGATGAAGCACAGAAATTGCATCGGAATTAAATACAAAATGCACAATGCCTACTTGCGTACATGTAGACTGACTCTTCCTACTGTCTATGTTTTGAACCAGTCCAGTGGCACTAGTTATAGATTCCGATGCAGCACTTCAGGTTTACTGTATCCCTTGGACCTTCTTAGTGACTATGAAACACAGAAATTGTATCGGAATTAAATACAAAAGGCACAATGCTGACTTAAGTACATGTAGACTGACTCTTCCTACTGTCTATGTTTTGAAACATTCCTGTGACCTTAGTTATAGATTCCGATGCTTCATTTCAGGTTTACTGTATCTCTTGGACCTTCTTATTGACGATGAAACACACAAACTGCATCGGAATTAAATGTAAAAGCACAATGCCGACTTAAGTACAAGAAGACTGACTCTTCTTACTGACTATGTTTTGAACTATTCCTGTGACACTAGTTGTAGATACCGATGCTGTACTTCAGGTTTACTGTATCCCCCTGACCTTCTTATTGACGATGAAGCACAGAAACTGCATCGGAATTAAATAGAAAATGCACAATGCCGACTTAAGTACAAGAAGACTGACTCTTCTTACTGACTATGTTTGGACCCATTCCCGTGACACTAGTTATAGATTCCGATGCTTCACTTCAGGTTTACTGTATCCCTCTGACCTTCTTATTCACGATGAAACACAGATATTGGATCGGAATGAAATAGAAAGGGCACAATGCTGACATAAGTACAAGAAGACTGACTCTTCTTACTGACTATGATTTGAACCATTCCTGTGACACTAGTTATAGATTCCGATGCTTCACTTCTGGTTTACTGTATCCCTCTGACCTTCTTATTGACGATGAAACACAGAAATTGCATCGGAAATAAATACAAAAGACACGATGCCGACTGAAGTACATGTAGAATGAATCTTCCTACTGTCTATGTTTTGAACCATTCCTGTGACACTTGTTATAGATTCCGATGCTTCATTTCAGGTTTACTGTATCCCTAGGTTCTTCTTCTTGCCGATGAAACACAGATAGTGCATCGGAGTTAAATACAAAAGGCAAAATGCCGACTTAAGTACAAGAAGACTGACTCTTCCTACTGTCTATGTTTTGAACCATTCCTGTGACAATAGTTATAGATTCCAATGCTACACCTCAGATTTACTGTATCCCGTGGACCTTCTTATTGACGATGAAACACAGAAATTGCATCGGAATTAAATACAAAAGGCACATTGCCGACTTGAGTACAAGAAGACTGACTCTTCTTACTGACTATGTTTGAACCATTCCTGTGACACTAGTTATAGATTCCGATGCTTCACTTCAGGTTTACTGCATCCCTTTGACCTTCTTATTCACGATGAAACACAGATATTGCATCGGAATTAAATAGAAAATTCACAATGCCGACTTAAGTACAAGAAGACTGACTCATCTTACTGACTATGTTTTGAACCATTTTTGTGACACTAGTTATAGATTCCGATGCTTCACTTCAGGTTTACTGTATCCCTCTGACCTTCTTATTGACGATGAAACACAGAAATTGCTTTGGAATTGAATAGAAAAGGCACAATGCCGACTTAAGTACAAGAAGACTGACTCTTCTTACAGACTATGTTTTGAACCATTCCTGTGACACTAGTTAGAGATTCCGATGCTTCACTTCAGGTTTACTGTATCCCTCTGACCTTCTTATTGACGATGAAACACAGTAATTGCATCGGAATTATATTGAAAAGGGTACAATGCCGACTTAAGGACAAGAAGACTGACTCTTCTTACTGTCTATTTTTTTTAACCATTCCTGTGACACTAGTTACATATTCCGATGCTGCACTTCAGGTATACTGTATCCCTTGGAACTTCTTAGTGACTATGAAACACAAAAATTGTATCGGAATTAAATACAAAGGGCACAATGCTGACTTAAGTACATGTAGACTGACTCATCTTACTGACTATGATTTGAAACATTCCTGTGACCTTAGTTACAGATTCCGATGCTTCATTTCAGGTTTACTGCATCTCTTGGACCTTCTTATTGACGATAAAACACAGAAACTGCATCGGAATTAAATATAAAAGGCACAATGCCGAGTTAAGTACAAGAAGACTGACTCTTCTTACTGACTATGTTTTTTACCATTCCTGTGACACTACTTATAGATTCCGATGCTTCACTTCAGGTTTGCTGTTTACCTCTGACTTTGATATTGACGATGAAACACAGAAATTGCATCGGAAATAAATACAGGAGGCATGATGCCGACTTAAGTACATGTAGAATGAATCTTCCTACTGTCAATGTTTTGAACCATTCCTGTGACACTTGTTATAGATTCCGATGCTTCATTTCAGGTTTACTGAATCCCTTGGTTCTTCTTATTGCCGATGAAACACAGATAGTGCATCGGAGTTAAATACAAAAGGCACAATGCCGACTTAAGTACAAGGAGACTGACTCTTCGTGCTGTCTATGTTTTGAACCATTCCTGTGAGACTAGTTATAGATTCCGATGCTTCACTTCAGGTTTACTGTATCCCTCTGACCTTCTTATTGACGATGAAACACAGAATTTGCATCGTAATTAAATACAAAAGGCACAATGCCGACTTTAGTACAAGATGACTGACCTTTCATATTGTCTATGCTTTGAACCATTCCTGTGACACTAGTTACTGATTCCTATGCTTCACTTCAGGTTTACTGTATCCCTCTGACCTTCTTACTGACGATGAAATACAGTAATTGCATCGGAATTAAATAGAAAAGGCACAATGCCGACTTAAATACAAGAAGACTGACTCTTATTACTGTCTATGTTATGAACCATTCCTGTTACGTTAGTTATAGATTGCGATGCTTCACTTCAGGTTTACTGAATCTCTCTGACAATCTTATTGACGATGAAACACAGTCATTGCATCGGAATTAAATTGAAAAGGGCACAATGCCGACTTAAGTACAAGAAGACTGACTCTTCTTACTGTCTATGTTTTGAACAATTCCTGCGACACTAGGTACAGATTCCGATGCTGCACTTCAGGTTTACTGTATCCGTTGGACCTTCTTAGTGACTATGAAACACAGAAATAGTATCGGAATTAAATACAAAAGGCACAATGCCGACTTAAGTACAAGAAGAATGGCTCTTCCTACTGACTATGCTTTGAACCATTCCTGTGACACTAGTTAGAGATACCGATGCTTTACTTCGGGTTTACTTTATCCCTCTGACCTTCTTATTGACGATGAAACACAGTCATTGCATCGGAATTAAATTCAAAAGAGCACAATGCCGACTTAAGTACAAGAAGACTGACTCTTCTTACTGTCTATGTTTTGAACAATTCCTGCGACACTAGGTACAGATTCCGATGCTGCACTTCAGGTTTACTGTATCCCTTGGACCTTCTTAGTGACTATGAAACACAGAAATTGTATCGGAACTAAATACAAAAGGCACAAAGCCGACATAAGTAAAAGAAGACAGACTCTTCCTGCTGTCAATGCTTTGAACCATTACTGTGAGACTAGTTATAGATTCCGATGCTTCACATCAGGTTTACTGTATCCCTCTGACCTTCTTATTGACGATGAAACACAGAATTTGCATCGTAATTAAAAACAAAAGGCACAATGCCGACTTAAGTACAAGAAGACTGACCTTTCTTACTGTCTATGCTTCGAACCATTCCTGTGACACTAGTTAGATTCCGATACTTCACTTCAGGTTTACTGTATCCCTCTGACCTTCTTAGTGACTATGAAACACAGAAATTGCATCGGAATTAAATACAAAAGGCACAATGCCGACTTAAGTACAGGAAGACTGACTCTTCTTTTTGTCTATGTTTTGATCCATTACTGTGAGACTAGTTATAGATTCCGATGCTTCACTTCAGGTTTACTGAATCCCTTGGACCTTCTTATTGACGACGAAACACAGAAATTGCATCGGAATTAAATACAAAAGGCACAATGCCGACTTAAGTACAAGAAGACTGACCCTTCTTACTGACTATGTTTTGAACCATTCCTGTGACACTAGTTATAGATTCCGATGCTTCACTTCTGGTTTACTGTATCCCTCTGACCTTCTTATTGACGATGAAACACAGAAATTGCATCGGAAATAAGAAGAAAGGCACGATGCCGACTGAAGTACATGTAGAATGAATCTTCCTACTGTCTATGTTTTGAACCATTCCTGTGACACTTGTTATAGATTCCGATGCTTCATTTCAGGTTTACTGTATCCCTAGGTTCTTCTTCTTGCCGATGAAACACAGATAGTGCATCGGAGTTAGATACAAAAGGCACAATGCCGACTTAAGTACAAGAAGACTGACTCTTCTTACTATCTATGTTTTGATCCACTCCTGTGACGCTAGTTAGAGATTCCGATGCTTAACTACAGGTTTACTGTTTACCTCTGACCTTGTTATTGACGATGAAACACAGAAATTACATCGGAATTAAATAGAAAAGGCACAATGCCGACTTGAGTACAAGAAGACTGACACTTCTTACATACTATGTTTTGAACCATTCCTGTGACATTAGTTATAGATTCAGATGCTTCACTTCAGGTTTACTGTATCCCTCTGACCTTCTTATTGACGATGAAGCACAGAAATTGCATTGGAATTAAATACAAAAGGCACAATGCCTACTTGCGTACATGTAGACTGACTCTTCCTACTGTCTATGTTTTGAACCAGTCCAGTGGCACTAGTTATAGATTCCGATGCAGCACTTCAGGTTTACTGTATCCCTCTGACCTTCTTATTCACGATGAAACACAGATATTGGATCGGAATGAAATAGAAAGGGCACTATGCTGACATAAGTACAAGAAGACTGACTCTTCTTACTGACTATGATTTGAACCATTCCTGTGACACTAGTTATAGATTCCGATGCTTCACTTCAGGTTTACTGTATCCCTCTGACCTTCTAATTGACGATGAAACACAGAAATTGCAGCGGAATTAAATACAAAAGGCACAATGCCGACTTGAGTACAAGAAGACTGACTCTTCTTACTGTCTATGTTTGAACCATTCCTGTGACACTAGTCATAGATTCCGATGCTTCACTCCAGGTTTACTGTATCCCTTTGACCTTCTGGTTGACGATGAAACACAGAAATTGCATCGGAATTAAATAGAAAAGGCACAATGCCGACTTAAGTACAAGAAGACTGACTCTTCTTACTGTCTGTATTTTGAACCATTCCTGTGACGCTAGTTACAGATTCCGATGCTTCACTACAGGTTTACTGTTTACCTCTGACCTTGTTATTGCCGTTGAAACACAGAAATTGCATCGGAATTAAATAGAAAAGGCACAATGCCGACTTAAGTACAAGAAGAGTGACATTCTTACTGACTACGTTTTCAACCACTCCTGTGACACTAGTTATAGATTACGATGCTTCACTTCAGGTTTACTGTATCCCTTTGACCTTCGTATTGACGATGAAACACAGACATTGCATCGGAATTAAATACAAAAGGCACAATGCCGACTTACGTACATGTAGTCTGACTCTTCCTACTGTCTATGATTTGAAACATTACTGTGACACTAGTTGGAGATACCGATGCTTCATTTCAGGGTTACTGTAGCCCTTGGACCTTCTTATTGCCGATGAAACACAGAAAGTGCATCGGAATTAAATAGAATAGCACAATGCTGACTTAAGTACAAGAAGACTGACTCTTCTACTTTCTATGTTTTGAACCTTTCCTGTGACACTAGTTATAGATTCCGATTCTTCACTTCAGGTTTACTGTATCCCTCTGACCTTCTAATTGACTAAGAAACACAGAAATTGTATCGGAATTAAATACAAAAGGCACAATGCCGACTTAAGTACATGTAGACTAACTCCTCCTACTGTCTATGTTTTGAAACATTCGTGTGACCTTAGTTATAGATTCCGATGCTTCATTTCAGGTTTACTGTATCCCTTGTACCTTCTTATTGACGATGAAACACAGAAACTGCGTCGAAATTAAATAGAAAAGGCACAATGCCGACTTAAGTACAAGAAGACTGACTCTTCCTACTGTCTATGCTTTGAACCATTCCTGTGGCACTAGTTATAGATTCCGATGCATCACTTAAGGTTTATTGTATCACTCTGACCCTCTTATTGACGATTAAACACAGATATTGCATCGGAATTAAATAGAAAAGGCACAATGCCGACTTAAGTACAGGAAGACTGACTCTTCTTACTGAATATGTTTTGAACCATTCCTGTGATACTAGTTATAGATTGCGATGCTTCACTTCAGGTTTACTGTATCCCTCTGACCTTCTTACTGACGATGAAACACAGAAATTGCATGGGAACTAAATAGAAAAGGCACAATGCCGACTTAAGTACAAGAATACTGACTCTTCTTACTGTCTATGGTTTGAACCATTCCTGTGACACTAGTTATAGATTCCGATGCGTCACTTCAGGTTTACTCTATCCCTTGGACCTTGTTATTGACGATGAAACACAGAAATTGCATCGGAATTAAATAGAAAAAGCACAATGCCGACTTAAATACAAGAAGACTGACTCATCTTAATGTCTATGCTTTGAACCATTCCTGTGACGCTAGTTACAGATTCAGATGCTTCACTTCAGGTTTTTTGTATCCCTCTGACCATCTTAATGACGATGAAACACAGAAATTGCATCGGAATTAAATAGAAAAGGCACAATGCCGACTTAAGTACAAGAAGACTGACTCTTCCTACTGTCTGTGCTTTGAACCAATCCTGTGACACTAGCTGTAGATTCCGATGCTTCACTTCAGGTTTACTGTATCCCTCTGACCTTCTTATTGACGATAGAACCCAGAAATTGCATCGGTATTAAATACAAAAGGCACAATGCCGACTTAGGTACAGGAAGACTGACTCTTCTTACTGTCTATGATTTAGACCATTCCTGCGACACTAGTTATACATTTCGATGATTCACTTCAGATTTACTGTTTCCTTGGACCTTCGAATTGACGATGAAACACAGAAATTGCATCGGAATGAAATAGAAAAGGCACAATGCCGACTTAAGTTCAAGAAGACTCACTCTTCTTACTGACTATGTTTGGAACCATTCCTGTGACACTAGTTATAGATTCCGATGCTTCACTTCACGTTTATTGTATCACTCTGAACTTCTTATAGACGATTAAACACAGATATTGCATCGGAATTAAATTGAAAAAGCACAATGCCAACTTAAGTACAAGAGGACTGACTCTTCTTACTGAATATGTTTTGAACCATTCCTGTGACACTAGTTATAGATTCCGATGCTCCACTTCAGGTTTATTGTATCCCTCTGACCTTCTTACTGACGATGAAACACAGAAATTGCATCGGAATTAAATGGAAAAGGCACAATGCCGACTTAAGTACAAGAATACTGACTCTACTTACTGTCTATGGTTTAAACCATTCCTGTGACACTAGTTATAGATTCCGATGCTTCACTTCAGGTTTACTGTATCCCTCTGACCTTATTGATGATGAAACTCAGAAATTGCATCGGAATTAAATAGAAAAGGCACAATGCCGACTTAAGTACAAGAAGACTGCCTCTTCTTACTGTCTATGCTTTGAACCATTCCCGTGACGGTAGTTACAGATTCCGATGCTTCACTTCAGGTTTACTGTATCCCTCTGCCCTTCTTATTGACGATGAAACGCATTAAATTGAAAAGGGCAAAATGCCGACTTAAGTACAAGAAGACTGACTCTTCTTACTGTCTATGTTTTGAACCAATCCTGTGACACTAGTTATAGATTCCGATGCTTCACTTCAGGTTTACTGTATCCCTCTGACCTACTTATTGACGATGAAACACAGTCATTGCATCGGAATTAAATTGAAAAGGGCACAATGCCGACTTAAGTACAAGAAGACTGACTCTTTTGAACCATTCCTGTGACACTAGTTACAGATTCCGATGCTGCACTTCAGGTTTACTGTATCCCTCTGACCTTCTTATTGACGATGAAACACAGAATTTGCATCGTAATTAAATACAAAAGGCACAATGCCAACTTAAGTACAAGAAGACTGACCTTTGTTAATGTCTATGCTTTGAACAATTCCTGTGACACTAGTTATAGTTACCGATGCTTCACTTCAGGTTTACTGTATCCCCCTGACCTTCTTAGTGACTATGAAACACAGAAATTGCATCGGAATTAAATACAAAAGGCACAATGCCGACTTAAGTACAGGAAGACTGACTCTTCTTTTTGTCTATGTTTTGAACCATTACTGTGACACTAGTTATAGATTCCGATGCTTCACTTCAGGTTTACAGTATCCCTTGGACCTTCTTATTGACGACGAAACACAGAAATTGCATCGGAATTAACTACAAAAGGCACAATGCCGACTTAAGTACAAGAAGACTGACCCTTCGTACTGACTATGTTTTGAACCATTCCTGTGACACTAGTTATAGTTTCCGATGATTCACTTCATGTGTACTGTATCCCTTGGACTTTCTTATTGACAATGAAACACAGAAATTGCATCGGAATTAAATAGAAAAGGCACAATGCCGACTTAAGTACAAGAAGACTGACTCTTCTTACTGACTATGTTTGGAACGATTCCTGTGACACTAGTTACAGATCGTATTGACGATGAAACTCAGAAATTGCATCGGAATTAAATAGAAAAGGCACATTGCCGACTTAAGTGCAAGAAGACTGACTCTTCTTACTGTCTACGTTTTGAACCATTCCTGTGACGCTAGTTACAGATTCCGATGCTTCACTTCAGATTTACTGTATCCCTCTGACCATCTTAATGACGATGAAACACAGAAATTGCATCGGTATTAAATACAAAAGGCACAATGCCGACTTAAGTACAAGAAGACTGACCCGTCTTACTGTCTATGTTTTGAACCATTCCTGTGACACTAGTTACAGATTCCGATGCTTCACTTCAGGTTTGCTGTATCCCTCTGACCTTCTTATTGACGATAAAACACATAAATTGCATCGGAATTAAATACAAAAGGCACAATGGCGACTTAAGTACAAGAAGACTGACTCTTCTTACTGTCTATGATTTGAACCCTTCCTGCGACACTAGTTATAGATTTCGATGATTCACTTCAGGTTTACTGTTTCCTTGGACCGTCCTATTGACGATGAAACGCAGAAATTGCATCGGAATTAAATAGAAAAGGCACAATGCCGACTTACGTACAAGAAGACAGACTCTTCTTACTGACTATGTTTGGAACCATTCCTGTGACACTAGTTATAGATTCCGATGCTTCACTTCAGGTATATTGTATCACTCTGACCCTCTTATTGACGATTAAACACAGATATTGCATCGGAATTAAATAGAAAAGGCACAATGCCGACTTAAGTACAAGAAGACTGACTCTTCTTACTGAATATGTTTTGAACCATTCCTGTGACAATAGTTATAGATTCCGATGCTCCACTTCAGGTTTACTGTATCGCTCTGACCTTCTTACTGACGATGTAACACAGAAATTGCATCGGAATTAAATAGAAAAGGCAAAATGCCGACTTAAGTACAAGAATACTGACTCTTCTTACTGTCTATGGTTTGAACCAATCCTGTGACACTATTTATAGATTCCGATGCTTCACTTCAGGTTTACTGTATCCATCTGACCTTCTTATTGACGATGAATTTCAGAAATTGCATCCGAATTAAATAGAAAAAGGCACAATGCCGACTTAAGTACAAGAAGACTGACTCTTCTTACTGTCTATGTTTTGAACCATTCCTGTGACGCTAGTTACAGATTCCGATGCTTCACTTCAGGTATACTGTATCAATCTGACCAACTTAATGACGATGAAACACAGAAATTGCATCGGAATTAAATACAAAAGGCACAATGTCGACTTAAGTACAAGAAGACTGACTCTTCTTACTGACTATGTTTTGAACCATTCCTGTGACACTAGTTATAGATTCCGATGATTCACTTCAGGTTTACTGTAACCCTTGGACCATCTTATTGACGATGAAACACAGAAATTGCATCGGAATTAAATAGAAAAGGCACAATGCCGACTTTCGTACAAGAAGACAGACTCTTCTTACTGACTATGTTTGGATCCATTCCTGTGACACTAGTAATAGATTCCGATGCTTCACTTCAGGTTTATTGTATCACTCTGACCCTCTTATTGACGATTAAACACAGATATTGCATCGGAATTAAATAGAAAAGGCACAATGCCGACTTAAGTACAAGAGGACTGACTCTTCTTACTGAATATGTTTTGAACCATTCCTGTGACACTAGTTATAGATTCCGATGCTCCACTTCAGGTTTACTGTATCGCTCTGACCTTCTTACTGACGATGTAACACAGAAATTGCATCGGAATTAAATAGAAAAGGCAAAATGCCGACTTAAGTACAAGAATACAGACTCTTCTTACTGTCTATGGTTTGAACCAATCCTGTGACACTATTTATAGATTCCGATGCTTCACTTCAGGTTTACTGTATCCATCTGACCTTCTTATTGACGATGAATTTCAGAAATTGCATCCGAATTAAATAGAAAAGGCACAATGCCGACTTCAGTACAAGAAGACTGACTCTTCTTACTGACTATGTTTGGAACCATTCCTGTGACACTAGTTACAGATTCCGATGCTTCACTTCAGGTTTACTGTATCCCTCTGACCTTCTCACAGACGATGAAACACAGAAATTGCATCGCAATTAAATAGAAACGGCACAATGCCGACTTAAGTACACGAAGACTGACTCTTCTTACTGTCTATGATTTGAACCATTCCAGCGACACTAGTTATAGATTTCGATGATTCACTTCAGGTTTACTGTTTCCTTGGACTTTCGTATTGACGATGAAACACAGAAATTGCATCGGAATTAAATAGAAATGGCACAATGCCGACTTAAGTACAAGAAGACTGACTCTTCTTACTGACTATGTTTGGAACCATTCCTGTGACACTAGTTATAGAATCCGATGCTTCACTTCAGGTTTACTATATCGCTCTGACCTTCGTATTGACGATGAAACACAGAAATTGCATCGGAATTAAATAGAAAAAGCACAATGCCGACTTAAGTACAAGAATACTGACTCTTCTTACTGTCTAAGGTTTGAACCATTCCTGTGACACTAGTTATAGGTTCCGATGCTTCACTTCAAGTTTACTGTATCCTTCTGACCTTCTTATTGACGATGAAACTCAGAAATTGCATCGGAATTAAATAGATAAGGCACAATGCCGACTTAAGTAAGAAGACTGACTCTTTTTACTGTCTATGATTTGAACCATTCCAGCGACACTAGTTATAGATTTCGATTATTCACTTCAGGTTTACTGTTTCCTTGGACCTTCGTAATGACGATGAAACACAGAAATTGCATCGGAATTAAATAGAAATGGCACAATGCCGACTTAAGTACAAGAAGACTGACTCTTCTGACTGACTATGTTTGGAACCATTCCTGTGACACTAGTTATAGATTCCGATGCTTCACTTCAGGTTTACTATATCGCTCTGACCTTCGTATTGACGATGAAACACAGAAATTGCATCGGAATTAAATAGAGAAGGCACAATGCCGACTTAAGTACAAGAATACTGACTCTTCTTACTGTCTAAGGTTTCAACCATTCCTGTGACACTAGTTATAGATTCCGATGCTTCACTTCAGGTTTACTGCATCCCTCTGACCTTCTTATTGACGATGAAACACAGAAATTGCATCGGAATTTCCCAAATGCACTATGTCGACTTAAGTACAAGAAGACTGACCCTTCTTAATGACTATGTTTTGAACCATTCCTGTGACACTAGTTATGGATTCTGGAGATTCACTTCAGGTTTACTGTAACCCTTGGACCATCTTATTGACGATATAAGACAGAAATTTCATCGGAATTAAATAGAAAAGGCACAATGTCGACATAAGTACAAGAAGACTGACTCTTCATGCTGACTATGATTGGAACCATTCCTGTGACACTAGTTACAGATTCCGATGCTTCACTTCAGGTTTACTGTATCCCTCTGACCTTCTTATTGACGATGAAACTCAGAAATTGCATCGGAATTAAATAGAAAGGGCACATGCCGACTTAAGTACAAGAAGGCTGACTCTTCTTACTGTCTACGTTTAGAACCATTCGTGTGACGCTAGTTACAGAATCCGATGCTTCACTTCAGGTTTACTGTATCCCTCTGACCATCTTAATGACGATGAAACACAGAAATTGCATCAGAATTAAATAGAAAAGGCACAAAGTCGACTTAAGTACAAGAAGTCTGCCTCTTCCTACTGTCTATGCTTTGAACCATTCCTGTGACCCTAGTTGTTGATTCCGATGCTTCACTTCAGGTTTACTGTATCCCTCTGACCTTCTTATTGACGATGGAACACAGAAATTGCATCGGTATTAAATACAAAAGGCACAATGCCAACTTAAGTACAAGAAGACTGACCCGTCTTACTGTCTATGTTTTGAACCATTCCTGTGACACTAGTTATAGATTCCGATGCTTCACTGCAGGTTTGCTGTATCCCTCTGACCTTCTTATTGACGATAAAACACAGAAATTGCATGGGAATTAAATATAAAAGGCACAATGCCGACTTAAGTTTAAGAAGACTGACTCTTCTTACTGTCTATGATTTGAACCATTCCTGCGACACTAGTTATAGATTTCGATGATTCACTTCAGGTTTACTGTTTCCTTGGACCCTAGTATTGACGATGAAACACAGAAATTGCATCGGAATTAAATAGAAAAGGCACAATGCCGACTTAAGTACAAGAAGACAGACTCTTCTTACTGACTATGTTTGGAACCATTCCTGTGACACTAGTTATAGATTCCGATGCTTCACTTCAGGTTTATTGTATCACTCTGACCTTCTTATTGACGATTAAAAAAAGATATTGCATCGGAATTAAATAGAAAAGGCACAATGCCGACTTAAGTACAAGAGGACTGACTCTTCTTACTGAATATATTTTGAACCATTCCTGTGACACTAGTTATATATTCCGATGCTCCACTTCAGGTATACTGTATCGCTCTAACCTTGTTACTGACGATGTAACACAGAAATTGCATCGGAATTAAATAGAAAAGGCACAATGATGACATAAGTACAAGAGTACTGACTGTTCTTACTGTCTATGGTTTGAACCATTCCTGTGACACTAGTTATAGTTTCCGATGCTTCACTTCAGGTATACTGTATCCCTCTGACCTTCTTACTGACGATGAATTTCAGAAATTGCATCGGAATAAAATAGAAAAGGCACAATGCCGACTTAAGTACAAGAAGACTGACTCTCCCTACTGTTTATACTTTGAACCATTACTGTGACACTAGTTGTAGATTCCGATGCCTCACTTCAGGTTTACTGTATCCCTCTGACCTTCTTATTGACGATGAAACACAGAAATTGCATCGGTATTAAATACAAAAGGCACAATGCCGACTTAAGTACAAGAAGACTGACTCTTCTTACTGTCTATGGTTTGAACCATTCCAGCGACACTAGTTATAGATTTCGATGATTCACTTCAGGTTTACTGTTTCCTTGGACCTTCGTATTGACGATGAAACACTGAAATTGCATCGGAATTAAATAGAAAAGGCACAATGCCGACTTAAGTACAAGAAGACTGACTCTTCTTACTGACTATGTTTGGAACCATTCCTTTGACACTAGTTATAGATTCCGATGCTTCACTTCAGGTTTATTGTATCACTGTGACCTTCTTATTGACGATTAAACACAGATATTGCATCGGAATTAAATAGAAAAGGCACAATGCAGACTTAAGTACAAGAGGACTGACTCTTCTTACTGAATATGTTTTGAACCATTCCTGTGACACTAGTTATAGATTCCGATGCTCCACTTCAGGTTTACTATATCGCTCTGACCTTCGTACTGACGATGAAACACAGAAATTGCATCGGAATTAAATAGAAAAGGCACAATGCCGACTTAAGTACAAGAATACTGACTCTTCTTACTGTCTAAGGTTTGAACCATTCCTGTGACACTAGTTATAGATTCCGATGCTTCACTTCAGGTTTACTGTATCCCTCTGACCTTCTTATTGACGATGAAACTCAGAAATTTCATCGGAATTAACACTCTCTGTACCAGGCCTATTTTATGCACCCGTCCCTAGAAACCGGGCAATTTTACCAATATTAAAAAAATTACTGCATCAAATCTACTGTTTGGATTGTGGCAAATTTGGTACCATCTTGAAGCTGCACATTTCTACTTTAATTCTGAGTGAAAGAAACTACTTTACAATGCACAGCTTTAAGGTACAGTTATAGAAATCACTTAGATGTTTTAAGAATTTAGAAAAAGTCATACGAATAAGGGAATACAATTGTGATTTATTTTTAACCAAAATTGTGGCACTACATTACATGTTTCTGATAGTATACAGTATTACATATAAATTTCACACAGAATCATATTGTTTTTTAGTGTGGAAAATTTTAAAGCAAGGTTCCAGGCAGAGTGCAACGCCACACTGTTCACATTCGTATCGTGTCTCTTTGCGAGAAGCCTTGCCACTCTGTTTCTTGCTCCTGGAACTGCACACGTGACACACACGAGCAGCATACTTCTTAGTAGTTGCAGGTATGTGCTGCAAAAAATGTCTCTTTGTTAGCCGACCTACAGTTCCTTCATTTCTTGGAATGAATTCAAGTGTGTCGTCTTCAACAAGCTGAACTGCAAGCACTGTTATAAAGTCTGTTATTGTAATTTTCTTCCTGTGCACTGCATTGTACAGCCAAAATGCATTTGATACTCCCATAAGCAGCAAATGGAAATATAATTTTCGCCACCATTTCACAGTTCTGTGCTGGAACGGATTGTACTGCAGGCGTTGGTCTCCAATATCCACTCCAATTTTATTGAGGTTGTAATCAAGTACCTGAAGTGGTTTCAATACTACAGACCCATTTCTCTTAGTATGCGTACCAAATGTTGCTTGATGCCTTGTAGACAATGTATACACATCTCTCTTATCTTTCCACTTCATTGCCAATACATTATCTTTACGCCGAAAAGACATTTCGCCCTTTTTCAGCTTAGCAGATACTAAATCTTTAGGCAATCCTTTCCTGGATTTGTTCACAGTACCAACAGCTCCAGTGCCTTTCTCTGCCAGTTGCTGAAATAGCTCTGGACTGGAATAAAATCGATCTAAATACACAGTGTGGCCTTTGTTCAGCAAGCTGCTGTCAGACAACAATCGCAAAATAACCGCAGACGAAGAATTGTCAACAATATGCTTACCAGCATAAACTTCAAAATTTACAACATAGCCACTACTGGCTTCAGCAACAGCATATACTTTCAGTCCATACTTATGAGGCTTATTTTGCATGTAAACACGGAAACTCACACGACCTCGAAATGGGCAAATTCCTTCATCAATTGTCACTTTTTCTGAGGGACGATATGCCTGGATACATCGCTCCTTCAAATTATTATAATATGGCAAAACTTTGTAAAGTGGATGAAATCCATCTTCGCCTGGTTTTTTCTGATTTGAATTGTCAACAAGATGCAAGCATGACAGTATCTGAGTGAAACGCAAACGGCTCATGACATGGGGACAAAAGTTACAACTAAGAACAGGATTAGTGCTCCAATGGTCCGCAATTTTGGGCTTTTTCGAAACACACATGTGGAAAATAATACCCAAGAAACGCCTCATCTCACTTATAGTCACTGGCTTCCACGAACTCAAAACTGAATGGGGCTTCAGATTATTTCCTCTTCTTTTCTTCTGTATTGTCTGTGATGCATACAAATTTGTCTGTCTCTTGAGTTCATTTACGTCACTGTCAGTAAGGAACACTTTACTGCAATCCAGTACAGAACTCGACTCATCAATATCCACTAGTATCTGCCTGGGTGTCGTGTTGACAGGCAGAGGTCGGTAGGTGTCAACTGCAGTCCACTCACTGTCTTTCGGATACGGCACAGCTGCTGGATTTGAAGCAACACCTTCAACATCATTCTCGTCTTCATCTGAAGACAAACTGTCATCAATCTCGTCTTCTAAAAAGAATATCACATTATGTGTAACTACATACATCGTTTACACATGTTCAACAGATATGTGCGTACTGCACAATTACGTGGAAAATTCGGAAATACGTACCTTCAAACACACCATTGCATTCAGAATCGTCTGAATCACTCTCTACATTATCCAGAGTGTCGCTATGATTGATCAAATCCGCAATTTCTGCGTCTGATAAACCGCGCCGAAACATGATGACAAACAACTGAATGATATACAGACTGAGAACGCAAAGATAAGTTTTAACATGAATTACAGCGCTGCCGTGACATCTATGGACGCATTTTGTTAATAAACATCTGAAAAACGTATAGCGCTGGCCAAACCCGTAGAAATAACGTTGCAGTGTTTTGAATGAAATTAAATGTAGCGGCCCGTAAATTTTACGGGCTTGGTGATTTTCGCGCGATCCCAGGCCCGTAAATTTTACGGGCTTGGCGCTTAGAGTGTTAAATAGAAAAGGCACAATGCCGACTTAAGTACAAGAAGACTGACTTTTCTTACTGTCTATGTTTTGAACCATTCTTGTGACGCTAGTTACAGATTCCGATGCTTCACTTCAGGTTTACTGTATTCCTCTCACCATCTTAATGACGATGAAACACAGAAATTGCATCGGAATTAAATAGAAAAAGTACAGTGCCGACATAAGTACAGGAAGACTGACTCTTCCTACTGTCTATGCTTTGAACCATTCCTGTGACACTAGTTGTAGATTCCGATGCTTCACTTCAGGTTTACTGTATCCCTCTGACCTTCTTATTGACGAAGAAACACAGAAATTGCATCGGAATTAAATACAAAAGGCACAACGGCGACATAAGTACAAGAAGACTGCCTCTTCTCACTGTCTGTGTTTTTAACCATTCCTGTGACGTTAGATACAGATTCCGATGCTTCACTTCAGGTTTACTGCATCCCTCTGACCTTCTTATTGACGATGAAACACAGAAATTGCATCGGAATTAAATACAAAAGGCACAATGTCGACTTAAGTTCTAGAAGACTGACTCTTCTTACTGACTATGTTTTGAACCATTCCTGTGACACTAGTTATAGATTCCGGAGATTCACTTCAGGTTTACTGTAACCCTTGGACCATCTTATTGACGATGAAACACAGAAATTTCATCGGAATTAAACAGAATATGCACAATGCCGACTTAAGTACAAGAAGACAGACTCTTCATACTGACTATGATTGGAACCATTCCTGTGACACTATTTACAGATTCCGATGCTTCACTTCAGGTTTACTGTATCCCTCTGACCTTCTTATTGACGATGAAACACAGAAATTGCTTCGGAATTAAATAGAAACGCCAAATTGCCGACTTAAGTACATGAAGACTGACTCTTCTTACTGATTGCTTTGAACCATTCCTGTGACACTAGTTATAGATTCCGATGCTTCACTTCAGGTTTACTGTATCCCTCCGACCTTCTTATTGGCGATGAAACACAGAAATTGCATCGGAATTATATACAAATGGCACAATGCCGACTTAAGAACGAGAAGACTGACTCTCCTTACTGTCTATGATTTGAACCGTTCCTGTGACACTAGTTATAGATTCCGATGCTTCACTTCAGGTTTACTGTATCCCTCTGACCTTCTTACTGACGATGAATCACAGAAATTGCATCGGTATTAAATTCAAAATGCACAATGCCGACTTTAGTACAAGAAGACTGACTCTTCTTACTGTCTATGTTTTGAACCATTCCTGTGACTCTAGTTACAGATTCCGATGCTTCACTTCAGGTTTTCTGTATCCTTCTGACCTTCTTATTGACGATGAAACACCGAAATTGCATCGGAATTAAATACAAAAGGCACATTGCCGACTTAAGTACAAGAAGACTGACTCTTCTTACTTACTATGTTTGGAACCATTCCTGTGACACTAGTTATAGATTCCGATACTTCATTTCACGTTTACTCTATCCCTTGGACCTTCGTATTTACGATGAAACACAGAAAGTGCAACGGAATTAAATAGAAAATGCACAATGCCGAATTAAGTACAAGAAGGCTGACTGTTCCTACTGTCTATGTTTTGAACCATTCCTGTGACTCTAGTTACAGATTCCGATGCTTCACTTCAGGTTTTCTGTATCCTTCTGACCTGCTTATTGACGATGAAACACCGAAATTGCATCGGAATTAAATACAAAAGGCACATTGCCGACTTAAGTACAAGAAGACTGACTCTTCTTACTGACTATGTTTTGAACCATTCCTGTGACACTAGTTATGGATTCCGGAGATTCACTTCAGGTTTACTCTAACCCTTGGACCATCTTATTGACGATGAATGACAGAAATTTCATCGGAATTAAATAGAAAAGGCACAATGCCGACTTAAGTACAAGAAGACTGACTCTTCATACTGACTATGATTGGAACCATTCCTGTGACACTAGTTACAGATTCCGATGCTTCACTTCAAGTTTACTGTATCCCTCTGACCTTCTTATTGACGATGAAACTCAGAAATTGCATCGGAATTAAGTAGAAAGGGCATATTGCCGACTTAAGTACAAGAAGACTGACTCTTCTTACTGTCTACGTTTAGAACCATTCGTGTGACGCTAGTTACAGAATCCGATGCTTCACTTCAGGTTTACTGTATCCCTCTGACCATCTTAATGACGATGAAACACAGATATTGCATCGGTATTAAATACAAAAGGCACAATGCCGACTTAAGTACAAGAAGACTGACTCTTCTTACTGTCTATGTTTTGAACCATTCCAGCGACACTAGTTATAGATTTCGATGATTCACTTCAGGTTTACTGTTTCCTTGGACCTTCGTATTGACGATGAAACACAGAAATTGCATTGGAATTAAATAGAAATGGCACAATGCCGACTTAAGTACAAGAAGACTGACTCTTCTTACTGTCTATGATTTGAACCATTCCAGCGACACTAGTTATAGATTTCGATGATTCACTTCAGGTTTACTGTTTCCTTGGACCTTCGTATTGACGATGAAACACAGAAATTGCATCGGAATTAAATAGAAAAGGCAAAATGCCGACTTAAGTACAAGAAGACTGACTCTTCCTACTGCCTATGCTTTGAACCATTCCTGTGAGACTAGTTGTAGATTCCGATGCCTCACTTCAGGTTTACTGTATCCCTCTGACCTTCTTATTGACGATGAAACACAGAAATTGCATCGGTATTAAATACAAAACGCACAATGCCGACTTAAGTACAAGAAGACTGACTCTTTTTACTGTCTATGATTTGAACCATTCCAGCGACACTAGTTATAGATTTCGATTATTCACTTCAGGTTTACTGTTTCCTTGGACCTTCGTAATGACGATGAAACACAGAAATTGCATCGGAATTAAATAGAAATGGCACAATGCCGACTTAAGTACAAGAAGACTGACTCTTCTTACTGACTATGTTTGGAACCATTCCTGTGACACTAGTTATAGATTCCGATGCTTCACTTCAGGTTTACTATATCGCTCTGACCTTCGTATTGACGATGAAACACAGAAATTGCATCGGAATTAAATAGAGAAGGCACAATGCCGACTTAAGTACAAGAATACTGACTCTTCTTACTGTCTAAGGTTTCAACCATTCCTGTGACACTAGTTATAGATTCCGATGCTTCACTTCAGGTTTACTGCATCCCTCTGACCTTCTTATTGACGATGAAACACAGAAATTGCATCGGAATTTCCCAAATGCACAATGTCGACTTAAGTACAAGAAGACTGACCCTTCTTAATGACTATGTTTTGAACCATTCCTGTGACACTAGTTATGGATTCCGGAGATTCACTTCAGGTTTACTGTAACTCTTGGAACATCTTATTGACGATGAAAGACAGAAATTTCATCGGAATTAAATAGAAAAGGCACAATGTCGACATAAGTACAAGAAGACTGACTCTTCATACTGACTATGATTGGAACCATTCCTGTGACACTAGTTACAGATTCCGATGCTTCACTTCAGGTTTACTGTATCCCTCTGACCTTCTTATTGACGATGAAACTCAGAAATTGCATCGGAATTAAATAGAAAGGGCACATTGCCGACTTAAGTACAAGAAGACTGACTCTTCTTACTGTCTACGTTTAGAACCATTCGTGTGACGCTAGTTACAGAATCCGATGCTTCACTTCAGGTTTACTGTATCCCTCTGACCATCTTAATGACGATGAAACACAGAAATTGCATCAGAATTAAATAGAAAAGGCACAAAGTCGACTTAAGTACAAGAAGACTGCCTCTTCCTACTGTCTATGTTTTGAACCATTCCTGTGACCCTAGTTGTTGATTCCGATGCTTCACTTCAGGTTTACTGTATCCCTCTGACCTTCTTATTGACGATGGAACACAGAAATTGCATCGGTATTAAATACAAAAGGCACAATGCCAACTTAAGTACAAGAAGACTGACCCGTCTTACTGTCTATGTTTTGAACCATTGCTGTGACACTAGTTATAGATTCCGATGCTTCACTGCAGGTTTGCTGTTTCCCTCTGACCTTCTTATTGACGATAAAACACAGAAATTGCATGGGAATTAAATATAAAAGGCACAATGCCGACTTAAGTACAAGAAGACTGAGTCTTCTTACTGTCTATGATTTGAACCATTCCTGCGACACTAGTTATAGATTTCGATGATTCACTTCAGGTTTACTGTTTCCTTGGACCCTCGTATTGACGATGAAACACAGAAATTGCATCGGAATTAAATAGAAAAGGCACAATGCCGACTTAAGTACAAGAAGACAGACTCTTCTTACTGACTATGTTTGGAACCATTCCTGTGACACTAGTTATAGATTCCGATGCTTCACTTCAGGTTTATTGTATCACTCTGACCTTCTTATTGACGATTAAAAAAAGATATTGCATCGGAATTAAATAGAAAAGGCACAATGCCGACTTAAGTACAAGAGGACTGACTCTTCTTACTGAATATAATTTGAACCATTCCTGTGACACTAGTTATATATTCCGATGCTCCACTTCAGGTATACTGTATCGCTCTAACCTTGTTACTGACGATGTAACACAGAAATTGCATCGGAATTAAATAGAAAAGGCACAATGATGACTTAAGTACAAGAGTACTGACTGTTCTTACTGTCTATGGTTTGAACCATTCCTGTGACACTAGTTATAGTTTCCGATGCTTCACTTCAGGTATACTGTATCCCTCTGACCTTCTTACTGACGATGAATTTCAGAAATTGCATCGGAATAAAATAGAAAAGGCACAATGCCGACTTAAGTACAAGAAGACTGACTCTCCCTACTGTTTATACTTTGAACCATTACTGTGACACTAGTTGTAGATTCCGATGCCTCACTTCAGGTTTACTGTATCCCTCTGACCTTCTTATTGACGATGAAACACAGAAATTGCATCGGTATTAAATACAAAAGGCACAATGCCGACTTAAGTACAAGAAGACTGACTCTTCTTACTGTCTATGGTTTGAACCATTCCAGCGACACTAGTTATAGATTTCGATGATTCACTTCAGGTTTACTGTTTCCTTGGACCTTCGTATAGACGATGAAACACAGAAATTGCATCGGAATTAAATAGAAAAGGCATAATGCCGACTTAAGTACAAGAAGACTGACTCTTCTTACTGACTATGTTTGGAACCATTCCTTTGACACTAGTTATAGATTCCGATGCTTCACTTCAGGTTTATTGTATCACTGTGACCTTCTTATTGACGATTAAACACAGATATTGCATCGGAATTAAATAGAAAAGGCACAATGCAGACTTAAGTACAAGAGGACTGACTCTTCTTACTGAATATGTTTTGAACCATTCCTGTGACACTAGTTATAGATTCCGATGCTCCACTTCAGGTTTACTATATCGCTCTGACCTTCGTACTGACGATGAAACACAGAAATTGCATCGGAATTAAATAGAAAAGGCACAATGCCGACTTAAGTACAAGAATACTGACTCTTCTTGCTGTCTAAGGTTTGAACCATTCCTGTGACACTAGTTATAGATTCCGATGCTTCACTTCAGGTTTACTGTATCCCTCTGACCTTCTTATTGACGATGAAACTCAGAAATTTCATCGGAATTAAATAGAAAAGGCACAATGCCGACTTAAGTACAAGAAGACTGACTCTTCTTACTGTCTATGTTTTGAACCATTCTTGTGACGCTAGTTACAGATTCCGATGCTTCACTTCAGGTTTACTGTATCCCTCTCACCATCTTAATGACGATGAAACACAGAAATTGCATCGGAATTAAATAGAAAAAGTACAGTGCCGACTTAAGTACAGGAAGACTGACTCATCCTACTGTCTATGCTTTGAACCATTCCTGTGACACTAGTTGTAGATTCCGATGCTTCACTTCAGGTTTACTGTATAACTCTGACCTTCTTATTGACGATGAAACACAGAAATTGCATCGGAATTAAATACAAAAGGCACAACGGCGACATAAGTACAAGAAGACTGACTCTTCTCACTGTCTGTGTTTTTAACCATTCCTGTGACGTTAGATACAGATTCCGATGCTTCACCTCAGGTTTACTGCATCCCTCTGACCTTCTTATTGACGATGAAACTCAGAAATTGCATCGGAATTAAATACAAAAGGCACAATGTCGACTTAAGTTCTAGAAGACTGACTCTTCTTACTGACTATGTTTTGAACCATTCCTGTGACACTAGTTATAGATTCCGATGCTTCACTTCAGGTTTACTGTATCCCTCCGACCTTCTTATTGGCGATGAAACACAGAAATTGCATCGGAATTATATACAAATGGCACAATGCCGACTTAAGAACGAGAAGACTGACTCTCCTTACTGTCTATGATTTGAACCGTTCCTGTGACACTAGTTATAGATTCCGATGCTTCACTTCAGGTTTACTGTATCCCTCTGACCTTCTTACTGACGATGAATCACAGAAATTGCATCGGTATCAAATTCAAAATGCACAATGCCGACTTTAGTACAAGAAGACTGACTCTTCTTACTGTCTATGTTTTGAACCATTCCTGTGACTCTAGTTACAGATTCCGATGCTTCACTTCAGGTTTTCTGTATTCTTCTGACCTTCTTATTGACGATGAAACACCGAAATTGCATCGGAATTAAATACAAAAGGCACATTGCCGACTTAAGTACAAGAAGACTGACTCTTCTTACTTACTATGTTTGGAACCATTCCTGTGACACTAGTTATAGATTCCGATACTTCATTTCACGTTTACTCTATCCCTTGGACCTTCTTATTTACGATGAAACACAGAAAGTGCAACGGAATTAAATAGAAAATGCACAATGCCGAATTAAGTACAAGAAGGCTGACTGTTCCTACTGTCTATGTTTTGAACCATTCCTGTGACTCTAGTTACAGATTCCCATGCTTCACTTCAGGTTTTCTGTATCCTTCTGACCTTCTTATTGACGATGAAACACCGAAATTGCATCGGAATTAAATACAAAAGGCACATTGCCGACTTAAGTACAAGAAGACTGACTCTTCTTACTGTCTATGATTTGAACCATTCCTGCGGCACTAGTTATAGATTTCGATGATTCACTTCAGGTTTACTGTTTCTATGGACCTTCGAACTGACGATGAAACACAGAAATTGCATCGGAATTAAATAGAAAAGGCACAATGCCGACTTAAGTACAAGAAGACTGACTCTTCTTACTGACTATGTTTGGAACAATTCCTGTGACACTAGTTATAGATCGTATTGACGATGAAACTCAGAAATTGCATCGGAATTAAATAGAAAAGGCACATTGCCGACTTAAGTGCAAGAAGACTGACTCTTCTTACTGTCTACGTTTTGAACCATTCCTGTGACGCTAGTTACAGATTCCGATGCTTCACTTCAGATTTACTGTATCCCTCTGACCATCTTAATGACGATGACACACAGAAATTGCATCGGTATTAAATACAAAAGGCACAATGCCGACTTAAGTACAAGAAGACTGACCCGTCTTACTGTCTATGTTTTGAACCATTCCTGTGACACTAGTTATAGATTCCGATGCTTCACTTCAGGTTTGCTGTATCCCTCTGACCTTCCTATTGACGATAAAACACATAAATTGCATCGGAATTAAATACAAAAGGCACAATGGCGACTTAAGTACAAGAAGACTGACTCTTCTTACTGTCTATGTTTTGAACCCTTCCTGCGACACTAGTTATAGATTTCGATGATTCACTTCAGGTTTACTGTTTCCTTGGACCTTCCTATTGACGATGAAACGCAGAAATTGCATCGGAATTAAATAGAAAAGGCACAATGCCGACTTACGTACAAGAAGACAGACTCTTCTTACTGACTATGTTTGGAACCATTCCTGTGACACTAGTTATAGATTCCGATGCTTCACTTCAGGTTTATTGTATCACTCTGACCCTCTTATTGACGATTAAACACAGATATTGCATCGGAAGTAAATAGAAAAGGCACAATGCCGACTTAAGTACAAGAAAACTGACTCTTCTTACTGAATATGTTTTGAACCATTCCTGTGACAATAGTTATAGATTCCGATGCTCCACTTCAGGTTTACTGTATCGCTCTGACCTTCTTACTGACGATGTAACACAGAAATTGCATCGAAATTAAATAGAAAAGGCAAAATGCCGACTTAAGTACAAGAATACTGACTCTTCTTACTGTCTATGGTTTGAACCAATCCTGTGACACTAGTTATAGATTCCGATGCTTCACTTCAGGTTTACTGTATCCATCTGACCTTCTTATTGACGATGAATTTCAGAAATTGCATCCGAATTAAATAGAAAAGGCACAATGCCGACTTAAGTACAAGAAGACTGACTCTTCTTACTGTCTATGTTATGAACCATTCCTGTGACGCTAGTTACAGATTCCGATGCTTCACTTCAGGTTTACTGTATCCCTCTGACCATCTTAATGACGATGAAACACAGAAATTGCATCGGAATTAAATACAAAAGGCACAATGTCGACTGAAGTACAAGAAGACTTACTCTTCTTACTGACTATGTTTTGAACCATTCCTGTGACACTAGTTATAGATTCCGATGATTCACTTCAGGTTTACTGTAACCCTTGGACCATCTTATTGACGATGAAACACAGAAATTGCATCGGAATTAAATAGAAAAGGCACAATGCCGACTTAAGTACAAGAAGACTGACTCTTCTTACTGACTATGTTTGGAACCATTCCTGTGACACTAGCTACTGATTCCGATGCTTCACTTCAGGTTTACTGTATCCCTCTGACCTTCTTACAGACGATGAAACACAGAAATTGCATCGCAATTAAATAGAAACGGCACAATGCCGATTTAAGTGCAAGAAGACTGACTCTTCTTTCTGACTATGTTTTGAACCATTCCTGTGACACTAGTTACAGATTCCGATGCTTCACTTCAGGTTTACTGTATCCCTCTGACCTTCTTACAGACGATGAAACACAGAAATTGCATCGCAATTAAATAGAAACGGCACAATGCCGACTTAAGTACAAGAAGACTGACTCTTCTTACTGTCTATGATTTGAACCATTCCAGCGACACTAGTTATAGATTTCGATGATTCACTTCAGGTTTACTTTTTCCTTGGACCTTCGTATTGACGATGAAACACAGAAATAGCATCGGAATTAAATAGAAATGGCACAATGCCGACTTAAGTACAAGAAGACTGACTCTTCTTACTGACTATGTTTGGAACCACTCCTGTGAGACTAGTTATAGAATCCGATGCTTCACTTCAGGTTTACTATATCGCTCTGACCTTCGTATTGACGATGAAACACAGAAATTGCATCGGAATTAAGTAGAAAAGGCACAATGCCGACTTAAGTACAAGAATACTGACTCTTCTTACTGTCTAGGGTTTGAACCATTCCTGTGACACTAGTTATAGATTCCGATGCTTCACTTCAAGTTTACTGTATCCTTCTGACCATCTTAGTGACGATGAAACTCAGAAATTGCATCGGAATTAAATAGATAAGGCACAATGCCGACTTAAGTACAAGAAGACTGACTCTTCTTACTGTCTATGTTTTGAACCACTCTTGTGACGCTAGTTACAGATTCCGATGCTTCACTTCAGGTTTACTGCATCCCTCTGACCTTCTTATTGACGATGAAACACAGAAATTGCATCGGAATTTAACAAATGCACAATGTCGACTTAAGTACAAGAAGACTGACTCTTCTTACTGACTATGTTTTGAACCATTCCTGTGACACTAGTTATGGATTCCGGAGATTCACTTGAGGTTTACTCTAACCCTTGGACCATCTTATTGACGATGAAAGACAGAAATTTCATCGGAATTAAATAGAAAAGGCACAATGCCGACTTAAGTACAAGAAGACTGACTCTTCATACTGACTATGATTGGAACCATTCCTGTGACACTAGTTACAGATTCCGATGCTTCACTTCAAGTTTACTGTATCCCTCTGACCATCTTATTGACGATGAAACTCAGAAATTGCATCGGAATTAAATAGAAAGGGCATATTGCCGACTTAAGTACAAGAAGACTGACTCTTCTTACTGTCTACGTTTAGAACCATTCGTGTGACGCTAGTTACAGAATCCGATGCTTCACTTCAGGTTTACTGTATCCCTCTGACCATCTTAATGACGATGAAACACAGAAATTGCATCGGTATTAAATACAAAAGGCACAATGCCGACTTAAGTACAAGAAGACTGACTCTTCTTACTGTCTATGTTTTGAACCATTCCAGCGACACTAGTTATAGATTTCGATGATTCACTTCAGGTTTACTGTTTCCTTGGACCTTCGTATTGACGATGAAACACAGAAATTGCATCGGAATTAAATAGAAATGGCACAATGCCGACTTAAGTACAAGAAGACTGACTCTTCTTACTGTCTATGATTTGAACCATTCCAGCGACACTAGTTATAGATTTCGATGATTCACTTCAGGTTTACTGTTTCCTTGGACCTTCGTATTGACGATGAAACACAGAAATTGCATCGGAATTAAATAGAAAAGGCACAATGCCGACTTAAGTACAAGAAGACTGACTCTTCTTACTGACTATGTTTGGAACCATTCCTGTGACACTAGCTACTGATTCCGATGCTTCACTTCAGGTTTACTGTATCCCTCTGACCTTCTTACAGACGATGAAACACAGAAATTGCATCGCAATTAAATAGAAACGGCACAATGCCGATTTAAGTGCAAGAAGACTGACTCTTCTTTCTGACTATGTTTTGAACCATTCCTGTGACACTAGTTACAGATTCCGATGCTTCACTTCAGGTTTACTGTATCCCTCTGACCTTCTTACAGACGATGAAACACAGAAATTGCATCGCAATTAAATAGAAACGGCACAATGCCGACTTAAGTACAAGAAGACTGACTCTTCTTACTGTCTATGATTTGAACCATTCCAGCGACACTAGTTATAGATTTCGATGATTCACTTCAGGTTTACTTTTTCCTTGGACCTTCGTATTGACGATGAAACACAGAAATAGCATCGGAATTAAATAGAAATGGCACAATGCCGACTTAAGTACAAGAAGACTGACTCTTCTTACTGACTATGTTTGGAACCACTCCTGTGAGACTAGTTATAGAATCCGATGCTTCACTTCAGGTTTACTATATCGCTCTGACCTTCGTATTGACGATGAAACACAGAAATTGCATCGGAATTAAGTAGAAAAGGCACAATGCCGACTTAAGTACAAGAATACTGACTCTTCTTACTGTCTAGGGTTTGAACCATTCCTGTGACACTAGTTATAGATTCCGATGCTTCACTTCAAGTTTACTGTATCCTTCTGACCATCTTAGTGACGATGAAACTCAGAAATTGCATCGGAATTAAATAGATAAGGCACAATGCCGACTTAAGTACAAGAAGACTGACTCTTCTTACTGTCTATGTTTTGAACCACTCTTGTGACGCTAGTTACAGATTCCGATGCTTCACTTCAGGTTTACTGCATCCCTCTGACCTTCTTATTGACGATGAAACACAGAAATTGCATCGGAATTTAACAAATGCACAATGTCGACTTAAGTACAAGAAGACTGACTCTTCTTACTGACTATGTTTTGAACCATTCCTGTGACACTAGTTATGGATTCCGGAGATTCACTTGAGGTTTACTCTAACCCTTGGACCATCTTATTGACGATGAAAGACAGAAATTTCATCGGAATTAAATAGAAAAGGCACAATGCCGACTTAAGTACAAGAAGACTGACTCTTCATACTGACTATGATTGGAACCATTCCTGTGACACTAGTTACAGATTCCGATGCTTCACTTCAAGTTTACTGTATCCCTCTGACCATCTTATTGACGATGAAACTCAGAAATTGCATCGGAATTAAATAGAAAGGGCATATTGCCGACTTAAGTACAAGAAGACTGACTCTTCTTACTGTCTACGTTTAGAACCATTCGTGTGACGCTAGTTACAGAATCCGATGCTTCACTTCAGGTTTACTGTATCCCTCTGACCATCTTAATGACGATGAAACACAGAAATTGCATCGGTATTAAATACAAAAGGCACAATGCCGACTTAAGTACAAGAAGACTGACTCTTCTTACTGTCTATGTTTTGAACCATTCCAGCGACACTAGTTATAGATTTCGATGATTCACTTCAGGTTTACTGTTTCCTTGGACCTTCGTATTGACGATGAAACACAGAAATTGCATCGGAATTAAATAGAAATGGCACAATGCCGACTTAAGTACAAGAAGACTGACTCTTCTTACTGTCTATGATTTGAACCATTCCAGCGACACTAGTTATAGATTTCGATGATTCACTTCAGGTTTACTGTTTCCTTGGACCTTCGTATTGACGATGAAACACAGAAATTGCATCGGAATTAAATAGAAAAGGCAAAATGCCGACTTAAGTACAAGAAGACTGACTCTTCCTACTGTCTATGCTTTGAACCATTCCTGTGAGACTAGTTGTAGATTCCGATGCCTCACTTCAGGTTTACTGTATCCCTCTGACCTTCTTATTGACGATGAAACACAGAAATTGCATCGGTATCAAAAACAAAACGCACAATGCCGACTTAAGTACAAGAAGACAGACTCTCCCTACTGTTTATACTTTGAACCATTACTGTGACACTAGTTGTAGATTCCGATGCCTCACTTCAGGTTTACTGTATCCCTCTGACCTTCTTATTGACGATGAAACACAGAAATTGCATCGGTATTAAATACAAAAGGCACAATGCCGACTTAAGTACAAGAAGACTGACTCTTCTTACTGTCTATGGTTTGAACCATTCCAGCGACACTAGTTATAGATTTCGATGATTCACTTCAGGTTTACTGTTTCCTTGGACCTTCGTATTGACGATGAAACACAGAAATTGCATCGGAATTAAATAGAAAAGGTACAATGCCGACTGAAGTACAAGAAGACTGACTCTTCTTACTGACTATGTTTGGAACCATTCCTTTGACACTAGTTATAGATTCCGATGCTTCACTTCAGGTTTATTGTATCACTCTGACCTTCGTATTGACGATTAAACACAGATATTGCATCGGAATTAAATAGAAAAGGCACAATGCCGACTTACGTACAAGAGGACTGACTCTTCTTACTGAATATGTTTTGAACCATTCCTGTGACACTAGTTATAGATTCCGATGCTCCACTTCAGGTTTACTGTATCGCTCTGACCTTCTTACTGACGATGTAACACAGAAATTGCATCGAAATTAAATAGAAAAGGCAAAATGCCGACTTAAGTACAAGAATACTGACTCTTCTTACTGTCTATGGTTTGAACCAATCCTGTGACACTAGTTATAGATTCCGATGCTTCACTTCGGGGTTACTGTATCCATCTGACCTTCTTATTGACGATGAATTTCAGAAATTGCATCCGAATTAAATAGAAAAGGCACAATGCCGACTTAAGTACAAGAAGACTGACTCTTCTTACTGTCTGTGTTTTGAACCATTCCTGTGACGCTAGTTACAGATTCCGATGCTTCACTTCAGGTTTACTGTATCCCTCTGACCATCTTAATGACGATGAAACACAGAAATTGCATCGGAATTAAATACAAAAGGCACAATGTCGACTTAAGTACAAGAAGACTGACTCTTCTAACTGACTATGTTTTGAACCATTCCTGTGACACTAGTTATAGATTCCGATGATTCACTTCAGGTTTACTGTAACCCTTGGACCATCTTATTGACGATGAAACACAGAAATTGCATCGGAATTAAATAGAAAAGGCACAATGCCGACTTAAGTACAAGAAGACTGACTCTTCTTACTGACTATGTTTGGAACCATTCCTGTGACACTAGTTACAGATTCCGATGCTTCACTTCAGGTTTACTGTATCCCTCTGACCTTCTTACAGACGATGAAACACAGAAATTGCATCGCAATTAAATAGAAACGGCACAATTCCGACTTAAGTACAAGAAGACTGACTCTTCTTTCTGACTATGTTTTGAACCATTCCTGTGACACTAGTTACAGATTCCGATGCTTCACTTCAGGTTTACTGTATCCCTCTGACCTTCTTACAGACGATGAAACACAGAAATTGCATCGCAATTAAATAGAAACGGCACAATGCCGACTTAAGTACAAGAAGACTGACTCTTCTTACTGTCTATGATTTGAACCATTCCAGCGACACTAGTTATAGATTTCGATGATTCACTTCAGGTTTACTTTTTCCTTGGACCTTCGTATTGACGATGAAACACAGAAATAGCATCGGAATTAAATAGAAATGGCACAATGCCGACTTAAGTACAAGAAGACTGACTCTTCTTACTGACTATGTTTGGAACCATTCCTGTGACACTAGTTATAGAATCCGATGCTTCACTTCAGGTTTACTATATCGCTCTGACCTTTGTATTGACGATGAAACACAGAAATTGCATCGGAATTAAGTAGAAAAGGCACAATGCCGACTTAAGTACAAGAATACTGACTCTTCTTACTGTCTAGGGTTTGAACCATTCCTGTGACACTAGTTATAGATTCCGATGCTTCACTTCAAGTTTACTGTATCCTTCTGACCTTCTTATTGACGATGAAACTCAGAAATTGCATCGGAATTAAATAGATAAGGCACAATGCCGACTTAAGTACAAGAAGACTGACTCTTCTTACTGTCTATGTTTTGAACCACTCTTGTGACGCTAGTTACAGATTCCGATGCTTCACTTCAGGTTTACTGCATCCCTCTGAACTTCTTATTGACGATGAAACACAGAAATTGCATCGGAATTTCCCAAATGCACAATGTCGACTTAAGTACAAGAAGACTGACTCTTCTTACTGACTATGTTGTGAACCATTCCTGTGACACTAGATATGGATTCCGGAGATTCACTTCAGGTTTACTCTAACCCTTGGACCATCTTATTGACGATGAAAGACAGAAATTTCATCGGAATTAAATAGAAAAGGCACAATGCCGACTTAAGTACAAGAAGACTGACTCTTCATACTGACTATGATTGGAACCATTCCTGTGACACTAGTTACAGATTCCGATGCTTCACTTCAAGTTTACTGTATCCCTCTGACCTTCTTATTGACGATGAAACTCAGAAATTGCATCGGAATTAAATAGAAAGGGCATATTGCCGACTTAAGTACAAGAAGACTGACTCTTCTTACTGTCTACGTTTAGAACCATTCGTGTGACGCTAGTTACAGAATCCGATGCTTCACTTCAGGTTTACTGTATCCCTCTGACCATCTTAATGACGATGAAACACAGAAATTGCATTGGTATTAAATACAAAAGGCACAATGCCGACTTAAGTACAAGAAGACTGACTCTTCTTACTGTCTATGTTTTGAACCATTCCAGCGACACTAGTTATAGATTTCGATGATTCACTTCAGGTTTACTGTTTCCTTGGACCTTCGTATTGACGATGAAACACAGAAATTGCATCGGAATTAAATAGAAATGGCACAATGCCGACTTAAGTACAAGAAGACTGACTCTTCTTACTGTCTATGATTTGAACCATTCCAGCGACACTAGTTATAGATTTCGATGATTCACTTCAGGTTTACTGTTTCCTTGGACCTTCGTATTGACGATGAAACACAGAAATTGCATCGGAATTAAATAGAAAAGGCAAAATGCCGACTTAAGTACAGGAAGACTGACTCTTCCTACTGTCTATGCTTTGAACCATTCCTGTGAGACTAGTTGTAGATTCCGATGCCTCACTTCAGGTTTACTGTATCCCTCTGACCTTCTTATTGACGATGAAACACAGAAATTGCATCGGTATTAAATACAAAACGCACAATGCCGACTTAAGTACAAGAAGACTGACTCTCCCTACTGTTTATACTTTGAACCATTACTGTGACACTAGTTGTAGATTCCGATGCCTCACTTCAGGTTTACTGTATCCCTCTGACCTTCTTATTGACGATGAAACACAGAAATTGCATCGGTATTAAATACAAAAGGCACAATGCCGACTTAAGTACAAGAAGACTGACTCTTCTTACTGTCTATGGTTTGAACCATTCCAGCGACACTAGTTATAGATTTCGATGATTCACTTCAGGTTTACTGTTTCCTTGGACCTTCGTATTGACGATGAAACACAGAAATTGCATCGGAATTAAATAGAAAAGGCACAATGCCGACTTAAGTACAAGAAGACTGACTCTTCTTACTGACTATGTTTGGAACCATTCCTTTGACACTAGTTATAGATTCCGATGCTTCACTTCAGGTTTATTGTATCACTCTGACCTTCTTATTGACGATTAAACACAGATATTGCATCGGAATTAAATAGAAAAGGCACAATGCAGACTTAAGTACAAGAGGACTGACTCTTCTTACTGAATATGTTTTGAACCATTCCTGTGACACTAGTTATAGATTCCGTTGCTCCACTTCAGGTTTACAATATCGCTCTGACCTTCGTACTGACGATGAAACACAGAAATTGCATCGGAATTAAATAGAAAAGGCACAATGCCGACTTAAGTACAAGAATACTGACTCTTCTTACTGTCTAAGGTTTGAACCATTCCTGTGACACTAGTTATAGATTCCGATGCTTCACTTCAGGCTTACTGTATCCCTCTGACCTTCTTATTGACGATGAAACTCAGAAATTTCATCGGAATTAAATAGAAATGGCACAATGCCGACTTAAGTACAAGAAGACTGACTCTTCTTACTGTCTATGATTTGAACCATTCCAGCGACACTAGTTATAGATTTCGATGATTCACTTCAGGTTTACTGTTTCCTTGGACCTTCGTATTGACGATGAAACACAGAAATTGCATCGGAATTAAATAGAAAAGGCAAAATGCCGACTTAAGTACAAGAAGACTGACTCTTCCTACTGTCTATGCTTTGAACCATTCCTGTGAGACTAGTTGTAGATTCCGATGCCTCACTTCAGGTTTACTGTATCCCTCTGACCTTCTTATTGACGATGAAACACAGAAATTGCATCGGTATCAAAAACAAAACGCACAATGCCGACTTAAGTACAAGAAGACAGACTCTCCCTACTGTTTATACTTTGAACCATTACTGTGACACTAGTTGTAGATTCCGATGCCTCACTTCAGGTTTACTGTATCCCTCTGACCTTCTTATTGACGATGAAACACAGAAATTGCATCGGTATTAAATACAAAAGGCACAATGCCGACTTAAGTACAAGAAGACTGACTCTTCTTACTGTCTATGGTTTGAACCATTCCAGCGCCACTAGTTATAGATTTCGATGATTCACTTCAGGTTTACTGTTTCCTTGGACCTTCGTATTGACGATGAAACACAGAAATTGCATCGGAATTAAATAGAAAAGGTACAATGCCGACTGAAGTACAAGAAGACTGACTCTTCTTACTGACTATGTTTGGAACCATTCCTTTGACACTAGTTATAGATTCCGATGCTTCACTTCAGGTTTATTGTATCACTCTGACCTTCGTATTGACGATTAAACACAGATATTGCATCGGAATTAAATAGAAAAGGCACAATGCCGACTTACGTACAAGAGGACTGACTCTTCTTACTGAATATGTTTTGAACCATTCCTGTGACACTAGTTATAGATTCCGATGCTCCACTTCAGGTTTACTGTATCGCTCTGACCTTCTTACTGACGATGTAACACAGAAATTGCATCGAAATTAAATAGAAAAGGCAAAATGCCGACTTAAGTACAAGAATACTGACTCTTCTTACTGTCTATGGTTTGAACCAATCCTGTGACACTAGTTATAGATTCCGATGCTTCACTTCGGGGTTACTGTATCCATCTGACCTTCTTATTGACGATGAATTTCAGAAATTGCATCCGAATTAAATAGAAAAGGCACAATGCCGACTTAAGTACAAGAAGACTGACTCTTCTTACTGTCTGTGTTTTGAACCATTCCTGTGACGCTAGTTACAGATTCCGATGCTTCACTTCAGGTTTACTGTATCCCTCTGACCATCTTAATGACGATGAAACACAGAAATTGCATCGGAATTAAATACAAAAGGCACAATGTCGACTTAAGTACAAGAAGACTGACTCTTCTAACTGACTATGTTTTGAACCATTCCTGTGACACTAGTTATAGATTCCGATGATTCACTTCAGGTTTACTGTAACCCTTGGACCATCTTATTGACGATGAAACACAGAAATTGCATCGGAATTAAATAGAAAAGGCACAATGCCGACTTAAGTACAAGAAGACTGACTCTTCTTACTGACTATGTTTGGAACCATTCCTGTGACACTAGTTACAGATTCCGATGCTTCACTTCAGGTTTACTGTATCCCTCTGACCTTCTTACAGACGATGAAACACAGAAATTGCATCGCAATAAAATAGAAACGGCACAATTCCGACTTAAGTACAAGAAGACTGACTCTTCTTTCTGACTATGTTTTGAACCATTCCTGTGACACTAGTTACAGATTCCGATGCTTCACTTCAGGTTTACTGTATCCCTCTGACCTTCTTACAGACAATGAAACACAGAAATTGCATCGCAATTAAATAGAAACGGCACAATGCCGACTTAAGTACAAGAAGACTGACTCTTCTTACTGTCTATGATTTGAACCATTCCAGCGACACTAGTTATAGATTTCGATGATTCACTTCAGGTTTACTTTTTCCTTGGACCTTCGTATTGACGATGAAACACAGAAATAGCATCGGAATTAAATAGAAATGGCACAATGCCGACTTAAGTACAAGAAGACTGACTCTTCTTACTGACTATGTTTGGAACCATTCCTGTGACACTAGTTATAGAATCCGATGCTTCACTTCAGGTTTACTATATCGCTCTGACCTTCGTATTGACGATGAAACACAGAAATTGCATCGGAATTAAGTAGAAAAGGCACAATGCCGACTTAAGTACAAGAATACTGACTCTTCTTACTGTCTAGGGTTTGAACCATTCCTGTGACACTAGTTATAGATTCCGATGCTTCACTTCAAGTTTACTGTATCCTTCTGACCTTCTTATTGACGATGAAACTCAGAAATTGCATCGGAATTAAATAGATAAGGCACAATGCCGACTTAAGTACAAGAAGACTGACTCTTCATACTGACTATGATTGGAACCATTCCTGTGACACTAGTTACAGATTCCGATGCTTCACTTCAAGTTTACTGTATCCCTCTGACCTTCTTATTGACGATGAAACTCAGAAATTGCATCGGAATTAAATAGAAAGGGCATATTGCCGACTTAAGTACAAGAAGACTGACTCTTCTTACTGTCTACGTTTAGAACCATTCGTGTGACGCTAGTTACAGAATCCGATGCTTCACTTCAGGTTTACTGTATCCCTCTGACCATCTAATGACGATGAAACACAGAAATTGCATTGGTATTAAATACAAAAGGCACAATGCCGACTTAAGTACAAGAAGACTGACTCTTCTTACTGTCTATGTTTTGAACCATTCCAGCGACACTAGTTATAGATTTCGATGATTCACTTCAGGTTTACTGTTTCCTTGGACCTTCGTATTGACGATGAAACACAGAAATTGCATCGGAATTAAATAGAAATGGCACAATGCCGACTTAAGTACAAGAAGACTGACTCTTCTTACTGTCTATGATTTGAACCATTCCAGCGACACTAGTTATAGATTTCGATGATTCACTTCAGGTTTACTGTTTCCTTGGACCTTCGTATTGACGATGAAACACAGAAATTGCATCGGAATTAAATAGAAAAGGCAAAAATGCCGACTTAAGTACAGGAAGACTGACTCTTCCTACTGTCTATGCTTTTGAACCATTCCTGTGAGACTAGTTGTAGATTCCGATGCCTCACTTCAGGTTTACTGTATCCCTCTGACCTTCTTATTGACGATGAAACACAGAAATTGCATCGGTATTAAATACAAAACGCACAATGCCGACTTAAGTACAAGAAGACTGACTCTCCCTACTGTTTATACTTTGAACCATTACTGTGACACTAGTTGTAGATTCCGATGCCTCACTTCAGGTTTACTGTATCCCTCTGACCTTCTTATTGACGATGAAACACAGAAATTGCATCGGTATTAAATACAAAAGGCACAATGCCGACTTAAGTACAAGAAGACTGACTCTTCTTACTGTCTATGGTTTGAACCATTCCAGCGACACTAGTTATAGATTTCGATGATTCACTTCAGGTTTACTGTTCCTTGGACCTTCGTATTGACGATGAAACACAGAAAATGCATCGGAATTAAATAGAAAAGGCACAATGCCGACTTAAGTACAAGAAGACTGACTCTTCTTACTGACTATGTTTGGAACCATTCCTTTGACACTAGTTATAGATTCCGATGCTTCACTTCAGGTTTATTGTATCACTCTGACCTTCTTATTGACGATTAAACACAGATATTGCATCGGAATTAAATAGAAAAGGGCACAATGCAGACTTAAGTACAAGAGGACTGACTCTTCTTACTGAATATGTTTTGAACCATTCCTGTGACACTAGTTATAGATTCCGTTGCTCCACTTCAGGTTTACAATATCGCTCTGACCTTCGTACTGACGATGAAACACAGAAATTGCATCGGAATTAAATAGAAAAGGCACAATGCCGACTTAAGTACAAGAATACTGACTCTTCTTACTGTCTAAGGTTTGAACCATTCCTGTGACACTAGTTATAGATTCCGATGCTTCACTTCAGGCTTACTGTATCCCTCTGACCTTCTTATTGACGATGAAACTCAGAAATTTCATCGGAATTAAATAGAAAAGGCACAATGCCGACTTAAGTACAAGAAGACTGACTCTTCTTACTGTCTATGTTTTGAACCATTCTTGTGACGCTAGTTACAGATTCCGATGCTTCACTTCAGGTTTACTGTATCCCTCTCACCATCTTAATGACGCTGAAACACAGAAATTGCATCGGAATTAAATAGAAAAAGTACAGTGCCGACTTAAGTACAGGAAGACTGACTCTTCCTACTGTCTATGCTTTGAACCATTCCTGTGACACAAGTTGTAGATTCCGATGCTTCACTTCAGGTTTACTGTATCCCTCTGACCTTCTTATTGACGATGAAACACAGAAATTGCATCGGAATTAAATACAAAAGGCACAACGGCGACATAAGTACAAGAAGACTGACTCTTCTCACTGTCTGTGTTTTTAACCATTCCTGTGACGTTAGATACAGATTCCGATGCTTCATTTCAGGTTACTGCATCCCTCTGACCGTCTTATTGACGATGAAACACAGATATTGCATCGGATTTAAATACAAAAGGCACAATGTCGACTTAAGTTCAAGAAGACTGACTCTTCTTACTGACTATGTTTTGAACCATTCCTGTGACACTAGTTATAGATTCCGATGCTTCACTTCAGGTTTACTGTATCCCTCCGACCTTCTTATTGGTGATGAAACACAGAAATTGCATCGGAATTACATACAAATGGCACAATGCCGACTTAAGAACGAGAAGACTGACTCTTCTTACTTACTATGTTTGGAACCATTCCTGTGGCACTAGTTATAGATTCCGATACTTCATTTCACGTTTACTCTATCCCTTGGACCTTCTTATTTACGATGAAACACAGAAAGTGCAACGGAATTAAATAGAAAATGCACAATGCCGAATTAAGTACAAGAAAACTGACTGTTCCTACTGTCTATGTTTTGAACCATTCCTGCGACTCTAGTTACAGAATCCGATGCTTCACTTCAGGTTTTCTGTATCCCTCTGACCATCTTAATGACGATGAAACACAGAAATTGCATCGGAATTAAATGCAAAAGGCACAATGCCGACTTACGTACAAGAAGACAGACTCTTCTTACTGACTATGTTTTGAACCATTCCTGTGACTCTAGTTACAGATTCCGATGCTTCACTTCAGGTTTTCTGTATCCTTCTGACCTTCTTATTGACGATGAAACACCGAAATTGCATCGGAATTAAATACAAAAGGCACATTGCCGTCTTAAGTACAAGAAGACTGACTCTTCTTACTTACTATGTTTGGAACCATTCCTGTGACACTAGTTATAGATTCCGATACTTCATTTCACGTTTACTCTATCCCTTGGACCTTCTTATTTACGATGAAACACAGAAAGTGCAACGGAATTAAATAGAAAATGCACAATGACGAATTAAGTACAAGAAGACTGACTGTTCCTACTGTCTATGTTTTGAACCATTCCTGTGACTCTAGTTACAGATTCCGATGCTTCACTTCAGGTTTTCTGTATCCCTCTGACCATCTTAATGACGATGAAACACAGAAATTGCATCGGAATTAAATACAAAAGGCACAATGCCGACTTACGTACAAGAAGACAGACTCTTCTTACTGACTATGTTTGGAACCATTCCTGTGACACTAGTTATAGATTCCGATGCTTCACTTCAGGTTTATTGTATCACTCTGACCCTCTTATTGACGATTAAACACAGATATTGCATCGGAATTAAATAGAAAAGGCACAATGCCGACTTAAGTACAAGAGGACTGACTCTTCTTACTGAATATGTTTTGAACCATTCCTGTGACACTAGTTATAGATTCCGATGCTCCACTTCAGGTTTACTGTATCGCTCTGACCTTCTTACTGACGATGTAACACAGAAATTGCATCGGAATTAAATAGAAAAGGCAAAATGCCGACTTAAGTACAAGAATACTGACTCTTCTTACTGTCTATGGTTTGAACCAATCCTGTGACACTAGTTATAGATTCCGATGCTTCACTTCAGGTTTACTGTATCCATCTGACCTTCTTATTGACGATGAATTTCAGAAATTGCATCCGAATTAAATAGAAAAGGCGCAATGCCGACTTAAGTACAAGAAGACTGACTCTTCTTACTGTCTATGTTTTGAACCATTCCTGTGACGCTAGTTACAGATTCCGATGCTTCACTTCAGGTTTACTGTATACCTCTGACCATCTTAATGACGATGAAACACAGAAATTGCATCGGAATTAAATACAAAAGGCACAATGTCGACTTAAGTACAAGAAGACTGACTCTTCTTACTGACTATGTTTCGAACCATTCCTGTGACACTAGTTATAGATTCCGATGATTCACTTCAGGTTTACTGTAACCCTTGGACCATCTTATTGACGATGAAACACAGAAATTGCATCGGAATTAAATAGAAAAGGCACAATGCCGACTTAAGTACAAGAAGACTGACTCTTCTTACTGACTATGTTTGGAACCATTCCTGTGACACTAGTCACAGATTCCGATGCTTCACTTCAGGTTTACTGTATCCCTCTGACCTTCTTACAGACGATGAAACACAGAAATTGCATCGCAATTAAATAGAAACGGCACAATGCCGACTTAAGTACAAGAAGACTGACTCTTCTTTCTGACTATGTTTTGAACCATTCCTGTGACACTAGTTACAGATTCCGATGCTTCACTTCAGGTTTACTGTATCCCTCTGACCTTCTTACAGACGATGAAACACAGAAATTGCATCGCAATTAAATAGAAACGGCACAATGCCGACTTAAGTACAAGAAGACTGACTCTTCTTACTGTCTATGATTTGAACCATTCCAGCGACACTAGTTATAGATTTCGATGATTCACTTCAGGTTTACTGTTTCCTTGGACCTTCGTATTGACGATGAAACACAGAAATTGCATCGGAATTAAATAGAAATGGCACAATGCCGACTTAAGTACAAGAAGACTGACTCTTCTTACTGACTATGTTTGGAACCATTCCTGTGACACTAGTTATAGAGTCCGATGCTTCACTTCAGGTTTACTATATCGCTCTGACCTTCGTATTGACGATGAAACACAGAAATTGCATCGGAATTAAATAGAAAAGGCACAATGCCGACTTAAGTACAAGAATACTGACTCTTCTTACTGTCCAAGGTTTGAACCATTCCTGTGACACTAGTTATAGTTTCCGATGCTTCACTTCAAGTTTACTGTATCCTTCTGACCTTCTTATTGACAATGAAACTCAGAAATTGCATCGGAATTAAATAGATAAGGCACAATGCCGACTTAAGTACAAGAAGACTGACTCTTCTTACTGTCTATGTTTTGAACCATTCTTGTGACGCTAGTTACAGATTCCGATGCTTCACTTCAGGTTTACTGCATCCCTCTGACCTTCTTATTGACGATGAAACACAGAAATTGCATCGGAATTTCCCAAATGCACAATGTCGACTTAAGTACAAGAAGACTGACTCTTCTTACTGACTATGTTTTGAACCATTCCTGTGACACTAGTTATTGGATTCCGGAGATTCACTTCAGGTTTACTCTAACCCTTGGACCATCTTATTGACGATGAAAGACAGAAATTTCATCGGAATTAAATAGAAAAGGCACAATGTCGACTTAAGTACAAGAAGACTGACTCTTCATACTGACTATGATTGGAACCATTCCTGTGACACTAGTTACAGAATCCGATGCTTCACTTCAGGTTTACTGTATCCCTCTGACCATCTTAATGACGATGAAACACAGAAATTGCATCGGTATTAAATACAAAAGGCACAATGCCGACTTAAGTACAAGAAGACTGACTCTTCTTACTGTCTATGTTTTGAACCATTCCAGCGACACTAGTTATAGATTTCGATGATTCACTTCAGGTTTACTGTTTCCTTGGACCTTCGTATTGACGATGAAACACAGAAATAGCATCGGAATTAAATAGAAATGGCACAATGCAGACTTAAGTACAAGAAGACTGACTCTTCTTACTGTCTATGATTTGAACCATTCCAGCGACACTAGTTATAGATTTCGATGATTCACTTCAGGTTTACTGTTTCCTTGGACCATCTTAATGACGATGAAACACAGAAATTGCATCGGTATTAAATACAAAAGGCACAATGCCGACTTAAGTACAAGAAGACTGACTCTTCTTACTGTCTATGTTTTGAACCATTCCAGCGACACTAGTTATAGATTTCGATGATTCACTTCAGGTTTACTGTTTCCTTAAACCTTCGTATTGACGATGAAACACAGAAATAGCATCGGAATTAAATAGAAATGGCACAATGCAGACTTAAGTACAAGAAGACTGACTCTTCTTACTGACTATGTTTGGAACCATTCCTTTGACACTAGTTATAGATTCCGATGCTTCACTTCAGGTTTATTGTATCACTCTGACCTTCTTATTGACGATTAAACACAGATATTGCATCGGAATTAAATAGAAATAGCACAATGCAGACTTAAGTACAAGAGGACTGACTCTTCTTACTGAATATGTTTTGAACCATTCCTGTGACACTAGTTATAGATTCCGTTGCTCCACTTCAGGTTTACAATATCGCTCTGACCTTCGTACTGACGATGAAACACAGAAATTGCATCGGAATTAAATAGAAAAGGCACAATGCCGACTTAAGTACAAGAATACTAACTCTTCTTACTGTCTAAGGTTTGAACCATTCCTGTGACACTAGTTATAGATTCCGATGCTTCACTTCAGGCTTACTGTATCCCTCTGACCTTCTTATTGACGATGAAACTCAGAAATTTCATCGGAATTAAATAGAAAAGGCACAATGCCGACTTAAGTACAAGAAGACTGACTCTTCTTACTGTCTATGTTTTGAACCATTCTTGTGACGCTAGTTACAGATTCCGATGCTTCACTTCAGGTTTACTGTATCCCTCTCACCATCTTAATGACGCTGAAACACAGAAATTGCATCGGAATTAAATAGAAAAAGTACAGTGCCGACTTAAGTACAGGAAGACTGACTCTTCCTACTGTCTATGCTTTGAACCATTCCTGTGCCACAAGTTGTAGATTCCGATGCTTCACTTCAGGTTTACTGTATCCCTCTGACCTTCTTATTGACGATGAAACACAGAAATTGCATCGGAATTAAATACAAAAGGCACAACGGCGACATAAGTACAAGAAGACTGACTCTTCTCACTGTCTGTGTTTTTAACCATTCCTGTGACGTTAGATACAGATTCCGATGCTTCATTTCAGGTTTACTGCATCCCTCTGACCTTCTTATTGACGATGAAACACAGATATTGCATCGGATTTAAATACAAAAGGCACAATGTCGACTTAAGTTCAAGAAGACTGACTCTTCTTACTGACTATGTTTTGAACCATTCCTGTGACACTAGTTATAGATTCCGATGCTTCACTTCAGGTTTACTGTATCCCTCCGACCTTCTTATTGGTGATGAAACACAGAAATTGCATCGGAATTACATACAAATGGCACAATGCCGACTTAAGAACGAGAAGACTGCCTCTTCTTACTTACTATGTTTGGAACCATTCCTGTGGCACTAGTTATAGATTCCGATACTTCATTTCACGTTTACTCTATCCCTTGGACCTTCTTATTTACGATGAAACACAGAAAGTGCAACGGAATTAAATAGAAAATGCACAATGCCGAATTAAGTACAAGAAAACTGACTGTTCCTACTGTCTATGTTTTGAACCATTCCTGCGACTCTAGTTACAGAATCCGATGCTTCACTTCAGGTTTTCTGTATCCCTCTGACCATCTTAATGACGATGAAACACAGAAATTGCATCGGAATTAAATGCAAAAGGCACAATGCCGACTTACGTACAAGAAGACAGACTCTTCTTACTGACTATGTTTTGAACCATTCCTGTGACTCTAGTTACAGATTCCGATGCTTCACTTCAGGTTTTCTGTATCCTTCTGACCTTCTTATTGACGATGAAACACCGAAATTGCATCGGAATTAAATACAAAAGGCACATTGCCGTCTTAAGTACAAGAAGACTGACTCTTCTTACTTACTATGTTTGGAACCATTCCTGTGACACTAGTTATAGATTCCGATACTTCATTTCACGTTTACTCTATCCCTTGGACCTTCTTATTTACGATGAAACACAGAAAGTGCAACGGAATTAAATAGAAAATGCACAATGCCGAATTAAGTACAAGAAGACTGACTGTTCCTACTGTCTATGTTTTGAACCATTCCTGTGACTCTAGTTACAGATTCCGATGCTTCACTTCAGGTTTTCTGTATCCCTCTGACCATCTTAATGACGATGAAACACAGAAATTGCATCGGAATTAAATACAAAAGGCACAATGCCGACTTACGTACAAGAAGACAGACTCTTCTTACTGACTATGTTTGGAACCATTCCTGTGACACTAGTTATAGATTCCGATGCTTCACTTCAGGTTTATTGTATCACTCTGACCCTCTTATTGACGATTAAACACAGATATTGCATCGGAATTAAATAGAAAAGGCACAATGCCGACTTAAGTACAAGAGGACTGACTCTTCTTACTGAATATGTTTTGAACCATTCCTGTGACACTAGTTATAGATTCCGATGCTCCACTTCAGGTTTACTGTATCGCTCTGACCTTCTTACTGACGTTGTAACACAGAAATTGCATCGGAATTAAATAGAAAAGGCAAAATGCCGACTTAAGTACAAGAATACTGACTCTTCTTACTGTCTATGGTTTGAACCAATCCTGTGACACTAGTTATAGATTCCGATGCTTCACTTCAGGTTTACTGTATCCATCTGACCTTCTTATTGACGATGAATTTCAGAAATTGCATCCGAATTAAATAGAAAAGGCGCAATGCCGACTTAAGTACAAGAAGACTGACTCTTCTTACTGTCTATGTTTTGAACCATTCCTGTGACGCTAGTTAGAGATTCCGATGCTTCACTTCAGGTTTACTGTATACCTCTGACCATCTTAATGACGATGAAACACAGAAATTGCATCGGAATTAAATACAAAAGGCACAATGTCGACTTAAGTACAAGAAGACTGACTCTTCTTACTGACTATGTTTCGAACCATTCCTGTGACACTAGTTATAGATTCCGATGATTCACTTCAGGTTTACTGTAACCCTTGGACCATCTTATTGACGATGAAACACAGAAATTGCATCGGAATTAAATAGAAAAGGCACAATGCCGACTTAAGTACAAGAAGACTAACTCTTCTTACTGACTATGTTTGGAAACATTCCTGTGACACTAGTTACAGATTCCGATGCTTCACTTCAGGTTTACTGTATCCCTCTGACCTTCTTACAGACGATGAAACACAGAAATTGCATCGCAATTAAATAGAAACGGCACAATGCCGACTTAAGTACAAGAAGACTGACTCTTCTTTCTGACTATGTTTTGAACCATTCCTGTGACACTAGTTACAGATTCCGATGCTTCACTTCAGGTTTACTGTATCCCTCTGACCTTCTTACAGACGATGAAACACAGAAATTGCATCGCAATTAAATAGAAACGGCACAATGCCGACTTAAGTACAAGAAGACTGACTCTTCTTACTGTCTATGATTTGAACCATTCCAGCGACACTAGTTATAGATTTCGATGATTCACTTCAGGTTTACTGTTTCCTTGGACCTTCGTATTGACGATGAAACACAGAAATTGCATCGGAATTAAATAGAAATGGCACAATGCCGACTTAAGTACAAGAAGACTGACTCTTCTTACTGACTATGTTTGGAACCATTCCTGTGACACTAGTTATAGAGTCCGATGCTTCACTTCAGGTTTACTATATCGCTCTGACCTTCGTATTGACGATGAAACACAGAAATTGCATCGGAATTAAATAGAAAAGGCACAATGCCGACTTAAGTACAAGAATACTGACTCTTCTTACTGTCCAAGGTTTGAACCATTCCTGTGACACTAGTTATAGTTTCCGATGCTTCACTTCAAGTTTGCTGTATCCTTCTGACCTTCTTATTGACAATGAAACTCAGAAATTGCATCGGAATTAAATAGATAAGGCACAATGCCGACTTAAGTACAAGAAGACTGACTCTTCTTACTGTCTATGTTTTGAACCATTCTTGTGACGCTAGTTACAGATTCCGATGCTTCACTTCAGGTTTACTGCATCCCTCTGACCTTCTTATTGACGATGAAACACAGAAATTGCATCGGAATTTCCCAAATGCACAATGTCGACTTAAGTACAAGAAGACTGACTCTTCTTACTGACTATGTTTTGAACCATTCCTGTGACACTAGTTATGGATTCCGGAGATTCACTTCAGGTTTACTCTAACCCTTGGACCATCTTATTGACGATGAAAGACAGAAATTTCATCGGAATTAAATAGAAAAGGCACAATGTCGACTTAAGTACAAGAAGACTGACTCTTCATACTGACTATGATTGGAACCATTCCTGTGACACTAGTTACAGAATCCGATGCTTCACTTCAGGTTTACTGTATCCCTCTGACCATCTTAATGACGATGAAACACAGAAATTGCATCGGTATTAAATACAAAAGGCACAATGCCGACTTAAGTACAAGAAGACTGACTCTTCTTACTGTCTATGTTTTGAACCATTCCAGCGACACTAGTTATAGATTTCGATGATTCACTTCAGGTTTACTGTTTCCTTGGACCTTCGTATTGACGATGAAACACAGAAATAGCATCGGAATTAAATAGAAATGGCACAATGCAGACTTAAGTACAAGAAGACTGACTCTTCTTACTGTCTATGATTTGAACCATTCCAGCGACACTAGTTATAGATTTCGATGATTCACTTCAGGTTTACTGTTTCCTTGGACCATCTTAATGACGATGAAACACAGAAATTGCATCGGTGTTAAATACAAAAGGCACAATGCCGACTTAAGTACAAGAAGACTGACTCTTCTTACTGTCTATGTTTTGAACCATTCCTGTGACACTAGTTATAGATTCCGATGCTTCACTTCAGGTTTACTGTATCCCTCTGACCTTATTATTGACGATGAAACTCAGAAATTTCATCGGAATTAAATAGAAAAGGCACAATGCCGACTTAAGTACAAGAAGACTGACTCTTCTTACTGTCTATGTTTTGAACCATTCTTGTGACGCTAGTTACAGATTCCGATGCTTCACTTCAGGTTTACTGTATCCCTCGCACCATCTTAATGACGATGAAACACAGAAATTGCATCGGAATTAAATAGAAAAAGTACAGTGCCGACTTAAGTACAGGAAGTCTGACTCTTCCTACTGTCTATGCTTTGAACCATTCCTGTGACACAAGTTGTAGATTCCGATGCTTCACTTCAGGTTTACTGTATCCCTCTGACCTTCTTATTGACGATGAAACACAGAAATTGCATCGGAATTAAATACAAAAGGCACAACGGCGACATAAGTACAAGAAGACTGACTCTTCTCACTGTCTGTGTTTTTAACCATTCCTGTGACGTTAGATACAGATTCCGATGCTTCATTTCAGGTTTACTGCATCCCTCTGACCTTCTTATTGACGATGAAACACAGATATTGCATCGGATTTAAATACAAAAGGCACAATGTCGACTTAAGTTCAAGAAGACTGACTCTTCTTACTGACTATGTTTTGAACCATTCCTGTGACACTAGTTATAGATTCCGATGCTTCACTTCAGGTTTACTGTATCCCTCCGACCTTCTTATTGGCGATGAAACACAGAAATTGCATCGGAATTAAATGCAAAAGGCACAATGCCGACTTACGTACAAGAAGACAGACTCTTCTTACTGACTATGTTTTGAACCATTCCTGTGACTCTAGTTACAGATTCCGATGCTTCACTTCAGGTTTTCTGTATCCTTCTGACCTTCTTATTGACGATGAAACACCGAAATTGCATCGGAATTAAATACAAAAGGCACATTGCCGTCTTAAGTACAAGAAGACTGACTCTTCTTACTTACTATGTTTGGAACCATTCCTGTGACACTAGTTATAGATTCCGATACTTCATTTCACGTTTACTCTATCCCTTGGACCTTCTCATTTACGATGAAACACAGAAAGTGCAACGGAATTAAATAGAAAATGCACAATGCCGAATTAAGTACAAGAAGACTGACTGTTCCTACTGTCTATGTTTTGAACCATTCCTGTGACTCTAGTTACAGATTCCGATGCTTCACTTCAGGTTTTCTGTATCCCTCTGACCATCTTAATGACGATGAAACACAGAAATTGCATCGGAATTAAATACAAAAGGCACAATGCCGACTTACGTACAAGAAGACAGACTCTTCTTACTGACTATGTTTGGAACCATTCCTGTGACACTAGTTATAGATTCCGATGCTTCACTTCAGGTTTATTGTATCACTCTGACCCTCTTATTGACGATTAAACACAGATATTGCATCGGAATTAAATAGAAAAAGCACAATGCCGACTTAAGTACAAGAGGACTGACTCTTCTTACTGAATATGTTTTGAACCATTCCTGTGACACTAGTTATAGATTCCGATGCTCCACTTCAGGTTTACTGTATCGCTCTGACCTTCTTACTGACGTTGTAACACAGAAATTGCATCGGAATTAAATAGAAAGGGCAAAATGCCGACTTAAGTACAAGAATACTGACTCTTCTTACTGTCTATGGTTTGAACCAATCCTGTGACACTAGTTATAGATTCCGATGCTTCACTTCAGGTTTACTGTATCCATCTGACCTTCTTATTGACGATGAATTTCAGAAATTGCATCCGAATTAAATAGAAAAGGCACAATGCCGACTTAAGTACAAGAAGACTGACTCTTCTTACTGTCTATGTTTTGAACCATTCCTGTGACGCTAGTTACAGATTCCGATGCTTCACTTCAGGTTTACTGTATCCCTCTGACCATCTTAATGACGATGAAACACAGAAATTGCATCGGAATTAAATACAAAAGGCACAATGTCGACTTAAGTACAAGAAGACTGACTCTTCTTACTGACTATGTTTCGAACCATTCCTGTGACACTAGTTATAGATTCCGATGATTCACTTCAGGTTTACTGTAACCCTTGGACCATCTTATTGACGATGAAACACAGAAATTGCATCGGAATTAAATAGAAAAGGCACAATGCCGACTTAAGTACAAGAAGACTGACTCTTCTTAGTGACTATGTTTGGAACCATTCCTGTGACACTAGTTACAGATTCCGATGCTTCACTTCAGGTTTACTGTATCCCTCTGACCTTCTTACAGACGATGAAACACAGAAATTGCATCGCAATTAAATAGAAACGGCACAATGCCGACTTAAGTACAAGAAGACTGACTCTTCTTTCTGACTATGTTTTGAACCATTCCTGTGACACTAGTTACAGATTCCGATGCTTCACTTCAGGTTTACTGTATCCCTCTGACCTTCTTACAGACGATGAAACACAGAAATTGCATCGCAATTAAATAGAAACGGCACAATGCCGACTTAAGTACAAGAAGACTGACTCTTCATACTGACTATGATTGGAACCATTCCTGTGACACTAGTTACAGAATCCGATGCTTCACTTCAGGTTTACTGTATCCCTCTGACCATCTTAATGACGATGAAACACAGAAATTGCATCGGTATTAAATACAAAAGGCACAATGCCGACTTAAGTACAAGAAGACTGACTCTTCTTACTGTCTATGTTTTGAACCATTCCAGCGACACTAGTTACAGATTTCGATGATTCACTTCAGGTTTACTGTTTCCTTGGACCTTCGTATTGACGATGAAACACAGAAATTGCATCGGAATTAAATAGAAATGGCACAATGCAGACTTAAGTACAAGAAGACTGACTCTTCTTACTGTCTATGATTTGAACCATTCCAGCGACACTAGTTATAGATTTCGATGATTCACTTCAGGTTTACTGTTTCCTTGGACCATCTTAATGACGATGAAACACAGAAATTGCATCGGTATTAAATACAAAAGGCACAATGCCGACTTAAGTACAAGAAGACTGACTCTTCTTACTGTCTATGTTTTGAACCATTCCTGTGACACTAGTTATAGATTCCGATGCTTCACTTCAGGTTTACTGTATCCCTCTGACCTTCTTATTGACGATGAAACTCAGAAATTTCATCGGAATTAAATAGAAAAGGCACAATGCCGACTTAAGTACAAGAAGACTGACTCTTCTTACTGTCTATGTTTTGAACCATTCTTGTGACGCTAGTTACAGATTCCGATGCTTCACTTCAGGTTTACTGTATCCCTCGCACCATCTTAATGACGATGAAACACAGAAATTGCATCGGAATTAAATAGAAAAAGTACAGTGCCGACTTAAGTACAGGAAGTCTGACTCTTCCTACTGTCTATCCTTTGAACCATTCCTGTGACACAAGTTGTAGATTCCGATGCTTCACTTCAGGTTTACGGTATCCCTCTGACCTTCTTATTGACGATGAAACACAGAAATTGCATCGGAATTAAATACAAAAGGCACAACGGCGACATAAGTACAAGAAGACTGACTCTTCTCACTGTCTGTGTTTTTAACCATTCCTGTGACGTTAGATACAGATTCCGATGCTTCATTTCAGGTTTACTGCATCCCTCTGACCTTCTTATTGACGATGAAACACAGATATTGCATCGGATTTAAATACAAAAGGCACAATGTCTACTTAAGTTCAAGAAGACTGACTCTTCTTACTGACTATGTTTTGAACCATTCCTGTGACACTAGTTATAGATTCCGGAGATTCACTTCAGGTTTACTGTAACCCTTGGACCATCTTATTGACGATGAAACACAGAAATTTCATCGGAATTAAACAGAATATGCACAATGCCGACTTAAGTACAAGAAGACAGACTCTTCATACTGACTATGATTGGAACCATTCCTGTGACACTATTTACAGATTCCGATGCTTCACTTCAGGTTTACTGTATCGCTCTGACCTTCTTATTGACGATGAAACACAGAAATTGCTTCGGAATCAAATAGAAACGCCAAATTGCCGACTTAAGTACATGAAGACTGACTCTTCTTACTGATTGCTTTGAACCATTCCTGTGACACTAGTTATAGATTCCGATGCTTCACTTCAGGTTTACTGTATCCCTCCGACCTTCTTATTGGCGATGAAACACAGAAATTGCATCGGAATTAAATGCAAAAGGCACAATGCCGACTTACGTACAAGAAGACAGACTCTTCTTACTGACTATGTTTTGAACCATTCCTGTGACTCTAGTTACAGATTCCGATGCTTCACTTCAGGTTTTCTGTATCCTTCTGACCTTCTTATTGACGATGAAACACCGAAATTGCATCGGAATTAAATACAAAAGGCACATTGCCGTCTTAAGTACAAGAAGACTGACTCTTCTTACTTACTATGTTTGGAACCATTCCTGTGACACTAGTTATAGATTCCGATACTTCATTTCACGTTTACTCTATCCCTTGGACCTTCTTATTTACGATGAAACACAGAAAGTGCAACGGAATTAAATAGAAAATGCACAATGCCGAATTAAGTACAAGAAGACTGACTGTTCCTACTGTCTATGTTTTGAACCATTCCTGTGACTCTAGTTACAGATTCCGATGCTTCACTTCAGGTTTTCTCTATCCCTCTGACCATCTTAATGACGATGAAACACAGAAATTGCATCGGAATTAAATACAAAAGGCACAATGCCGACTTACGTACAAGAAGACAGACTCTTCTTACTGACTATGTTTGGAACCATTCCTGTGACACTAGTTATAGATTCCGATGCTTCACTTCAGGTTTATTGTATCACTCTGACCCTCTTATTGACGATTAAACACAGATATTGCATCGGAATTAAATAGAAAAAGCACAATGCCGACTTAAGTACAAGAGGACTGACTCTTCTTACTGAATATGTTTTGAACCATTCCTGTGACACTAGTTATAGATTCCGATGCTCCACTTCAGGTTTACTGTATCGCTCTGACCTTCTTACTGACGATGTAACACAGAAATTGCATCGGAATTAAATAGAAAAGGCAAAATGCCGACTTAAGTACAAGAATACTGACTCTTCTTACTGTCTATGGTTTGAACCAATCCTGTGACACTAGTTATAGATTCCGATGCTTCACTTCAGGTTTACTGTATCCATCTGACCTTCTTATTGACGATGAATTTCAGAAATTGCATCCGAATTAAATAGAAAAGGCACAATGCCGACTTAAGTACAAGAAGACTGACTCTTCTTACTGTCTATGTTTTGAACCATTCCTGTGACGCTAGTTACAGATTCCGATGCTTCACTTCAGGTTTACTGTATCCCTCTGACCATCTTAATGACGATGAAACACAGAAATTGCATCGGAATTAAATACAAAAGGCACAATGTCGACTTAAGTACAAGAAGACTGACTCTTCTTACTGACTATGTTTCGAACCATTCCTGTGACACTAGTTATAGATTCCGATGATTCACTTCAGGTTTACTGTAACCCTTGGACCATCTTATTGACGATGAAACACAGAAATTGCATCGGAATTAAATAGAAAAGGCACAATGCCAACTTAAGTACAAGAAGACTGACTCTTCTTACTGACTATGTTTGGAACCATTCCTGTGACACTAGTTACAGATTCCGATGCTTCACTTCAGGTTTACTGTATCCCTCTGACCTTCTTACAGACGATGAAACACAGAAATTGCATCGCAATTAAATAGAAACGGCACAATGCCGACTTAAGTACAAGAAGACTGACTCTTCTTTCTGACTATGTTTTGAACCATTCCTGTGACACTAGTTACAGATTCCGATGCTTCACTTCAGGTTTACTGTATCCCTGTGACCTTCTTACAGACGATGAAACACAGAAATTGCATCGCAATTAAATAGAAACGGCACAATGCCGACTTAAGTACAAGAAGACTGACTCTTCTTACTGTCTATGATTTGAACCATTCCAGCGACACTAGTTATGGATTTCGATGATTCACTTCAGGTTTACTGTTTCCTTGGACCTTCGTATTGACGATGAAACACAGAAATTGCATCGGAATTTAATAGAAATGGCACAATGCCGACTTAAGTACAAGAAGACTGACTCTTCTTACTGACTATGTTTGGAACCATTCCTGTGACACTAGTTATAGAATCCGATGCTTCACTTCAGGTTTACTATGTCGCTCTGACCTTCGTATTGACGATGAAACACAGAAATTGCATCGGAATTAAATAGAAAAGGCACAATGCCGACTTAAGTACAAGAATACTGACTCTTCTTACTGTCCAAGGTTTGAACCATTCCTGTGACACTAGTTATAGTTTCCGATGCTTCACTTCAAGTTTACTGTATCCTTCTGACCTTCTTATTGACGATGAAACTCAGAAATTGCATCGGAATTAAATAGATAAGGCACAATGCCGACTTAAGTACAAGAAGACTGACTCTTCTTACTGTCTATGTTTTGAACCATTCCAGCGACACTAGTTATAGATTTCGATGATTCACTTCAGGTTTACTGTTTCCTTGGACCTTCGTATTGACGATGAAACACAGAAATTGCATCGGAATTAAATAGAAATGGCACAATGCAGACTTAAGTACAAGAAGACTGACTCTTCTTACTGTCTATGATTTGAACCATTCCAGCGACACTAGTTATAGATTTCGATGATTCACTTCAGGTTTACTGTTTCCTTGGACCATCTTAATGACGATGAAACACAGAAATTGCATCGTTATTAAATACAAAAGGTACAATGCCGACTTAAGTACAAGAAGATTGACTCTTCTTACTGTCTATGTTTTGAACCATTCCTGTGACACTAGTTATAGATTCCGATGCTTCACTTCAGGTTTACTGTATCCCTCTGACCTTCTTATTGACGATGAAACTCAGAAATTTCATCGGAATTAAATAGAAAAGGCACAATGCCGACTTAAGTACAAGAAGACTGACTCTTCTTACTGTCTATGTTTTGAACCATTCTTGTGACGCTAGTTACAGATTCCGATGCTTCACTTCAGGTTTACTGTATCCCTCGCACCATCTTAATGACGATGAAACACAGAAATTGCATCGGAATTAAATAGAAAAAGTACAGTGCCGACTTAAGTACAGGAAGTCTGACTCTTCCTACTGTCTATGCTTTGAACCATTCCTGTGACACAAGTTGTAGATTCCGATGCTTCACTTCAGGTTTACTGTATCCCTCTGACCTTCTTATTGACGATGAAACACAGAAATTGCATCGGAATTAAATACAAAAGGCACAACGGCGACATAAGTACAAGAAGACTGACTCTTCTCACTGTCTGTGTTTTTAACCATTCCTGTGACGTTACATACAGATTCCGATGCTTCATTTCAGGTTTACTGCATCCCTCTGACCTTCTTATTGACGATGAAACACAGATATTGCATCGGATTTAAATACAAAAGGCACAATGTCGACTTAAGTTCAAGAAGACTGACTCTTCTTACTGACTATGTTTTGAACCATTCCTGTGACACTAGTTATAGATTCCGGAGATTCACTTCAGGTTTACTGTAACCCTTGGACCATCTTATTGACGATGAAACACAGAAATTTCATCGGAATTAAACAGAATATGCACAATGCCGACTTAAGTACAAGAAGACAGACTCTTCATACTGACTATGATTGGAACCATTCCTGTGACACTATTTACAGATTCCGATGCTTCACTTCAGGTTTACTGTATCGCTCTGACCTTCTTATTGACGATGAAACACAGAAATTGCTTCGGAATTAAATAGAAACGCCAAATTGCCGACTTAAGTACATGAAGACTGACTCTTCTTACTGATTGCTTTGAACCATTCCTGTGACACTAGTTATAGAATCCGATGCTTCACTTTAGGTTTACTGTATCCCTCCGACCTTCTTATTGGCGATGAAACACAGAAATTGCATCGGAATTACATACAAATGGCACAATGCCGACTTAAGAACGAGAAGACTGACTCTTCTTACTTACTATGTTTGGAACCATTCCTGTGACACTAGTTATAGATTCCGATACTTCATTTCACGTTTACTCTATCCCTTGGACCTTCTTATTTACGATGAAACACAGAAAGTGCAACGGAATTAAATAGAAAATGCACAATGCCGAATTAAGTACAAGAAGACTGACTGTTCCTACTGTCTATGTTTTGAACCATTCCTGCGACTCTAGTTACAGATTCCGATGCTTCACTTCAGGTTTTCTGTATCCCTCTGACCATCTTAATGACGATGAAACACAGAAATTGCAACGGAATTAAATGCAAAAGGCACAATGCCGACTTACGTACAAGAAGACAGACTCTTCTTACTGACTATGTTTTGAACCATTCCTGTGACTCTAGTTACAGATTCCGATGCTTCACTTCAGGTTTTCTGTATCCTTCTGACCTTCTTATTGACGATGAAACACCGAAATTGCATCGGAATTAAATACAAAAGGCACATTGCCGTCTTAAGTACAAGAAGACTGACTCTTCTTACTTACTATGTTTGGAACCATTCCTGTGACACTAGTTATAGATTCCGATACTTCATTTCACGTTTACTCTATCCCTTGGACCTTCTTATTTAAGATGAAACACAGAAAGTGCAACGGAATTAAATAGAAAATGCACAATGCCGAATTAAGTACAAGAAGACTGACTGTTCCTACTGTCTATGTTTTGAACCATTCCTGTGACTCTAGTTACAGATTCCGATGCTTCACTTCAGGTTTTCTGTATCCCTCTGACCATCTTAATGACGATGAAACACAGAAATTGCATCGGAATTAAATACAAAAGGCACAATGCCGACTTACGTACAAGAAGACAGACTCTTCTTACTGACAATGTTTGGAACCATTCCTGTGACACTAGTTATAGATTCCGATGCTTCACTTCAGGTTTATTGTATCACTCTGACCCTCTTATTGACGATTAAACACAGATATTGCATTGGAATTAAATAGAAAAAGCACAATGCCGACTTAAGTACAAGAGGACTGACTCTTCTTACTGAATATGTTTTGAACCATTCCTGTGACACTAGTTATAGATTCCGATGCTCCACTTCAGGTTTACTGTATCGCTCTGACCTTCTTACTGACGATGTAACACAGAAATTGCATCGGAATTAAATAGAAAAGGCAAAATGCCGACTTAAGTACAAGAATACTGACTCTTCTTACTGTCTATGGTTTGAACCAATCCTGTGACACTAGTTATAGATTCCGATGCTTCACTTCAGGTTTACTGTATCCATCTGACCTTCTTATTGACGATGAATTTCAGAAATTGCATCCGAATTAAATAGAAAAGGCACAATGCCGACTTAAGTACAAGAAGACTGACTCTTCTTACTGTCTATGTTTTGAACCATTCCTGTGACGCTAGTTACAGATTCCGATGCTTCACTTCAGGTTTACTGTATCCCTCTGACCATCTTAATGACGATGAAACACAGAAATTGCATCGGAATTAAATACAAAAGGCACAATGTCGACTTAAGTACAAGAAGACTGACTCTTCTTACTGACTATGTTTCGAACCATTCCTGTGACACTAGTTATAGATTCCGATGATTCACTTCAGGTTTACTGTAACCCTTGGACCATCTTATTGACGATGAAACACAGAAATTGCATCGGAATTAAATAGAAAAGGCACAATGCCGACTTAAGTACAAGAAGACTGACTCTTCTTACTGACTATGTTTGGAACCATTCCTGTGACACTAGTTACAGATTCCGATGCTTCACTTCAGGTTTACTGTATCCCTCTGACCTTCTTACAGACGATGAAACACAGAAATTGCATCGCAATTAAATAGAAACGGCACAATGCCGACTTAAGTACAAGAAGACTGACTCTTCTTTCTGACTATGTTTTGAACCATTCCTGTGACACTAGTTACAGATTCCGATGCTTCACTTCAGGTTTACTGTATCCCTCTGACCTTCTTACAGACGATGAAACACAGAAATTGCATCGCAATTAAATAGAAACGGCACAATACCGACTTAAGTACAAGAAGACTGACTCTTCTTACTGTCTATGATTTGAACCATTCCAGCGACACTAGTTATAGATTTCGATGATTCACTTCAGGTTTACTGTTTCCTTGGACCTTCGTATTGACGATGAAACACAGAAATTGCATCGGAATTAAATAGAAATGGCACAATGCCGACTTAAGTACAAGAAGACTGACTCTTCTTACTGACTATGTTTGGAACCATTCCTGTGACACTAGTTATAGAATCCGATGCTTCACTTCAGGTTTACTATGTCGCTCTGACCTTCGTATTGACGATGAAACACAGAAATTGCATCGGAATTAAATAGAAAAGGCACAATGCCGACTTAAGTACAAGAATACTGACTCTTCTTACTGTCCAAGGTTTGAACCATTCCTGTGACACTAGTTATAGTTTCCGATGCTTCACTTCAAGTTTACTGTATCCTTCTGACCTTCTTATTGACGATGAAACTCAGAAATTGCATCGGAATTAAATAGATAAGGCACAATGCCGACTTAAGTACAAGAAGACTGACTCTTCTTACTGTCTATGTTTTGAACCATTCTTTTGACGCTAGTTACAGATTCCGATGCTTCACTTCAGGTTTACTGCATCCCTCTGACCTTCTTATTGACGATGAAACACAGAAATTGCATCGGAATTTCCCAAATGCACAATGTCGACTTAAGTACAAGAAGACTGACTCTTCTTACTGACTATGTTTTGAACCATTCCTGTGACACTAGTTATGGATTCCGGAGATTCACTTCAGGTTTACTCTAACCCTTGGACCATCTTATTGACGATGAAAGACAGAAATTTCATCGGAATTAAATAGAAAAGGCACAATGCCGACTTAAGTACAAGAAGACTGACTCTTCATACTGACTATGATTGGAATCATTCCTGTGACACTAGTTACAGAATCCGATGCTTCACTTCAGGTTAACTGTATCCCTCTGACCATCTTAATGACGATGAAACACAGAAATTGCATCGGTATTAAATACAAAAGGCACAATGCCGACTTAAGTACAAGAAGACTGACTCTTCTTACTGTCTATGTTTTGAACCATTCCAGCGACACTAGTTATAGATTTCGATGATTCACTTCAGGTTTACTGTTTCCTTGGACCTTCGTATTGACGATGAAACACAGAAATTGCATCGGAATTAAATAGAAATGGCACAATGCAGACTTAAGTACAAGAAGACTGACTCTTCTTACTGTCTATGATTTGAACCATTCCAGCGACACTAGTTATAGATTTCGATGATTCACTTCAGGTTTACTGTTTCCTTGGACCTTCGTATTGACGATGAAACACAGAAATTGCATCGGAATTAAATAGAAAAGGCAAAATGCCGACTTAAGTACAAGAAGACTGACTCTTCCTACTGTCTATGCTTTGAACCATTCCTGTGAGACTAGTTGTAGATTCCGATGCCTCACTTCAGGTTTACTGTATCCCTCTGACCTTCTTATTGACGATGAAACACAGAAATTGCATCGGTATTAAATACAAAACGCACAATGCCGACTTAAGTACAAGAAGACTGACTCTCCCTACTGTTTATACTTTGAACCATTACTGTGACACTAGTTGTAGATTCCGATGCCTCACTTCAGGTTTACTGTATCCCTCTGACCTTCTTATTGACGATGAAACACAGAAATTGCATCGGTATTAAATACAAAAGGCACAATGCCGACTTAAGTACAAGAAGACTGACTCTTCTTACTGTCTATGGTTTGAACCATTCCAGCGACACTAGTTATAGATTTCGATGATTCACTTCAGGTTTACTGTTTCCTTGGACCTTCGTATTGACGATGAAACACAGAAATTGCATCGGAATTAAATAGAAAAGGCACAATGCCGACTTAAGTACAAGAAGACTGACTCTTCTTACTGACTATGTTTGGAACCATTCCTTTGACACTAGTTATAGATTCCGATGCTTCACTTCAGGTTTATTGTATCACTCTGACCTTCTTATTGACGATTAAACACAGATATTGCATCGGAATTAAATAGAAAAGGCACAATGCAGACTTAAGTACAAGAGGACTGACTCTTCTTACTGAATATGTTTTGAACCATTCCTGTGACACTAGTTATAGATTCCGATGCTCCACTTCAGGTTTACTATATCGCTCTGACCTTCGTACTGACGATGAAACACAGAAATTGCATCGGAATTAAATAGAAAAGGCACAATGCCGACATAAGTACAAGAATACTGACTCTTCTTACTGTCTAAGGTTTGAACCATTCCTGTGACACTAGTTATAGATTCCGATGCTTCACTTCAGGTTTACTGTATCCCTCTGACCTTCTTATTGACGATGAAACTCAGAAATTTCATCGGAATTAAATAGAAAAGGCACAATGCCGACTTAAGTACAAGAACACTGACTCTTCTTACTGTCTATGTTCTGAACCATTCTTGTGACGCTAGTTACAGATTCCGATGCTTCACTTCAGGTTTACTGTATCCCTCTCACCATCTTAATGACGATGAATCACAGAAATTGCATCGGAATTAAATAGAAAAGGTACAGTGCCGACTTAAGTACAGGAAGACTGACTCTTCCTACTGTCTATGCTTTGAACCATTCCTGTGACACTAGTTGTAGATTCCGATGCTTCACTTCAGATTTACTGTATCCCTCTGACCTTCTTATTGACGATGAAACACAGAAATTGCATCAGAATTAAATACAAAAGGCACAACGGCGACATAAGTACAAGAAGACTGACTCTTCTCACTGTCTGTGTTTTTAACCATTCCTGTGACGTTAGATACAGATTCCGATGCTTCACTTCAGGTTTACTGCTACCCTCTGACCTTCTTATTGACGATGAAACACAGAAATTGCGTCGGAATTAAATACAAAAGGCAGAATGTCGACTTAAGTTCAAGAAGACTGACTCTTCTTACTGACTATGTTTTGAACCATTCCTGTGACACTAGTTATAGATTCCGGAGATTCACTTCAGGTTTACTGTCACCCTTGGACCATCTTATTGACGATGAAACACAGAAATTTCATCGGAATTAAACAGAATATGCACAATGCCGACTTAAGTACAAGAAGACAGACTCTTCATACTGACTATGATTGGAACCATTCCTGTGACACTATTTACAGATTCCGATGCTTCACTTCAGGTTTACTGTATCCCTCTGACCTTCTTATTGACGATGAAACACAGAAATTGCTTCGGAATTAAATAGAAACGCCAAATTGCCGACTTAAGTACATGAAGACTGACTCTTCTTACTGATTGCTTTGAACGATTCCTGTGACACTAGTTATAGATTCCGATGCTTCACTTCAGGTTTACTGTATCCCTCCGACCTTCTTATTGGCGATGAAACACAGAAATTGCATCGGAATTATATACAAATGGCACAATGCCGACTTAAGAACGAGAAGACTGACTCTCCTTACTGTCTATGATTTGAACCGTTCCTGTGACACTAGTTATAGATTCCGATGCTTCACTTCAGGTTTACTGTATCCCTCTGACCTTCTTACAGACGATGAAACACAGAAATTGCATCGCAGTTAAATAGAAACGGCACAATGCCGACTTAAGTACAAGAAGACTGACTCTTCTTTCTGACTATGTTTTGAACCATTCCTGTGACACTAGTTACAGATTCCGATGCTTCACTTCAGGTTTACTGTATCCCTCTGACCTTCTTACACACGATGAAACACAGAAATTGCATCGCAATTAAATAGAAACGGCACAATGCCGACTTAAGTACAAGAAGACTGACTCTTCTTACTGTCTATGATTTGAACCATTCCAGCGACACTAGTTATAGATTTCGATGATTCACTTCAGGTTTACTGTTTCCTTGGACCTTCGTATTGACGATGAAACACAGAAATTACATCGGAATTAAATAGAAATGGCACAATGCCGACTTAAGTACAAGAAGACTGACTCTTCTTACTGACTATGTTTGGAACCATTCCTGTGACACTAGTTATAGAATCCGATGCTTCACTTCAGGTTTACTATGTCGCTCTGACCTTCGTATTGACGATGAAACACAGAAATTGCATCGGAATTAAATAGAAAAGGCACAATGCCGACTTAAGTACAAGAATACTGACTCTTCTTACTGTCCAAGGTTTGAACCATTCCTGTGACACTAGTTATAGTTTCCGATGCTTCACTTCAAGTTTACTGTATCCTTCTGACCTTCTTATTGACGATGAAACTCAGAAATTGCATCGGAATTAAATAGATAAGGCACAATGCCGACTTAAGTACAAGAAGACTGACTCTTCTTACTGTCTATGTTTTGACCCATTCTTGTGACGCTAGTTACAGATTCCGATGCTTCACTTCAGGTTTACTGCATCCCTCTGACCTTCTTATTGACGATGAAACAGAGAAATTGCATCGGAATTTCCCAAATGCACAATGTCGACTTAAGTACAAGAAGACTGACTCTTCTTACTGACTATGTTTTGAACCATTCCTGTGACACTAGTTATGGATTCCGGAGATTCACTTCAGGTTTACTCTAACCCTTGGACCATCTTATTGACGATGAAAGACAGATATTTCATCGGAATTAAATAGAAAAGGCACAATGCCGACTTAAGTACAAGAAGACTGACTCTTCATACTGACTATGATTGGAATCATTCCTGTGACACTAGTTACAGAATCCGATGCTTCACTTCAGGTTTACTGTATCCCTCTGACCATCTTAATGACGATGAAACACAGAAATTGCATCGGTATTAAATACAAAAGGCACAATGCCGACTTAAGTACAAGAAGACTGACTCTTCTTACTGTCTATGTTTTGAACCATTCCAGCGACACTAGTTATAGATTTCGATGATTCACTTCAGGTTTACTGTTTCCTTGGACCTTCGTATTGACGATGAAACACAGAAATTGCATCGGAATTAAATATAAATGGCACAATGCAGACTTAAGTACAAGAAGACTGACTCTTCTTACTGTCTATGATTTGAACCATTCCAGCGACACTAGTTATAGATTTCGATGATTCACTTCAGGTTTACTGTTTCCTTGGACCTTCGTATTGACGATGAAACACAGAAATTGCATCGGAATTAAATAGAAAAGGCAAAATGCCGACTTAAGTACAAGAAGACTGACTCTTCCTACTGTCTATGCTTTGAACCATTCCTGTGAGACTAGTTGTAGATTCCGATGCCTCACTTCAGGTTTACTGTATCCCTCTGACCTTCTTATTGACGATGAAACACAGAAATTGCATCGGTATTAAATACAAAACGCACAATGCCGACTTAAGTACAAGAAGACTGACTCTCCCTACTGTTTATACTTTGAACCATTACTGTGACACTAGTTGTAGATTCCGATGCCTCACTTCAGGTTTACTGTATCCCTCTGACCTTCTTATTGACGATGAAACACAGAAATTGCATCGGTATTAAATACAAAAGGCACAATGCCGACTTAAGTACAAGAAGACTGACTCTTCTTACTGTCTATGGTTTGAACCATTCCAGCGACACTAGTTATAGATTTCGATGATTCACTTCAGGTTTACTGTTTCCTTGGACCTTCGTATTGACGATGAAACACAGAAATTGCATCGGAATTAAATAGAAAAGGCACAATGCCGACTTAAGTACAAGAAGACTGACTCTTCTTACTGACTATGTTTGGAACCATTCCTTTGACACTAGTTATAGATTCCGATGCTTCACTTCAGGTTTATTGTATCACTCTGACCTTCTTATTGACGATTAAACACAGATATTGCATCGGAATTAAATTGAAAAAGCACAATGCAGACTTAAGTACAAGAGGACTGACTCTTCTTACTGAATATGTTTTGAACCATTCCTGTGACACTAGTTATAGATTCCGATGCTCCACTTCAGGTTTACTATATCGCTCTGACCTTCGTACTGACGATGAGACACAGAAATTGCATCGGAATTAAATAGAAAAGGCACAATGCCGACTTAAGTACAAGAAGACTGACTCTTCTTACTGACTATGTTTGGAACCATTCCTTTGACACTAGTTATAGATTCCGATGCTTCACTTCAGGTTTATTGTATCACTCTGACCTTCTTATTGACGATTAAACACAGATATTGCATCGGAATTAAATAGAAAAAGCACAATGCAGACTTAAGTACAAGAGGACTGACTCTTCTTACTGAATATGTTTTGAACCATTCCTGTGACACTAGTTATAGATTCCGATGCTTCACTTCAGGTTTACTGTATCCCTCTGACCTTCTTATTGACGATGAAACTCAGAAATTTCATCGGAATTAAATAGAAAAGGCACAATGCCGACCTAAGTACAAGAACACTGACTCTTCTTACTGTCTATGTTCTGAACCATTCTTGTGACGCTAGTTACGGATTCCGATGCTTCACTTCAGGTTTACTGTATCCCTCTCACCATCTTAATGACGATGAATCACAGAAATTGCATCGGAATTAAATAGAAAAAGTACAGTGCCGACTTAAGTACAGGAAGACTGACTCTTCCTACTGTCTATGCTTTGAACCATTCCTGTGACACTAGTTGTAGATTCCGATGCTTCACTTCAGATTTACTGTATCCCTCTGACCTTCTTATTGACGATGAAACACAGAAATTGCATCAGAATTAAATACAAAAGGCACAACGGCGACATAAGTACAAGAAGACTGACTCTTCTCACTGTCTGTGTTTTTAACCATTCCTGTGACGTTAGATACAGATTCCGATGCTTCACTTCAGGTTTACTGCATCCCTCTGACCTTCTTATTGACGATGAAACACAGAAATTGCATCAGAATTAAATACAAAAGGCAGAATGTCGACTTAAGTTCAAGAAGACTGACTCTTCTTACTGACTATGTTTTGAACCATTCCTGTGACACTAGTTATAGATTCCGGAGATTCACTTCAGGTTTACTGTCACCCTTGGACCATCTTATTGACGATGAAACACAGAAATTTCATCGGAATTAAACAGAATATGCACAATGCCGACTTAAGTACAAGAAGACAGACTCTTCATACTGACTATGATTGGAACCATTCCTGTGACACTATTTACAGATTCCGATGCTTCACTTCAGGTTTACTGTATCCCTCTGACCTTCTTATTGACGATGAAACACAGAAATTGCTTCGGAATTAAATAGAAACGCCAAATTGCCGACTTAAGTACATGAAGACTGACTCTTGTTACTGATTGCTTTGAACCATTCCTGTGACACTAGTTATAGATTCCGATGCTTCACTTCAGGTTTACTGAATCCCTCCGACCTTCTTATTGGCGATGAAACACAGAAATTGCATCGGAATTATATACAAATGGCACAATGCCGACTTAAGAACGAGAAGACTGACTCTCCTTACTGTCTATGATTTGAACCGTTCCTGTGACACTAGTTATAGATTCCGATGCTTCACTTCAGGTTTACTGTATCCCTCTGACCTTCTTACTGACGATGAAACACAGAAATTGCATCGGTATTAAATTCAAAATGCACAATGCCGACTTTAGTACAAGAAGACTGACTCTTCCTACTGTCTATGTTTTGAACCATTCCTGTGACTCTAGTTACAGATTCCGATGCTTCACTTCAGGTTTTCTGTATCCTTCTGACCTTCTTATTGACGATGAAACACCGAAATTGCATCGGAATTAAATACAAAAGGCACATTGCCGACTTAAGTACAAGAAGACTGACTCTTCTTACTTACTATGTTTGGAACCATTCCTGTGACACTAGTTATAGATTCCGATACTTCATTTCACGTTTACTCTATCCCTTGGACCTTCTTATTTACGATGAAACACAGAAAGTGCAACGGAATTAAATAGAAAATGCACAATGCCGAATTAAGTACAAGAAGACTGACTGTTCCTACTGTCTATGTTTTGAACCATTCCTGTGACTCTAGTTACAGATTCCGATGCTTCACTTCAGGTTTTCTGTATCCTTCTGAACTTCTTATTGACGATGAAACACCGAAATTGAATCGGAATTAAATACAAAAGGCACATTGCCGACTTAAGTACAAGAAGACTGACTCTTCTTACTGTCTATGATTTGAACCATTCCTGCGGCACTAGTTATAGATTTCGATGATTCACTTCAGGTTTACTGTTTCTATGGACCTTCGAACTGACGATGAAACACAGAAATTGCATCGGAATTAAATAGAAAAGGCACAATGCCGACTTAAGTACAAGAAGACTGACTCTTCTTACTGACTATGTTTGGAACAATTCCTGTGACACTAGTTATAGATCGTATTGACGATGAAACTCAGAAATTGCATCGGAATTAAATAGAAAAGGCACAATGCCGACTTAAGTACAAGAACACTGACTCTTCTTACTGTCTATGTTCTGAACCATTCTTGTGACGCTAGTTACAGATTCCGATGCTTCACTTCAGGTTTACTGTATCCCTCTCACCATCTTAATGACGATGAATCACAGAAATTGCATCGGAATTAAATAGAAAAAGTACAGTGCCGACTTAAGTACAGGAAGACTGACTCTTCCTACTGTCTATGCTTTGAACCATTCCTGTGACACTAGTTGTAGATTCCGATGCTTCACTTCAGATTTACTGTATCCCTCTGACCTTCTTATTGACGATGAAACACAGAAATTGCATCAGAATTAAATACAAAAGGCACAACGGCGACATAAGTACAAGAAGACTGACTCTTCTCACTGTCTGTGTTTTTAACCATTCCTGTGACGTTAGATACAGATTCCGATGCTTCACTTCAGGTTTACTGCATCCCTGTGACCTTCTTATTGACGATGAAACACAGAAATTCCATCGGAATAAAATACAAAAGGCAGAATGTCGACTTAAGTTCAAGAAGACTGACTCTTCTTACTGACTATGTTTTGAACCATTCCTGTGACACTAGTTATAGATTCCGGAGATTCACTTCAGGTTTACTGTCACCCTTGGACCATCTTATTGACGATGAAACACAGAAATTTCATCGGAATTAAACAGAATATGCACAATGCCGACTTAAGTACAAGAAGACAGACTCTTCATACTGACTATGATTGGAACCATTCCTGTGACACTATTTACAGATTCCGATGCTTCACTTCAGGTTTACTGTATCCCTCTGACCTTCTTATTGACGATGAAACACAGAAATTGCTTCGGAATTAAATAGAAACGCCAAATTGCCGACTTAAGTACATGAAGACTGACTCTTCTCACTGATTGCTTTGAACCATTCCTGTGACACTAGTTATAGATTCCGATGCTTCACTTCAGGTTTACTGTATCCCTCCGACCTTCTTATTGGCGATGAAACACAGAAATTGCATCGGAATTATATACAAATGGCACAATGCCGACTTAAGAACGAGAAGACTGACTCTCCTTACTGTCTATGATTTGAACCGTTCCTGTGACACTAGTTATAGATTCCGATGCTTCACTTCAGGTTTACTGTATCCCTCTGACCTTCTTACTGACGATGAAACACAGAAATTGCATCGGTATTAAATTCAAAATGCACAATGCCGACTTTAGTACAAGAAGACTGACTGTTCCTACTGTCTATGTTTTGAACCATTCCTGTGACTCTAGTTACAGATTCCGATGCTTCACTTCAGGTTTTCTGTATCCTTCTGACCTTCTTATTGACGATGAAACACCGAAATTGCATCGGAATTAAATACAAAAGGCACATTGCCGACTTAAGTACAAGAAGACTGACTCTTCTTACTTACTATGTTTGGAACCATTCCTGTGACACTAGTTATAGATTCCGATACTTCATTTCACGTTTACTCTATCCCTTGGACCTTCTTATTTACGATGAAACACAGAAAGTGCAACGGAATTAAATAGAAAATGCACAATGCCGAATTAAGTACAAGAAGACTGACTGTTCCTACTGTCTATGTTTTGAACCATTGCTGTGACTCTAGTTACAGATTCCGATGCTTCACTTCAGGTTTTCTGTATCCTTCTGACCTTCTTATTGACGATGAAACACCGAAATTGAATCGGAATTAAATACAAAAGGCACATTGCCGACTTAAGTACAAGAAGACTGACTCTTCTTACTGTCTATGATTTGAACCATTCCTGCGGCACTAGTTATAGATTTCGATGATTCACTTCAGGTTTACTGTTCCTATGGACCTTCGAACTGACGATGAAACACAGAAATTGCATCGGAATTAAATAGAAAAGGCACAATGCCGACTTAAGTACAAGAAGACTGACTCTTCTTACTGACTATGTTTGGAACAATTCCTGTGACACTAGTTATAGATCGTATTGACGATGAAACTCAGAAATTGCATCGGAATTAAATAGAAAGGGCACATTGCCGACTTAAGTGCAAGAAGACTGACTCTTCTTACTGTCTACGTTTTGAACCATTCCTGTGACGCTAGTTACAGATTCCGATCCTTCACTTCAGATTTACTGTATCCCTCTAACCATCTTAATGACGATGAAACACAGAAATTGCATCGGTATTAAATACAAAAGGCACAATGCCGACTGAAGTACAAGAAGACTGACCCGTCTTACTGTCTATGTTTTGAACCATTCCTGTGACACTAGTTATAGATTCCGATGCTTCACTTCAGGTTTGCTGTATCCCTCTGACCTTCTTATTGACGATAAAACACATAAATTGCATCGGAATTAAATACAAAAGGCACAATGGCGACTTAAGTACAAGAAGACTGACTCTTCTTACTGTCTATGATTTGAACCCCTCCTGCGACACTAGTTATAGATTTCGATGATTCACTTCAGGTTTACTGTTTCCTTGGACCTTCCTATTGACGATGAAACGCAGAAATTGCATCGGAATTAAATAGAAAAGGCACAATGCCGACTTACGTACAAGAAGACAGACTCTTCTTACTGACTATGTTTGGAACCATTCCTGTGACACTAGTTATAGATTCCGATGCTTCACTTCAGGTTTATTGTATCACTCTGACCCTCTTATTGACGATTAAACACAGATATTGCATCGGAATTAAATAGAAAAGGCACAATGCCGACTTAAGTACAAGAGGACTGACTCTTCTTACTGAATATGTTTTGAACCATTCCTGTGACACTAGTTATAGATTCCGATGCTCCACTTCAGGTTTACTGTATCGCTCTGACCTTCTTACTGACGATGTAACACAGAAATTGCATCGGAATTAAATAGAAAAGGCAAAATGCCGACTTAAGTACAAGAATACTGACTCTTCTTACTGTCTATGGTTTGAACCAATCCTGTGACACTAGTTATAGATTCCGATGCTTCACTTCAGGTTTACTGTATCCATCTGACCTTCTTATTGACGATGAATTTCAGAAATTGCATCCGAATTAAATAGAAAAGGCACAATGCCGACTTAAGTACAAGAAGACTGACTCTTCTTACTGTCTATGTTTTGAACCATTCCTGTGACGCTAGTTACAGATTCCGATGCTTCACTTCAGGTTTACTGTATCCCTCTGACCATCTTAATGACGATGAAACACAGAAATTGCATCGGAATTAAATACAAAAGGCACAATGTCGACTTAAGTACAAGAAGACTGACTCTTCTTACTGACTATGTTTTGAACCATTCCTGTGACACTAGTTATAGATTCCGATGATTCCCTTCAGGTTTACTGTAACCCTTGGACCATCTTATTGACGATGAAACACAGAAATTGCATCGGAATTAAATAGAAAAGGCACAATGCTGACTTAAGTACAACAAGACTGACTCTTCTTGCTGACTATGTTTGGAACCATTCCTGTGACACTAGTTACAGATTCCGATGCTTCACTTCAGGTTTGCTGTATCCCTCTGACCTTCTTACCGACGATGAAACACAGAAATTGCATCGCAATTAAATAGAAACGGCACAATGCCGACTTAAGTACAAGAAGACTGACTCTTCTTTCTGACTATGTTTTGAACCATTCCTGTGACACTAGTTACAGATTCCGATGCTTCACTTCAGGTTTACTGTATCCCTCTGACCTTCTTACCGACGATGAGACACAGAAATTGCATCGCAATTAAATAGAAACGGCACAATGCCGACTTAAGTACAAGAAGACTGACTCTTCTTTCTGACTATGTTTTGAACCATTCCTGTGACACTAGTTACAGATTCCGATGCTTCGCTTCAGGTTTACTGTATCCCTCTGACGTTCTTACAGACGATGAAACACAGTAATTGCATCGCAATTAAATAGAAACGGCACAATGCCGACTTAAGTACAAGAAGACTGACTCTTCTTACTGTCTATGATTTGAACCATTCCAGCGACACTAGTTATAGATTTCGATGATTCACTTTAGGTTTACTGTTTCCTTGGACCTTCGTATTGACGATGAAACACAGAAATTGCTTCGGAATTAAATAGAAATGGCACAATGCCGACTTAAGTACAAGAAGACTGACTCTTCTTACTGACTATGTTTGGAACCATTCCTGTGACACTAGTTATAGAATCTGTGCTTCACTTCAGGTTTACTATATCGCTCTGACCTTCGTATTGACGATGAAACACAGAAATTGCATCGGAATTAAATAGAAAAGGCACAATGCCGACTTAAGTACAAGAATACTGACTCTTCTTACTGTCTAAGGTTTGAACCATTCCTGTGACACTAGTTATAGATTCCGATGCTTCACTTCAAGTTTACTGTATCCTTCTGACCTTCTTACTGACGATGAAACTCAGAAATTGCATCGGAATTAAATAGATAAGGCACAATGCCGACTTAAGTACAAGAAGACTGACTCTTCTTACTGTGAATGTTTTGAACCATTCTTGTGACGCTAGTTACAGATTCCGATGCTTCACTTCAGGTTTACTGCATCCCTCTGACCTTCTTATTGACGATGAAACACAGAAATTGCATCGGAATTTCCCAAATGGACAATGTCGACTTAAGTACAAGAAGACTGACTCTTCTTACTGACTATGTTTTGAACCATTCCTGTGACACTAGTTATGGATTCCGGAGATTCACTTCAGGTTTACTCTAACCCTTGGACCATCTTATTGACGAAGAAAGACAGAAATTTCATCGGAATTAAATAGAAAAGGCACAATGCCGACTTAAGTACAAGAAGACTGACTCTTCATACTGACTATGATTGGAACCATTCCTGTGACACTAGTTACAGATTCCGATGGTTCACTTCAAGTTTACTGTATCCCTCTGACCTTCTTATTGACGATGAAACTCAGAAATTGCATCGGAATTAAATAGAAAGGGCATATTGCCGACTTAAGTACAAGAAGACTGACTCTTCTTACTGTCTACGTTTAGAACCATTCGTGTGACGCTAGTTACAGAATCCGATGCTTCACTTCAGGTTTACTGTATCCCTCTGACCATCTTAATGACGATGAAACACAGAAATTGCATCGGTATTAAATACAAAAGGCACAATGCCGACATAAGTACAAGAAGACTGACTCTTCTTACTGTCTATGTTTTGAACCATTGCAGCGACACTAGTTATAGATTTCGATGATTCACTTCAGGTTTACTGTTTCCTTGGACCTTCGTATTGACGATGAAACACAGAAATTGCATCGGAATTAAATAGAAATGGCACAATGCCGACTTAAGTACAAGAAGACTGACTCTTCTTACTATCTATGATTTGAACCATTCCAGCGACACTAGTTATAGATTTCGATGATTCACTTCAGGTTTACTGTTTCCTTGGACCTTCGTATTGACGATGAAACACAGAAATTGCATCGGAATTAAATAGAAAAGGCAAAATGCCGACTTAAGTACAAGAAGACTGACTCTTCCTACTGTCTATGCTTTGAACCATTCCTGTGAGACTAGTTGTAGATTCCGATGCCTCACTTCAGGTTTACTGTATCCCTCTGACCTTATTATTGACGATGAAACACAGAAATTGCATCGGTATTAAATACAAAACGCACAATGTCGACTTAAGTACAAGAAGACTGACTCTTTTTCTGTCTATGATTTGAACCATTCCAGCGACACTAGTTATAGATTTCGATGATTCACTTCAGGTTTACTGTTTCCTTGGACCCTCGTATTGACGATGAAACACAGAAATTGCATCGGAATTAAATAGAAAAGGCACAATGCCGACTTAAGTACAAGAAGACAGACTCTTCTTACTGACTATGTTTGGAACCATTCCTGTGACACTAGTTATAGATTCCGATGCTTCACTTGAGGTTTATTGTATCACTCTGACCTTCTTATTGACGATTAAAAAAAGATATTGCATCGGAATTAAATAGAAAAGGCACAATGCCGACTTAAGTACAAGAGGACTGACTCTTCTTACTGAATATATTTTGAACCATTCCTGTGACACTAGTTATATATTCCGATGCTCCACTTCAGGTATACTGTATCGCTCTAACCTTCTTACTGACGATGTAACACAGAAATTGCATCGGAATTAAATAGAAAAGGCACAATGATGACTTAAGTACAAGAGTACTGACTGTTCTTACTGTCTATGGTTTGAACCATTCCTGTGACACTTGTTATAGTTTCCGATGCTTCACTTCAGGTATACTGTATCCCTCTGACCTTCTTACTGACGATGAATTTCAGAAATTGCATCGGAATTAAATAGAAAAGGCACAATGCCGACTTAAGTACAAGAAGACTGACTCTCCCTACTGTTTATACTTTGAACCATTACTGTGACACTAGTTGTAGATTCCGATGCCTCACTTCAGGTTTACTGTATCCCTCTGACCTTCTTATTGACGATGAAACACAGAAATTGCATCGGAATTAAATAGAAAAGGCACAATGCCGACTTAAGTACAAGAAGACTGACTCTTCTTACTGACTATGTTTGGAACCATTCCTTTGACACTAGTTATAGATTTCGATGCTTCACTTCAGGTTTATTGTATCACTGTGACCTTCTTATTGACGATTAAACACAGATATTGCATCGGAATTAAGTAGAAAAGGCACAATGCAGACTTAAGTACAAGAGGACTGACTCTTCTTACTGAATATGTTTTGAACCATTCCTGTGACACTAGTTATAGATTCCGATGCTCCACTTCAGGTTTACTATATCGCTCTGACCTTCGTACTGACGATGAAACACAGAAATTGCATCGGAATTAAATACAAAAGGCACAACGGCGACATAAGTACAAGAAGACTGACTCTTCTCACTGTCTGTGTTTTTAACCATTCCTGTGACGTTAGATACAGATTCCGATGCTTCACTTCAGGTTTACTGCATCCCTCTGACCTTCTTATTGACGATGAAACACAGAATTTGCATCGGAATTAAATACAAAAGGCACAATGTCGACTTAAGTTCAAGAAGACTGACTCTTCTTACTGACTATGTTTTGAACCATTCCTGTGACACTAGTTATAGATTCCGGAGATTCACTTCAGGTTTACTGTAACCCTTGGACCATCTTATTGACGATGAAACACAGAAATTTCATCGGAATTAAACAGAAAATGCACAATGCAGACTTAAGTACAAGAAGACAGACTCTTCATACTGACTATGATTGGAACCATTCCTGTGACACTATTTACAGATTCCGATGCTTCACTTCAGGTTTACTGTATCCCTCTGACCTTCTTATTGACGATGAAACACAGAAATTGCTTCGGAATTAAATAGAAACGCCAAATTGCCGACTTAAGTACATGAAGACTGACTCTTCTTACTGATTGCTTGAACCATTCCTGTGACACTAGTTATAGATTCCGATGCTTCACTTCAGGTTTACTGTATCCCTCCGACCTTCTTATTGGCGATGAAACACAGAAATTGCATCGGAATTATATACAAATGGCACAATGCCGACTTAAGAACGAGAAGACTGACTCTCCTTACTGTCTATGATTTGAACCGTTCCTGTGATACTAGTTATAGATTCCGATGCTTCACTTCAGGTTTACTGTATCCCTCTGACCTTCTTACTGACGATGAAACACAGAAATTGCATCAGTATTAAATTCAAAATGCACAATGCCGACTTTAGTACAAGAAGACTGACTCTTCCTACTGTCTATGCTTTGAACCATTCCTGTGACACTAGCTGTAGATTCCGATGCTTCACTTCAGGTTGACTGTATCCCTCTGACCTTCTTATTGACGATGAAACACAGAAATTGCATCGGTATTAAATACAAAAGGCACAATGCCGACTTAAGTACAAGAAGACTGACCAGTCTTACTGTCTATGTTTTGAACCATTCCTGTGACACTAGTTATAGATTCCGATGCTCCACTTCAGGTTCACTGTATCATTCTGACCTTCTTACTGACGATGAAACACAGAAATTGCATCGGAATTAAATGGAAAAGGCACAATGCCGACTTAAGTACAAGAAGACTGACTCTTCTTACTTACTATGTTTGGAACCATTCCTGTGACACTAGTTATGGATTCCGATACTTCATTTCACGTTTACTCTATCCCTTGGACCTTCTTATTTACGATGAAACACAGAAAGTGCAACGGAATTAAGTAGAAAATGCACAATGCCGAATTAAGTACAAGAAGACTGACTGTTCCTACTGTCTATGTTTTGAACCATTCCTGTGACTCTAGTTACAGATTCCGATGCTTCACTTCAGGTTTTCTGTATCCCTCTGACCTTCTTATTGACGATGAAACACCGAAATTGCATCGGAATTAAATACAAAAGGCACATTGCCGACTTAAGTACAAGAAGACTGACTCTTCTTACTGTCTATGATTTGAACCATTCCTGCGGCACTAGTTATAGATTCCGATGCTTCACTTCAGGTTTTCTGTATCCCTCTGACCTTCTTATTGACGATGAAACACAGAAATTGCATCGGAATTAAATAGATAAGGCACAATGCCGACTTAAGTACAAAAAGACTGACTCTTCTTACTGTCAATGTTTTGAACCATTCTTGTGACGCTAGTTACAGATTCCGATGCTTCACTTCAGGTTTACTGCATCCCTCTGACCTTCTTATTGACGATGAAACACAGAAATTGCATCGGAATTTCCCAAATGGACAATGTCGACTTAAGTACAAGAAGACTGACTCTTCTTACTGACTATGTTTTGAACCATTCCTGTGACACTAGTTATGGATTCCGGAGATTCACTTCAGGTTTACTCTAACCCTTGGACCATCTTATTGACGAAGAAAGACAGAAATTTCATCGGAATTAAATAGAAAAGGCACAATGCCGACTTAAGTACAAGAAGACTGACTCTTCATACTGACTATGATTGGAACCATTCCTGTGACACTAGTTACAGATTCCGATGGTTCACTTCAAGTTTACTGTATCCCTCTGACCTTCTTATTGACGATGAAACTCAGAAATTGCATCGGAATTAAATAGAAAGGGCATATTGCCGACTTAAGTACAAGAAGACTGACTCTTCCTACTGTCTATGCTTTGAACCATTCCTGTGAGACTAGTTGTAGATTCCGATGCCTCACTTCAGGTTTACTGTATCCCTCTGACCTTCTTATTGACGATGAAACACAGAAATTGCATCGGTATTAAATACAAAACGCACAATGCCGACTTAAGTACAAGAAGACTGACTCTTTTTCTGTCTATGATTTGAACCATTCCAGCGACACTAGTTATAGATTTCGATGATTCACTTCAGGTTTACTGTTTCCTTGGACCCTCGTATTGACGATGAAACACAGAAATTGCATCGGAATTAAATAGAAAAGGCACAATGCCGACTTAAGTACAAGAAGACAGACTCTTCTTACTGACTATGTTTGGAACCATTCCTGTGACACTAGTTATAGATTCCGATGCTTCACTTCAGGTTTATTGTATCACTCTGACCTTCTTATTGACGATTAAAAAAAGATAATGCATCGGAATTAAATAGAAAAGGCACAATGCCGACTTAAGTACAAGAGGACTGACTCTTCTTACTGAATATATTTTGAACCATTCCTGTGACACTAGTTATATATTCCGATGCTCCACTTCAGGTATACTGTATCGCTCTAACCTTCTTACTGACGATGTAACACAGAAATTGCATCGGAATTAAATAGAAAAGGCACAATGATGACTTAAGTACAAGAGTACTGACTGTTCTTACTGTCTATGGTTTGAACCATTCCTGTGACACTAGTTATAGTTTCCGATGCTTCACTTCAGGTATACTGTATCCCTCTGACCTTCTTACTGACGATGAATTTCAGAAATTGCATCGGAATTAAATAGAAAAGGCACAATGCCGACTTAAGTACAAGAAGACTGACTCTCCCTACTGTTTATACTTTGAACCATTACTGTGACACTAGTTGTAGATTCCGATGCCTCACTTCAGGTTTACTGTATCCCTCTGACCTTCTTATTGACGATGAAACACAGAAATTGCATCGGAATTAAATAGAAAAGGCACAATGCCGACTTAAGTACAAGAAGACTGACTCTTCTTACTGACTATGTTTGGAACCATTCCTTTGACACTAGTTATAGATTCCGATGCTTCAATTCAGGTTTATTGTATCACTGTGACCTTCTTATTGACGATTAAACACAGATATTGCATCGGAATTAAGTAGAAAAGGCACAATGCAGACTTAAGTACAAGAGGACTGACTCTTCTTACTGAATATGTTTTGAACCATTCCTGTGACACTAGTTATAGATTCCGATGCTCCACTTCAGGTTTACTATATCGCTCTGACCTTCGTACTGACGATGAAACACAGAAATTGCATCGGAATTAAATAGAAAAGGCACAATGCCGACTTAAGTACAAGAATACTGACTCTTCTTACTGTCTAAGGTTTGAACCATTCCTGTGACACTAGTTATAGATTCCGATGCGTCACTTCAGGTTTACTGTATCCCTCTGACCTCCTTATTGACGATGAAACTCAGAAATTTCATCGGAATTAAATAGAAAAGGCACAATGCCGACTTAAGTACAAGAAGACTGACTCTTCTTACTGTCTATGTTTTGAACCATTCTTGTGACGCTAGTTACAGATTCCGATGCTTCACTTCAGGTTTACTGTATCCCTCTCACCATCTTCATGACGATGAAACACAGAAATAGCATCGGAATTAAATAGTAAAAGTACAGTGCCGACTTAAGTACAGGAAGACTGACTCTTCCTACTGTCTATGCTTTGAACCATTCCTGTGACACTAGTTGTAGATTCCGATGCTTCACTTCAGGTTTACTGTATCCCTCTGACCTTCTTATTGACGATGAAACACAGAAATTGCATCGGAATTAAATACAAAAGGCACAACGGCAACATCAGTACAAGAAGACTGACTCTTCTCACTGTCTGTGTTTTTAACCATTCCTGTGACGTTAGATACAGATTCCGATGCTTCACTTCAGGTTTACTGCATCCCTCTGACCTTCTTATTGACGATGAAACACAGAATTTGCATCGGAATTAAATACAAAAGGCACAATGTCGACTTAAGTTCAAGAAGACTGACTCTTCTTACTGACTATGTTTTGAACCATTCCTGTGACACTAGTTATAGATTCCGGAGATTCACTTCAGGTTTACTGTAACCCTTGGACCATCTTATTGACGATGAAACACAGAAATTTCATCGGAATTAAACAGAAAATGCACAATGCAGACTTAAGTACAAGAAGACAGACTCTTCATACTGACTATGATTGGAACCATTCCTGTGACACTATTTACAGATTCCGATGCTTCACTTCAGGTTTACTGTATCCCTCTGACCTTCTTATTGACGATGAAACACAGAAATTGCTTCGGAATTAAATAGAAACGCCAAATTGCCGACTTAAGTACATGAAGACTGACTCTTCTTACTGATTGCTTGAACCATTCCTGTGACACTAGTTATAGATTCCGATGCTTCACTTCAGGTTTACTGTATCCCTCCGACCTTCTTATTGGCGATGAAACACAGAAATTGCATCGGAATTATATACAAATGGCACAATGCCGACTTAAGAACGAGAAGACTGACCAGTCTTACTGTCTATGTTTTGAACCATTCCTGTGACACTAGTTATAGATTCCGATGCTCCACTTCAGGTTCACTGTATCATTCTGACCTTCTTACTGACGATGAAACAAAGAAATTGCATCGGAATTAAATGGAAAAGGCACAATGCCGACTTAAGTACAAGAAGACTGACTCTTCTTACTTACTATGTTTGGAACCATTCCTGTGACACTAGTTATGGATTCCGATACTTCATTTCACGTTTACTCTATCCCTTGGACCTTCTTATTTACGATGAAACACAGAAAGTGCAACGGAATTAAGTAGAAAATGCACAATGCCGAATTAAGTACAAGAAGACTGACTGTTCCTACTGTCTATGTTTTGAACCATTCCTGTGACTCTAGTTACAGATTCCGATGCTTCACTTCAGGTTTTCTGTATCCCTCTGACCTTCTTATTGACGATGAAACACCGAAATTGCATCGGAATTAAATACAAAAGGCACATTGCCGACTTAAGTACAAGAAGACTGACTCTTCTTACTGTCTATGATTTGAACCATTCCTGCGGCACTAGTTATAGATTCCGATGCTTCACTTCAGGTTTTCTGTATCCCTCTGACCTTCTTATTGACGATGAAACACAGAAATTGCATCGGAATTAAATAGAAATGGCACAATGCCGACTTAAGTACAAGAAGACTGACTCTTCTTACTGACTATGTTTGGAACAATTCCTGTGACACTAGTTATAGATTCCGATGCCTCACTTCAGGTTTACTGTATCACTCTGACCTTCGTATTGACGATTACACACAGATATTGCATCGGAATTAAATAGAAAAGCACAATGCCGACTTAAGTACAAGAGGACTGACTCTTCTTACTGAATATATTTTGAACCATTCCTGTGACACTAGTTATAGATTCCGATGCTCCACTTCAGGTTCACTGTATCCCTCTGAGCTTCTTACTGACGATGAAACACAGAAATTGCATCGGAATTAAATGGAAAAGGCACAATGATGACTTAAGTACAAGAATACTGACTCTTCTTACTGTCTATGGTTTGAACCATTCTTGTGACACTAGTTATAGTTTCCGATGCTTCACTTCAGGTTTACTGTATCCCTCTGACCTTCTTATTGACGATGAGACTCAGAAATTGCATCGGAATTAAATAGAAAAGGCACATTGACGACTTAAGTACAAGAAGACTGACCCGTCTTACTGTCTGTGTTTCAACCATTCCTGTGACACTAGTTATACATTCCGATGCTTCACTTCAGGTTTACTGTATCCCTCTGACCATCGTAATGACGATGAAACACAGAAATTGCATGGGAATTAAATAGAGAAGGCACAATGCTGACTTAAGTACAAGAAGACTGACTCTTCCTACTGTCTATGCTTTGAACCATTCCTGTGACACTAGTTGTAGATTCCGATGCTTCACTTCAGGTTTACGGTATCCCTCTGAACTTCTTATTGACGATGAAACACAGAAATTGCATCGGAATTAAATAGAAAAGGCACAATGCCGACTTAAGTACAAGAAGACTGGCTCTTCTTACTTACTATATTAGGAACCATTCATGTGACACTAGTTGTAGATTCCGATGCTTCATTTCAGGTTTACTGTATCTCTTGGACCTTCTTATTGACGATGAAACTCAGAAATTGCATCGGAATTAAATAGAAAAGGCACAATGCCGACTTAAGTACAAGAAGACTGACTCTTCTTACTGTCTATGATTTGAACCATTCCTGTGACGCTAGTTACAGATTCCGATGCTTCACTTCAGGTTTACTGTATCCCTCTGACCATCTTAATGACGATGAAACACAGAAATTGCATCGGAATTAAAAAGAAAAGGCACAATGCCGACTTAAGTACAAGAAGACTGACTCTTCCTACTGTCTATGCTTTCAACCATTCCTGTGACACTAGTTATAGATTCCGATGCCTCACTTCAGGTTTACTGTATCCCCGTGACCTTCTTATCGACGATAAAACACAGAAATTGCACGGAATTAAATACAAAAGGCACAATGCTGACTTAAGTACAAGAACACTGACTCTTCTTACTGTCTATGATTTGAACCATTCCTGCGACACTAGTTATAGATTTTGATGATTCGCTTCAGGTTTACTGTTTCCTTGGACCTTCGTATTGACGATGAAACACAGAAAATGCATCGGAATTAAATAGAAAAGGCACAATGCCGACTTAAGTACAAGAAGACTGACTCATCTTACAGACTATGTTTGGAACCATTCCTGTGACACTAGTTATAGATTCCGATGCTTCACTTCAGGTTTATTGTATCACTCTGACCTTCTTATTGACGATTAAACACAGTTATTGCATCGGAATTAAATAGTAAAGGCACAATGCCGACTTAAGTACAAGAGGACCGACTCTTGTTACTGAATATATTTTGAACCATTCCTGTTACACTAGTTATAGATTCCGATGCTCCACTTCAGGCTTACTGTATCGCTCTGACCTTCTTGCTGACGATGAAACACAGAAATTGCATCGGAATTAAATAGAAAAGGCACAATGCCGACTTAAGTACAAGAATACTGACTCTTCTTACTGTCTATGGTTTGAACCATTCCTGTGACACTAGTTATAGATTCCAATGCTTCACTTCAGGTTTACTGTATCCCTCTGACCACCTTAATGACGATGAAACACAGAAATTGCATCGGAATTAAATAGAAAAAGCACAATGCCGACTTAAGTACAAGTAGACTGACTCTTCCGACTGTCTATGCTTTGAACCATTCCTGTGACACTAGTTGTAGATTCCGATGCTTGACTTCAGGTTTACTGTATCCCTCTGACGTTCGTATTGACGATGAAACACAGAAATTGCATCGGAATTAAATACAAAAGTCACAATGGCGACTTAAGTACAAGAAGGCTGACTCTTCTCACTGCCTGTGTTTTTAACCATTCCTGTGACGTTAGATACAGATTCCGATGCTTCACTTCAGGTTTACTGCATCCCTCTGACCTTCTTATTGACGATGAAACACAGAAATTGCATCGGAATTAAATACAAAAGGCACAATGTCGACTTAAGTACAAGAAGACTGACTCTTCTTACTGACTATGTTTTGAACCATTCCTGTGACACTAGTTATAGATTCCGATGATTCACTTCAGGTTTACTGTAACCCTTGGACCATCTTATTGACGATGAAACACAGAAATTGCATCGGAATTAAATCGAAACGGCACAATGCCGACTTAAGTACAAGAAGACTGACTCTTCTTTCTGACTATGTTTTGAACCATTCCTGTGACACTAGCTATAGATTCCGATGCTTCACTTCAGGTTTACTGTATCCCTCTGACCTTCTTACTGACGATGAAACACAGAAATTGCATCGGAATTAAATAGAAATGGCACAATGCCGACTTAAGTACAAGAAGACTGGCTCTTCTTACTTACTATATTAGGAACCATTCATGTGACACTAGTTGTAGATTCCGATGCTTCATTTCAGGTTTACTGTATCCCTTGGACCTTCTTATTGACGATGAAACTCAGAAATTGCATCGGAATTAAATAGAAAAGGCACAATGCCGACTTAAGTACAAGAAGACTGACTCTTCTTACTGTCTATGATTTGAACCATTCCTGTGACGCTAGTTACAGATTCCGATGCTTCACTTCAGGTTTACTGTATCCCTCTGACCATCTTAATGACGATGAAACACAGAAATTGCATCGGAATTAAAAAGAAAAGGCACAATGCCGACTTAAGTACAAGAAGACTGACTCTTCCTACTGTCTATGCTTTCAACCATTCCTGTGAAACTAGTTGTAGATTCCGATGCTTCACTTCAGGTTTACTGTATCCCTCTGAACTTCTTATTGACGATGAAACACAGAAATTGCATCGGTATTAAATACAAAAGGCACAATGCCGGCTTAAGTACAAGAAGACTGACCCGTGTTACTGTCTATGTTTTGAAACATTCCTGTGACACTAGTTATAGATTCCGATGCCTCACTTCAGGTTTACTGTATCCCCGTGACCTTCTTATCGACGATAAAACACAGAAATTGCACGGAATTAAATACAAAAGGCACAATGCTGACTTAAGTACAAGAATACTGACTCTTCTTACTGTCTATGATTTGAACCATTCCTGCGACACTAGTTATAGATTATGATGATTCGCTTCAGGTTTACTGTTTCCTTGGACCTTCGTATTGACGATGAAACACAGAAAATGCATCGGAATTAAATAGAAAAGACACAATGCCGACTTAAGTACAAGAAGACTGACTCATCTTACAGACTATGTTTGGAACCATTCCTGTGACACTAGTTATAGATTCCGATGCTTCACTTCAGGTTTATTGTATCACTCTGACCTTCTTATTGACGATTAAACACAGTTATTGCATCGGAATTAAATAGAAAAGGCACAATGCCGACTGAAGTACAAGAGGACCGACTCTTCTTACTGAATATATTTTGAACCATTCCTGTTACACTAGTTATAGATTCCGATGCTCCACTTCAGTTTTACTGTATCCCTCTGACCTTCTTGCTGACGATGAAACACAGAAATTGCATCGGAATTAAATAGAAAAGGCACAATGCCGACTTAAGTACAAGAATACTGACTCCTCTTACTGTCTATGGTTTGAACCATTCCTGTGACACTAGTTACAGATTCCGATGCTTCACTTCAGGTTTACTGTATCCCTCTGACCATCGTATTGACGATGAAACACAGAAATTGCATCGGAATTAAATAGAAACGGCAAATTGCCGACTTAAGTACAAGAAGACTGACTCTTCTTTCTGACTATGTTTTGAACCATTCCTGTGACACTAGTTATAGATTCCGATGCTTGACTTCAGGTTTACTGTATCCCTCTGACCTTCTTACTAACGATGAAACACAGAAATTGCATCGGAATTAAATAGAAAAGGCACAATGCCTACTTAAGAACAAGAAGACTGATTCTTCTTACTGTCTATGATTTGAACCATTCATGCGACACTAGTTATAGATTTCGATGATTCACTTCAGGTTTAGTGTTTCCTTGGACCTTCGTATTGACGATGAAACACAGAAATTGCAATGGAATTAAATAGAAAAGGCACAATGCCGACTTAAGTACAAGAAGACAGACTCTTCTTACTGACTATGTTTGGAACCATTGCTGTGACACTAGTTATAGATTGCGATACTTCACTTCAGGTTAAATGTATCACTCTGACCTTCTTATTGCCGATGAAACACAGAAATTGCATCGGAATTAAATACAAAAGGCACAATGCCGACTTAAGTACAAGAAGACTGACTCTTCCTACTGTCTATGCTTTGAACCATTCCTGTGACACTAGTTGTAGATTCCGATGCTTCACTTCAGGTTTACGGTATCCCTCTGACCTTCTTATTGACGATGAAACACAGAAATTGAATCGGAATTAAATACAAAAGGCACAAAGCCGACTTAAGTACAAGAAGACTGACTCTTCTTACTGTCTATGTTCTGAACCATTCCTGTGACGTTAGATACAGATTCCGATGCTTCACTTCAGGTTTACTGCATCCCTCTGACCTTCTTATTGACGATGAAACACAGAAATTGCATCGGAATTAAATTCAAAAGGCACAATGTCGACTTAAGTACAAGAAGACTGACTCTTCGTACTGACTATGTTTTGAACCATTCCTGTGACACCAGACACAGATTCCGATGATTCACTTCAGGTTTACTGTAACCATTGGACTATCTTATTGACGATGAAACACAGAAATTGCATCGGAATTAAATAAAAAAGGCACAATGCCGACTTAAGTACAAGAATACTGACTCTTCTTACTGACTATGTTTGGAACCATTCCTGTGACACTAGTTACAGATTCCGATGCTACACTTCAGGTTTACTGTATCCCTCTGACATTCTTATTGACGAAGAAACACAGAAATTGCATCGGAATGAAATAGAAGCGGCGCAATGCCGACTTTAGTACAAGAAGACTGACTCTTCTTTCTGACTATGTTTTGAACCATTCCTGTGACACTAGTTATAGATTCCGATGCTTCACTTCAGGTTTATTGTATCACTCTGACCTTCTTATTGACGATTAAACACAGTTATTGCATCGGAATTAAATAGTAAAGGCACAATGCCGACTTAAGTACAAGAGGACCGACTCTTGTTACTGAATATATTTTGAACCATTCCTGTTACACTAGTTATAGATTCCGATGCTCCACTTCAGGCTTACTGTATCGCTCTGACCTTCTTGCTGACGATGAAACACAGAAATTGCATCGGAATTAAATAGAAAAGGCACAATGCCGACTTAAGTACAAGAATACTGACTCTTCTTACTGTCTATGGTTTGAACCATTCCTGTGACACTAGTTATAGATTCCAATGCTTCACTTCAGGTTTACTGTATCCCTCTGACCACCTTAATGACGATGAAACACAGAAATTGCATCGGAATTAAATAGAAAAAAGCACAATGCCGACTTAAGTACAAGTAGACTGACTCTTCCGACTGTCTATGCTTTGAACCATTCCTGTGACACTAGTTGTAGATTCCGATGCTTGACTTCAGGTTTACTGTATCCCTCTGACGTTCGTATTGACGATGAAACACAGAAATTGCATCGGAATTAAATACAAAAGTCACAATGGCGACTTAAGTACAAGAAGGCTGACTCTTCTCACTGCCTGTGTTTTTAACCATTCCTGTGACGTTAGATACAGATTCCGATGCTTCACTTCAGGTTTACTGCATCCCTCTGACCTTCTTATTGACGATGAAACACAGAAATTGCATCGGAATTAAATACAAAAGGCACAATGTCGACTTAAGTACAAGAAGACTGACTCTTCTTACTGACTATGTTTTGAACCATTCCTGTGACACTAGTTATAGATTCCGATGATTCACTTCAGGTTTACTGTAACCCTTGGACCATCTTATTGACGATGAAACACAGAAATTGCATCGGAATTAAATCGAAACGGCACAATGCCGACTTAAGTACAAGAAGACTGACTCTTCTTTCTGACTATGTTTTGAACCATTCCTGTGACACTAGCTATAGATTCCGATGCTTCACTTCAGGTTTACTGTATCCCTCTGACCTTCTTACTGACGATGAAACACAGAAATTGCATCGGAATTAAATAGAAATGGCACAATGCCGACTTAAGTACAAGAAGACTGGCTCTTCTTACTTACTATATTAGGAACCATTCATGTGACACTAGTTGTAGATTCCGATGCTTCATTTCAGGTTTACTGTATCCCTTGGACCTTCTTATTGACGATGAAACTCAGAAATTGCATCGGAATTAAATAGAAAAGGCACAATGCCGACTTAAGTACAAGAAGACTGACTCTTCTTACTGTCTATGATTTGAACCATTCCTGTGACGCTAGTTACAGATTCCGATGCTTCACTTCAGGTTTACTGTATCCCTCTGACCATCTTAATGACGATGAAACACAGAAATTGCATCGGAATTAAAAAGAAAAGGCACAATGCCGACTTAAGTACAAGAAGACTGACTCTTCCTACTGTCTATGCTTTCAACCATTCCTGTGAAACTAGTTGTAGATTCCGATGCTTCACTTCAGGTTTACTGTATCCCTCTGAACTTCTTATTGACGATGAAACACAGAAATTGCATCGGTATTAAATACAAAAGGCACAATGCCGGCTTAAGTACAAGAAGACTGACCCGTGTTACTGTCTATGTTTTGAAACATTCCTGTGACACTAGTTATAGATTCCGATGCCTCACTTCAGGTTTACTGTATCCCCGTGACCTTCTTATCGACGATAAAACACAGAAATTGCACGGAATTAAATACAAAAGGCACAATGCTGACTTAAGTACAAGAATACTGACTCTTCTTACTGTCTATGATTTGAACCATTCCTGCGACACTAGTTATAGATTATGATGATTCGCTTCAGGTTTACTGTTTCCTTGGACCTTCGTATTGACGATGAAACACAGAAAATGCATCGGAATTAAATAGAAAAGACACAATGCCGACTTAAGTACAAGAAGACTGACTCATCTTACAGACTATGTTTGGAACCATTCCTGTGACACTAGTTATAGATTCCGATGCTTCACTTCAGGTTTATTGTATCACTCTGACCTTCTTATTGACGATTAAACACAGTTATTGCATCGGAATTAAATAGAAAAGGCACAATGCCGACTGAAGTACAAGAGGACCGACTCTTCTTACTGAATATATTTTGAACCATTCCTGTTACACTAGTTATAGATTCCGATGCTCCACTTCAGGTTTACTGTATCCCTCTGACCTTCTTGCTGACGATGAAACACAGAAATTGCATCGGAATTAAATAGAAAAGGCACAATGCCGACTTAAGTACAAGAATACTGACTCCTCTTACTGTCTATGGTTTGAACCATTCCTGTGACACTAGTTACAGATTCCGATGCTTCACTTCAGGTTTACTGTATCCCTCTGACCATCGTATTGACGATGAAACACAGAAATTGCATCGGAATTAAATAGAAACGGCAAATTGCCGACTTAAGTACAAGAAGACTGACTCTTCTTTCTGACTATGTTTTGAACCATTCCTGTGACACTAGTTATAGATTCCGATGCTTGACTTCAGGTTTACTGTATCCCTCTGACCTTCTTACTAACGATGAAACACAGAAATTGCATCGGAATTAAATAGAAAAGGCACAATGCCTACTTAAGAACAAGAAGACTGATTCTTCTTACTGTCTATGATTTGAACCATTCATGCGACACTAGTTATAGATTTCGATGATTC